>NC_092819.1:86807839-87117839 GCF_023375885.2 Dermacentor andersoni
GGGCATGGCGAGACCGTCTCTGGTACACAGCTGGGTATTTCATCGTGTCGTGAGTAAAGTGCACTTCAACTTTTTCTTCTCTCAATATTTTTCTCCCTTCCTCTTCCTCCATTGCAAGGCAGCCAGCGGGGCTAAGTCTTGGTTAACCCACTACTTTTCATTATTATTTTTTTCTATCTCACTCACTTAAAGAGTAATTCACTTGGGCTGCTTTTTTTAAGTGCCGCCACACCCTGGCCGAGTCATAGCCACCCCAGCTAAAAACCACCCCAGCTTAAAAGTGCGCCTTCGCTTGTTTAGGAAAGCGACGTGCGCTGCATTAACAACGGTTTTTAAATAAAACAAAGTGTCTTAGCACTCAGTCGTCGTTGCGAGAAATGAGGTTTTCTGACCGAAAAACAGAAAGTGATTCCATTAGACCCGGCGAAGAAACAGGGAGCCGTAGGGTCAATGACGAAGCAAGAGAGTTCTTTAGCCTTGACGCAAATATGTTTAAAAGAACATTCGCTAACAGGGTATCCTAATGCAGGAGATGACTTCAAGAGTGAATATATATCTTTAATGCTTTTAGCACTTTTCAGGGACTAATCGAGATTTTTTTGTGAATGTCTGAAACGTTTCCGTATGCCAATCCCGAAGATCATGCAGTCTAACACAGCGCTAAAAACAGTTTGATGGTACCACCAGTGGTCTTTGTGGTACCGTGCGGTATTGGTAGGGCACAGTGGTAAGGGGACCGCCGTCCATTACTCATAGTGCAACGTAGTGGCACAAATAACCGCCTCCCAAACCACGCTAAATGTATTGTTGGCTAGCAACTGGGGTTGGTTCTTCCTAAATTTTTTTGTGTGTATATGACAACGTGGCAATATCTACATGGTACTCCATGGTGCTTGGAAAACGGACGTCCTTATAAATTTGTGTCTGAGCTGCTAATAAGTGATGTAAATGTACGTGCGCCAGCTGACCGAATTTTTTTCTGGAGAGAAAAATGAACCCAAGTGGGGAATGCCCCAAGTAGTTCCGCAGCAGGAGAGCCGTGTTTATTGCTATGATGGACAAGCTTCTCAATGATCGCACGGGGCAAATAACTATTGTTCAGCAAATTCCCGTAATTCATTACTAATGACTGGCTTTTAGACAACCTACGAATTTGTCTCATTGGATCAAACAAAGCACTTTCTTTTTGTTTTGGCAGGCTCACATTTTCGCATTCATTTAGGCAATGTGAAACTCGGTGGTATCCCACTCATTCAAACACACAACACTGTGCCTGCCCCTCGTGATGGGCTGTTTCCTTTCTTTTTTCAATATTGTCAAGCGCCATGAAGATATAGCAGAAATTTTAATTGCTGTAACTAATGTGTTGAAGATCATTCCAGATGAGGCTTTTCTGCTTGCTTCCACCACGTTCAGAAGCGGCGGCCGCTGCGAGTTGATAGCGCAGGGGTCTAGATTGGCAAGACCCATAGTCCTCAGTTCGTAAGTTGAGTATTATGATTATTAGAAGCTCAGTTCTAGAACATTTCTGACAAAAGATATATGTGGCAAAAAAGAAGTTGGTCTGGCTACCCTGCAGGCGTAAACAGCTTGAACGAACGCAACAAGCTCCATTACTTTAAGTACGGAAGTACATAATGAGTCCTTTCCTTGGTCCGGTTTTTATTGCACAACGAATAATGAAGACAGCTGCCACAAGTATTCGAAATAAACAATGCGGGATAGAGATGCACCAGAAAGAAAATATTATCTCTGTTGTATTATAGCAAAACGTCGGTAACCTAAAAAAATAGCCACGTTTTTTTGTCGAAGAGAAAGCTTCAATACTGATTCTCTATATTACCTGAATGCGGTCTCAAGATTTAAAATAGTGGTGTAAAAAAGTTACATTGAAATTGCCGTAGAATGATTGTGATGTTAATGCGACATCTTTTCTACGCTACCAATGTGGTAGCCGACACACACGATTGCACAAAAGAGCATCTGTGAAGATATGAGACTTTCATACGCACTTTTGCCAATTTCCTTGTTTTTTGGCCCACTGTAATACTTCAGCAGTCATTTCAGAAAACTGTTCTATCAAATTTAAGCCGTCACATTTCCAAGCATCTTTAATGAAGTTTTCAGCTGTTTGGTGTTATTGAAGAATATGAAGGCTCAACCTTCTCCGCATTGCTATTATAAATGTAGCGCTGCTGCTTGGTAAACGGGGAACGCCCTGCGGACTGAATATGACCAATTTCTTTAATATAGCTTTTTTACCTTGACACCATATTAGCCCCCACGGAAAAAGAAGGTACAGCTGTTATTAAGCTGAGACCATCCTCTGTCAAATTTTCAGCAACCCCAGGAGATACGACGTTTGGCCAGAAGTGTGTGCAAGGCAAGCAAATTATGGTGCAGTGACGGCAAAGTTCTATTTCCCTTTTGAAGGAAAAGCCTATCCTTGAAAAAAAGCAACTAAAAACAATATAGAAAGCTTGTGAAACGTCTGCACCAGAGTTTGCGCGAAGAGCCGATATTTCGAGGGGGTCAGGAATGACAAAGAATAGCGAGCATCTAAATAGAGAGGCCGAATGTAGGTACAGAAAAGGAGCAGCGTCAGTCGGCAATGCAGGTTTCGTTTCTTTGCGTTTCTCGATTTTTACCCCTCTTCTGCGGATAATGTGATTGCACGCTGTCCGGCTAAATTCGCGGAGTGAATTCGCAGACAGCTGTGCATACCCGCTAAAAGCTCTGAATGAAATTACTCCTCAGGGGAACCATACAGCACGATGAAATAGTCAATTTCCAACTTTCCTCTTTGCCACATGTGGCTAATTTCAGGCAGAGAAGCAGCCGTCTATATTTACATTGAGTCTTCAACCAACTTCCCGAGAAAACCTCTAAGGTTCCTAGGTGCCAGTGTACACTGAAAAAGATATGAATGTTCAAAGGAAATGGAAGTAAGTCTGTCGCGAGCACTCGCTCCGCGTTTTCCGCTGTGGAAGTAGAAATGTTGTTTCCACGTGCACTTCTCTGCGTATTCATTCGTGTATTTCTTCGCGCGTTTTCTTGTCTCTTTCTCTTGGACTTCCGTCTCCTGCCTGCTCGCATTATCCTTCTGGTCGTGTCATTTAGGCCGGTGCCCCACTCGGCCCTCCACGGCAAACTTTTTCTTGCTCAGGGTTCCGACTGACTTTCGGTTAAAAGCTGCAAAGGGAGTTAGACAATAGTTGGCACGCGCACAGTTTAACTGTCCTGCTTCTTTAGTTTTGACAACGGAAGAACGACGGGCTGTCGGACTAAATGAAGGTGTCCTCATCCGTGGGTAAGATGTTAAGGAAGCTCAGACTAGATCCACTTCACGTTCGCAGTTAGATCGTAAGACTCAAATTCCAAGGCTCAGTAAAGCTTGACAAAACAAGTTTTCCTAAGCATTACGGGAACGGCGCGATCATATTAGTACGGTAGTGCATATTTCACTATGCCTGCATGAAAATTCTTTTAAATTATCTATTTCCTCTTAAATGCGACAGATGGGAAACTCTTACATGAATATGTCGTTGAATGTATACGTCAATAGATTAAAAGAAATGTTGATAATTTGTGGTTTGGAAACCTCCTGCTTGGAGCATTCCTTAATGTAGCAGTTGCAACAACCAAGCAAGTTCAATAAGCACATAAATAAATGAATAAATAAATAAATAAATAAATAAATAAATAAATAAATAAATGCTCCCAAGATCATAGGCAGTAGCACTTCCAAACTTTGATCATGAACTGAAGTAGTGACAAACTTTTTTTTTCCAGTGTAAACGTCATACTACTTAGGAAGAATAGAATGTGCAACGCAGACAAGGATGAAAGTCTAAGCCAACTCACCGAGCGACAAGTTTTGTTGTCATACATCTGCCCCAAAACATTTTAAATTTAATGTTCTCCTTCGAGACACACGTTGAAGGTGCATAGAGATGTGCTTCATATTAGACCAGATCTACTACCATTCCTGTATAGCGCGGCGGCTTGTCTCTAGCGTTTGGCTGCAGCTTAATCTTTGTTTTGCTGCACGTTATGGGCGATATGAGTGCTCTTTATTTCAAAGACCGACATTTTGATATGAGTGAGCTGATGAAAAGTTTAGGGTTAAACAGCGCTCCTTTATGGATATTCATGCCACACACAGGCTGCACGATAAGCATGCAGCGGATTTGCGGATTTTATCCCCGTAAAATTTTCCTATGCTAACCAATGTGCCTGTGTTAGAGCAGGAACATCGGCCACGGAGTTACGGCAATCACTCCACGCTTTAAGAAAATCACTCCACGTTTGTTATGGGCAACTAATGAGCCGTTATGAAGGAGCTTATGAAACCATACTTGTTTTTTTTTATACTCGATTGAACTTACGTTTTGGTTTTATATAATCTAATTTTATTCTCATTTCATTTTACTAAGTATAGTGCCCAAGAAGAAAGAACCTGCTATCAAGGCCTAAGGGACCTTCAAGCCCCTAGAAGAAGTAGCATCAGGAGGGCAGAGAGTATGTAATATATTAGCAGTACAAGCTACTGAGCTGATAGTTATAGTTATCATATGTAGCTACAAGACATTGTGCGTTATGATGGAGCTAGATGAGAAGAGAAATATAACCGAAATATTACTAGTAAGAGGATCAACCCTCAATTATATTGGACGCAAGAAAATTGTTGCAGCAACCATTGAAGATGACTGTCAAAATAACAAATAGATTACGTAGACCAAAGAAATATAATGGACACACTAGCATTACTGCCCAGAAGGGCACTGCTCACGGAGACAACGCTGTTTGCTGATAAAGCGGCACAAATTATCGTTTCAGTGTTTCGGTAAACGGCCTGACGTCATTACACACACACACACACACACACACACACACACACACACACACACACACACACACACACACACACACACACACACACACACACACACACACACACACACACACACACACACACACACACACACACACACACACACACACACACACACACACACACATCCGACCGTCATTATGCTGGCCACAGAGCACTCAGTGCTTGCCACAGAGCATTCAGTGGTCGCATTACGATGGCTTCGCCACGGGTTGCACGTTCTGGCCCAAACAGGCGCAGATGTCACTTCCAGAACCGCCTGCGACGTAATAGCAATGATCGATAGCACACTTAATGACGCTGGTATTGACGGGTGGATGCCGCACCGAGGCTATTGCGCATAGGCGAGGATAAATGCGGAAGCATTAGGAGGGTGACGCTAGGCGTGAGCAAACCCGTGAAAATCTATTACGTCACCGCGTGCAGGTGCGGCAACTGAAGCCGCTTTTCACAGTAAGCGTTTTGCGGTTGCTTTTGTAGGACGGTAACACATAAATACAAATAATGTAATTATTTTTATTTTCATTTAGTGCTGGCTAAAGCGCCGATCATTATATATGCACTTGTTCACAGTATTGCGTAGGTGATTTCATGAAAATAACTTTTACTGTTCTTGCTTGGCCCACTCTAATAATTATATATCTGCAGGTGTCTGTGCTAAACCTTAGTTGAAATTGCCAATGTCGCCCCTTCTTTGCGTGTCGACCCCTGCTCTTTGCGCTCTCACATGAAGAATATGTCAACATGTTAGTCAGTCGTGGAGGCGACACCACTGAAAGCCGCGATATAGCAGCGTATAATATGCGCTTCTTCGGCAAAAAAAAAAAAAAAAAAGTGACTGAGAGGTCCCCGCTTTCTCTTATTCGATTTCCCAAAAATTGGCGACAAGAGCAGGAACAGTTGAGGGCAGCGTGCCGTTGGTTAAAATAGCGGTGCTGGCATTCCTTTCGCAAGAATATGACACAAGTTTCGAAGCCAAGAAAGTTTAGGTGTAAGATTGCCGGATGTTGTTTAAGCAGTACATGAAAGCACATTAGGAAGAGAAACTTCGCCAAGAAATAAAGAGAGATGATAGAATTACTCGTATAACTAAACTAATTCGAAGAAGTACGCAGATGAGAAATTAAAAACTCGTACGTAACACTGCAACTGAAAAGACTTGCGAAGACAAGTTCGTGCTGCTCTTGCATGTACCGCTGCTGATGTACGCGCCTGTCACACGCAATCACGTGATCATGAATCGCCGCAGCAGGAGCACGTCGATAAGTTTGCGCTGGCAGGCCGGAGATACTTCGCGCCTTTGTGAAACCACAGTGTTTTGTTCCGCGCGGTATCGTGGCCTCATCTAGAACATACCCGGCGAAGGACGGATCCTGCCTTGAAAACTTAAATGCACATTTTTTGCTCATTTTCTTTCAATTTGTCTTTTTTCTTGCACGATTAGGCATATGGCAAGGTAGATGCCACTTATAAGGTTGCGCGAACAAGTGAAAACTGTAAGTGGAGCTTGCTATCTCAAGTGAAATTTTGCGTCATTACTCACGTTGGATGCACACATGACAGACAACGGCTTCAGACAGGAGCCATCACAAGAGCAGTGCAAACGTAAAGTTTAACTTCGTAGCGCAATCGAAATAACCGTGATAAACCACACCTCAGAGCCAAATAATAAGAGCAGATGCATCCAAGGTGTTGCCGCGGTGTGAAAGAGACAAGGCTGTTTTTATAATTATAAGTAAGAGGGCTCTTTCATTAAACGAAATCGACCGCTAAAGTTTAAAGCTTCACACTAAGGAAGCGGTACATTTGTCACGATCCGCCCGGGTTCGTGTACGATGGAGGGCTCGAGATACCCTCCGTTGGACAGACGTTCCGCAGCGTGGTGGTGACGCCGAGCAGCTGTGCTCATCGGTGTTTATTGGTGCGGTGACCAATGTTGCCTACGGAGCCTGGCAGGCCACCAAGCCTGGCGGGCCAACAAAGACTACGTCCGAGGGGGCGTCACATGCTTGTTACAATGTTAAACAACGAAACATCAGCAAGACGCGAGACGTGTCAAGCCGATACGGAAACAAAACTGTGTAAAGTTATCACATTATCAACACAAAAATTAAGCGAGGTCATGGGCAAATGAGAGAGAGAGAGAAAATGATAAATGAAAGGTAGGGAGGTTAACCAGGACTGAGCCCGGTTGGCTACCCTACACTGGGGAAAGGGAAAGGGGGACGGAAAGATTAAAAAAAAAGAGAGAGAAAGCCCACTGGAGATATCAGTCGGTCACTCAGTCCGGATCACAGACGCTGACTCAATCCGGTCGCTTTCAAATATCGCAGCAGCGCTTTTGTGGCCTTGTGTAGCTGTGATATGCGAGGCCATGATCCCAAGAACTTGTTCAAGGTGAACGGCTTTCCATCTAGCTGATTGAGAGCTGTGCAGAGAGGTCTTGCCTTTCATTTTCATAAGATGGGCAGTAGCACAGTAGGTGTTCTATGGTTTCCTCGATACCGCAGGTATTGCACTCGGCGCTATCAGCCATTCCAACCAGAAATGCATAAGCATTTGTGAATGCGACGCCCAAACGTAAGCGGCACAGCACTGTTTCCTCATTTCGCGGAAGACCTGGTAACAGCCGCAGTTGCATAGAGGGATCGAGGGAATGCAAGCGATGGTGAGTGAATTCAGGTGTGTGCCACTTCTCCAATGTCAAAGAGTGCGCTAGCTTGCCTAAGTGTTGGGCTGCGTCGGTCCGCGATAAAGGTATTGAAACAAGGGTTGCTCCCTCGTGAGCTTTTCTAGCAGCTTCGTCAGCGAGGTCGTTGCCGGAGATACCGCAATGACCAGGCAGCCACTGAAACACGACGTCGTGTCCTTTCGCGATCATGTGATGGTGCATTTCTTGTATCTCCGACACGAGTTGTTCACATGACCCGCGACGAAGAGATGCCAGAAGACATTGTAAGGCCGCCTTCGAATCGCAGAATATAGCCCACCGATTAGCCGGTTGGTTATTAATATAATCAACGGCACCTCGGAGGGCAACAAGCTCCGAACTAGTCGATCTTGTCAAGTGAGAAATCTTGTATTGGATGCTTAGTGAACGGGATGGTATAACCACTGCGCTGGTGGAGCTGCTCTGAGTGGAAGAGCCATCCGTATATATATGTACTCGATCAAAGTAGAAAGTGTGCAAACAATCCAGAGCTGCTTGCTTCAAGGCCAAGGTAGGCAGGTCGGTCTTCTTTCTTATCCCTGGAATCGTAAGACGCACTTGAGGTTGTTTTAAACACCACAAAGCTGAGGTTGAACGTGCAGAGGGTGTGAAACCCGATGGTAAGGAGGCACGATGGATGCTGACCTTGTTGGAGAAGGACGCCTGTGGTCGTCGTTCTGGCAGGCACGCAAGAGAGCTTGACTGCATCCGTGAAACATGACGAACATGGGCTCTAAGCGTTTCGGTGCTAATGTAAGTCGTGATCGGATGGTCTTGAGCCATTATAATGGTTCCAGCTGTCGAGGCGCTGCGCGGGAGGCCTAGGCAAGCACGTAGTGCCTGCGCCTGCACGATCTGAAGTTCTCGAAGATTTGACTTGCATGTTTTAGCAAGCACGGGGGAGCTATAGCGTAGCAATCCGATGAACAGTGCTCGATATAACTGTAGCATGGAGCCCACTGACGATCCCCATGTTATGCCGGCGATGAACTTGAAGACGTGAACAATAGATGTGAGCTTCTTCTTTAAGTGGGCAACATGAGGGCTCCAAGTGAGGTCCCGGTCTACAATGACGCCCAAAAACCGGTGATTTCTCTTGTAGGAGATAGGCTGACCATTGATGCATACTGGATAAGGAGTCATCGTTTTTCGCGTAAAAGCGACTAATGCACATTTTTCTGTTGAGATGGTAAGGCCTTGTGTGTGAAGGTAGTCAGATGCCTGTGTTGCTGCTTTCTGTAGCCGTGCGCGAACCTGCAGGCGAGTGACCGCTGATGTCCAGATGCAGATGTCGTCGGCGTAGATTGAAACACTCACTGTTTCCGGTAGGGATTCGGCCAGCCCAAGAAGCGCGAGGTTGAAAAGAATAGGGCTTAGAACACCGCCTTGGGGAACGCCTCGGCATGTGTAGTGGTCGGTAGTCGGACCATCTTCCGTTCGTACGAACAAGGACCTTTGTGTCAAGTAGTTACTGACCCATCGATATACTCGCCCTCCTAGTTCAATTGTCAGAAGTGCGTCTAGAATGGTTTGATGGGAAACGTTGTCGTAAGCGCCTTTCACGTCAAGAAAGAGTGCTACTGATAATCGCTTCCGAGATTTTTGTTGTTCCACAGATGATACTAGATCGATGACACTGTCAATCGATGAACGACCGCGTCGAAATCCCGCCATAGAGTCAGGGTAAATTTTATGGTGTTCAAGGTACCATTCGAGACGCATGAGGATCATACGTTCCATGAGCTTCCCGACGCAGCTGGCAAGAGCTATGGGCCGATAGGATGCCAGTTCGAGCGGTGACTTTCCTGCTTTTAGAAGCGGTACCAGGCGGTTGCGTTTCCATTGCTGTGGGACGACACCATCTTGCCATGAACTATTAAAAAGGCTGAGGAGTTCTCTTCGTGCTTCTCTGCCTAGGTGGCGCAAAGCAGTATATGTTATGCCATCGGGTCCTGGTGAAGACGTACACCTACATAGCGCCATAGCAGCTTCTAACTCTTCCATAGAGAATGGAGCGCCCATACTTGCATCTCGTGGGCTGGGGATGTTGCCTAGAGCCATGTCAGAGACTAAAACCGTGCCGCCGGCGACGTTCGCACAAAATTCCTCTGCGACGTCTATCTCGCGGCGGTTTTGATAGAGAGCAAGGGCGTTGAATGGGTGTCGTTGCTGGGGGCTTGAGCAAAGACCCCGTAGGGTACGCCACACGCAGGACAATGGCTTGCGGGGGTCTAGTGAGTCGCAAAAACATTTCCATTTTTGATCCGCTAGCTTATCCATTCGGCGTTTGATTTTCTTTTGCATGCGCCGAGCTTCTCTGAGGTCAAGAATTGACTTCGTGCTCCTGTACCTCCTTTCAGCTCGGCGACGTAGTGCACGAAGCCTTTCCAATTCAATGTCATTCTCTGTACGCTTTGATGGATGTGTGAAGCAGCGTGTACAATCTTGCATAGCGTCTGCGATTATGTCTTCTAATCTGCGTGCAATATGTGTCTTGCATGTGTCTTCTACGCGATCTTGAAAGGCTGACCAGTCGATTTGGCGAGAGACTACCGGTAATGCGGCGTCTAGTCCATCGATTCTCACGTAGGTCGGAATATGATCACTTCCATGGGTTTCAATATCAGTGAACCACTGCACGCTCAAAGTCAGGCAACGTGACACCAAAGTCAAGTCAAGGCAGCTACTGTATGTAGTTCCTCGCAGAAATGTCGGGCTTCCGTCATTTAGAAGACACAGGTTGTGGCCTGATGCAAAGGATACTAGTGACCTGCCCCTCGAATTTATCCTGGAGCTTCCCCATATATGGTGGTGAGCGTTGAAGTTCCCTGTTATTATCCAAGGACCGGGAGTATCAGCCATAATATCTTCCAGTCTTTTTCTATCAAACTGACTTGTTGGGGAAAGGTAGACGCCAATAAGAGTAAAAGACAGCTTCTTCTTTTTCACAGTAACACAGACGTATTGGTTACCGTCGTGTGGCGCTACGTGTTGGGAAAAATACGTAAGGTCCTTGCGAATGTAAACCAGAACCTTACTACTACGGACACACGTGTTTGAAAGAAAAGATTCATATCCCGATAGTCTTATGGAGGCTGATAAGTTCGGTTCACAGATGACCAGTATAGGAAAATGGTTTGCAAGTACGAACTGTCGGAAATCCGAAATGCGAGACCTCAGGCCTCTCGCATTCCATTGGAATATGGTGGCACTTCTCACATCATCCCGGAACGATCTTTGTTGTTGTCGATGAGCCATGGTTCTGCTGTAGAAGTTCTCAAGCACTGGACTTCTGAAGGCTCGCCAGAACCGGACTGATGGCATCCAGCACTTGCAATGCACTTCGAGCTGTTGGTCTCTGTAGCTTGTCCAGTAGAACACGAATAGCACTCACCAGAGAGCTGATCATAACAACAATTTGTTGATCTTGGTCCGCCAATTTATCAGGAACAGACGAAGTGTCCCCTACTGTAGAAGTATCATTTCGCTCAGTAGGGGCATGTAGCTTCGGGAGTGCAGGCCACGCGTCAGCAGCCGTGCTGTTCGATGCACCCTTGTCCTTTGAGCTGACTGCGTTTGGCCTGGGCGGAAGAGTGGGTGGTAATATACGTGTGTGGCGTTCTGCAGAGGCTTTGGAGGCTCTTGATCGACGTCGGCGACGTGATCGTCGTCGCTTAATAGATGCTGCTGCTTCTCGGTGAGACGAGTGGTCTCTAACCATTTTCTTCAATATTTGCATTTCCTTGCGAATCAAAGGGCATTCCTTCGAAGATGCATCGTGAGGGCCGCTGCAGTTTGTGCACTTCAGCACACTGGCCTCACACGTGTTTGTGGTGTGGGGCCCAGTGCAGCGAGAACAGACGGTAGTGTTATTGCACACACTACTCACATGGCCAAGCTTCTTGCACTTCCAGCACTGCAGCGGTTTTGGTATAAAGGGGCGAACTGCGTGTCGGAAGTGGCCCACTTTTACGTGCGATGGGAGGGATTCGCCCTTAAATATGATCTTCACACACCGTGACGTGCCGAGACGAAACGCGTTTGTGATGATGGTGTTTTCCGTAGCTGGCTTGATTAAGATTGACAGATCGGAGTCGACGATGGTCTCGTCAACATCGTAAATTACGCCAGTACGGACTTGTTTGCCGAGCGGAATATAAGGGCGGACTTTCATCCCGCCAAGTTCCGTGACCTTGCGCAAGGAATCCAACGCAGCCGCGTGTTCTACGTCAATAGCTAGCACGTTCTTACGGGTGTTCACCCTGATGTCTTTGATTTCGTTTGGAACCAGCGCCTCTAGATGAGAAGACACGGCTTGCCTGTTGAGGCGTCTCAGGTTGTCACTGGCGAGAACTGGCGAGAACAGGATGGTGAGCTCCTCGGTATTCCGTGAAGATCTCACGGTGGACTCACTCGAATTCGATGATGCGCTGAGAAATCTTCGCTTTGCTTTGCGACTCCGCACCAGCTCGAAGGTGTCGTCGCAAGAATCTTCACTGCTGACATAGTACTGCATGGTGTCGTCGCTGTCAGTGTCGCTCTCGGTGCCGTTGCGCTTCCTGGAGGCTGCCGCCGCGGGCACTGCCGAGCCCGGCGGACGCGCGTGAGGCTCCATCTCCATCGCAGTTAAGGAGGAAATAGCAGTCCACTAGCAAAGTCTAAGAAATTCACAAAATGAGTAGAGCTGGAAGAGCCGGCGTTCTGCCTGAAAGACACTTCGTCTTCGTCCCTCATGGGCAAATGAAGTGTTCACTGGATAAGTACGAAGATGGTCTTGCCGGAGTCCCAACCAGGAAGGCATCAGCAGACTGACGCAGGGGCCGGAGGAAAGGGCAATGTCTCGTGCGGCCGACGTGCATGGCGGCCACCTTGCTTTCGAGAAGTTGTCAGCGGCCGATGTCCACAGCTTCTCGAAAATTAAAGCCCGCCGTAATAGAGTGCAATTCCTTGGGGTACAGGTCCGGGTATCCAGCAGCCCGCTCTTTCGTGCCTCGTCGCTCTTCTAGCGCTGGTCAAACTCGTCGTCGTCATTGCCCTTTTTTATTGCTCCCTCTTCTTCTTCTACTCGTTGTTTCATTCTTTCCACATTGCCTTCCTCGAACATCGCGGTTGAGATGTCCACTAGTGTATAGACAGTTACCGTAGTTTTCCTCTGGTTATAACCTGCTCCTCTTCCTTTGAACCATGCTCGCGTTCTTCACGCATCACAGATACATCGCTGCAGGTTAACCAGCTGAGAACTACAAACACGGGTTGCCTACGCAAAACACGCCTACGTATAGAATGTTGAAAAGCCTAAGACAACGTTTCAGATTCAGCGAAACGCTTTGCTTCTCGATGTTGTTTTGTGTCTAGTGCACTTCTGGTTGCCCGACATAAAAATACGCTTAATGCGTTTCCTTCTATCTATACTTACACTTCTATTGCCTTAATTAATCTTGCGCCTTGCATCTGTCGGGCGATTCAGAAAATGCCAAGCACGCAGGAAAGTTTATGACCGACTAGAAAACGTTGCTTTTGGCTATTTCACGAAAAAGTGTGTTCACAATACTCTTCGTAGAAGAGTCTGCAAACAAGGTTTTAATGGCATACTTAGACCAATTTTCCTCTGCGCTGATGCTTCCAAGCAAGGAGTCCGAGCCAGCTGGTCCCAACTACCGTTTGTGGCTGTCCCAAGAACAGGTAATTATCCTCTTTTTCAGAATTTTAGCCCATACAAAAGTACCCCAAAGATTTTCGTCCAGGTCATCTAAGCGATAGCTTAATCTTAAACCACTTAGTATAACGAGCTCAGATTTCATCGCCAAAATTTAAAACAAAAACTTAGCAGTACACCGCTTGCAGCTACGCCGCTGACCAAATCTCACCAACGGTGCGGTGTACTGACCCGGTAATACTGACGGCGAGATAGCCAGCACTACTTGAACGTACTGTACTTCCTAAAGAGGAGAGGGAACTTACCCACCCACCCAGCCACCCACTCACCCACCCACAGACACACACACACACACACATGTGCACGCACACACACACGCACGCACACACACACGCACGCACGCACGCACAAACGCGCACGCACGCACACGCACACACACACACACACACACACACACACACACGCGGCAGCAAGCATATATACACACATACACAAATAGAGAAAACGAACACCGAGTGGGGTTGATTATGCCGTGCAAGCAAATTATACAGGGTACAAGAGATTAGGTGTTCTCATGCACTCTTGCACTCCCATATGAGATGCTTCATGGTCGGGCTTACAGCAGCACTGCGCGCTGAACAGATAATTTTCGGTATTCTTGATGTTTCGCTGCCATCAGCCGATCTAATTATGGATGGTCGTCCTCTGCTTGGTCTGTACGATACCATAAACATTGAATATTCTGTTGCATGGTAGCTATGCATAGTATTCATACTAAGGTCACGTGGAAAGAAGTGTTAGGTATTATCACTTCGCGCGAAAGGTATTATGTATTGTCAGGTCCACGCCAAATACCCTTTGAAGCACACGGACTACCCGGGTTGATCTACAAAATACCATGCAAGGAATGTGATTTGTCGTACATCGGCGACAGTGGAGCTTCTAAACGGCAGTTGAAGCTAAACATGAATGACGTCGCCAAGAGCCACACAGGCGCGAACGCCCAGGCGGAACATCACGAACTAACCGGACAAAGCAGTACCTGGGAAACGGCCGCCATCATCGCAACCGAGAAACATTTATCCACCCGTTTGCTTTTAGATCCTTACTACATTCAATCAACTAGACCCAGGGTAAGCAGGACGTGGGACAATCTTCCCGAGATATACACCCGCCCGCTGCGGCCCCTTCCCCATAAAGAGTCGTGCGCCCATGCTTATATCTTCATTATGATCACGGGACCCGTACGGGGACCAAAACGTAATTTTTAAATTTTTTTTTATTCTGAGCGAGTGCATCTTTCTTTAGGACCGGTATGTTTACTCGCTACGTGAGTTTTCGTCGAACACTTGACTATATTAGTTATCATCAGCAATCAAGATTGTCTTCCGTCAGGATACATACCAGCAGCAAGGCCTTAATATCCATTGTAGTGTCTCCAACAGGCTCAGGTGCGCCTAAGTATTCCGGGTGCAAAGAGGAAGGCCAATCACCCAGAAATAGCGCCGAAACAGACGGGGCTGCTATAGATGAATGAGACGTGCGGGCCCCGAGTACACATCTACTTTGATGGTTCGATCGCATCTACCAGCTCTTCAGGTGCCTGCGTTGTCATTGCGGCTACGAATACTCCAATCGAATTCAAAGTGCTACCATATGGCAACACCAACGGCGGCACAGCTTGATTCCCTCCGTGGTAATGTAAAATAATTCTGGCAAGAGACACCACGGAAGTGGGTCATAATTTGCGGCTCTAACGCACCACTACAGAGTCTGAACTTTTCCCTATGTAACAGAAATCACGCGCAGATAGCTTTTGAGATAACAGAGTGCCACCATCAAGCTATGGCTAGAGGGCATGAAGTTATCGTTCAGTGGCCACCTAGACATTGACGGCAATAACTTCGCTGATGAGGCAGCCCAATCCGTCCGTGTTGGTGTCCACCCACTCCGATTCCCTTATACGGAACCGGAGCAGCAAGAAAAAATCAATATCATGGTCAAAGGAATGAAACACTAATATTGTTCTTCTCTCAACCACTGAAGATGTCATCTTCTGACACTTGATATATCTCTGCAGCTACAAGTGCCATCAAAAGTTTCCTGTTCCGAGGCGATACTGTTGTAGCCCGTTTAACTCGGTGTAGTATCTACAAACCCTACTCGTTCTACATCGCAATGGGGGAACGCCCATGTGAGACTTTTGTGGAACTAAAGAAAATGTCGAACCTATTTGGTGTCTCTGTCCCCGGTTCGACGTCGATCGTGAACCTGTTAGGACAGCATTGGACCGGCTTCAATCAAGACCATTTTCGGAAAAGAAAAATCATTGAACCACGTAGCACCTTTAACTCGGCGTAGCATCTACAAACAATACTCGTTCTACATCGCAATGGGGGAACGCCCATGTGATACTTTTGTGGAACTAAAGAAAATGTTGAACCCATTTTGTGTCTCTGTCCCCGGTACGACGTCGATCGTGAACCTCTTAGGACAGCATTGGACCGCCTTCACTCTAGACAACATTCGGAAATGAAAAATCCTTGAACCGTGGCCGCGCGCGTATGGTTCAGAGAAATCCACGAGAGCGATATTGCGGTCCCTTACGTCGACGGGCCTTGGCGACCATTTATTTAGAGACTCGGTACGCACCTCGAAACGTGCTCGAAACTGTGCTCTCTCTCCTCTCTCTTTCATCCCTGTATCTCCTACATCCTGTGAAGGGAAGCAAACCCGACGTGCATATGGTTAAAATCCCTGCCTTTCCTCTCTCCTGTTTCAATTCAGTTCGCGTCTAAGGACGAGAGAGACATACGAGACAGTACTGTGCGAGATCCATCTACACTGTAAATGCACGGGTAAACTGTGGCGTATAAATAGATACAAAGTTTTGTACTGAGATTACCAGATGAAGATATGGAGGTCCCGAAGCTTAACTATAAACGAAAACATCGTGTCTAAACGTATTTTTTTGCTATGTAATGGGACTCCATTAAGAGAACACATAGTGAGGTCATGTATTGTCATCCGAGGTAGAGCTTGCTTGGTGGCGTTGCCATAAAACAGCTACAAATTGCATGTATACAACTATTTCTTTATCACGTGACCTTGAGCGAATAAATTGTTAACTAGAAGATAAACCATGCTTGTCGGTTAATTTAGACGGCGATTAGTGAGCTATAAGAACCGCAGTAACGGAGGGGCAAAAGTTTTCTTCAGTAACACCAATGTACAGGGTGATCATATTTAAATTTTGGAATTTTCAAACATAGCTTGTTACAGATAACATAATTCTAGTCTTTGAGCTGGAGTATTTAGAGAGACGGACATTACGTGCACGAGAAATCGGAACACATGGTCAACGAATGAATAAAAATCCACTGATTACCCCCTCAGTTAATTTCCTTACGGCTCATATTGAAATTTACGAATTCTAGCGAATGAGTTTGGAAGGTGTACCTACTCGGACGGAATTTGGGGAATGAAGCCAGTTTGGAGATATGCGCCATCAAACTTGTAAGAATGCGCCGCTGTTCCACTTGCCTTCTTAACAAAACGCTCTTTTATGCATTCAAACACAACAGTAATTGGAACGCCCATGTATTTCGTTACACACTTTGGGAAATATCTCGAAACTCGTGTTATCCTACAAATTCATTTCAAGCGCGTACGTCTTGCAATGTCACCTGCTACAGTTCGTAAATTTCAATATGTGCCATAAATTATTTATTTAAGTTCATTAATGAATTGAATTTGTGCTAGTTAGGTGAATATGTGTTTCGAATTCTCGTGCTAGTAATGTCCGCCTCAATAATCCAGCTGAAGAACAATAATTATGCTATCTCCCACAGGCGATATTTAAAAAGAACACTCTAAATCTTAAAAAAGATAACCCAAAGTCAAAGGAAACCTAGAGGAGATTATTTATACTTTTAAGCTTTTTTAAGCAGTTAATGAGGAAAAAACAATAAACCAGAATAATCTAAAATACATGTTATCTAACGTCGTGTGGAGTAGAAGGCGCTCATGGTGGCGATCATAGTGAAGGCAAGTGCAGAGGGGATCTTAGGTAGACTAGGGCTTCCGCGAAATGAGGAAACAATGCTGTGCCGCTTACGCTTGGGCGTCGCATTCACCAATGCATATGCATTTTTGATTGGAATGGCTGATAGCGCCGACTGCAATGCCTGCGGTGTCGAGGAAACTATAGAACATCTACTGTGCTACTGCCCATCTTTTGAAAACATGACATGACCTCTGCACAGCTCTCAATGAGCTAGATAGAACACCGTTCACCTTGAACAAGATCTTGGGACCATGACCTCGCATATCGCAGATACAAAAGGTCACAAAAGCGCCGCTGCGATATTTGAAAGATACAGGATTGAGTTAGCGTCTGTGATCCGGACTGAGTGACCGAACGATATCCCCAGTAGACTTTCTCTTCTTCTTTTTACCTTTCCGTCCCCTTTTCCCTTTCCCCAGTGTAGGGTAGCCAACCGGGCTCAGTCCTGGTTAACCTCCCTACCTTTCTTTTATTATTTGCTCTCTCTTTGGGCAGACTAGATATCCTCATATATCCTCATGCGTGTGTGTGTGTGTGTGTGTGTGTGTGTGTGTGCGTGCGCGCGCGTGTGCGTGTTCGTGTGCGTGTGCGTGTGCGTGTGTGTGTGTGTCGGGAGGAGACAACGTATGACAACCGCTTATAAAAGACATCATAGAGCCCACCCTCTCTCCAGTTACTTCTTATCTTTAATTTTTTTTCTTTACTAATTCTGAGTGGCGCTAATGTGAAGGATCCGTTATGACACCTTAGGGGCTCCTGATTTGGCCCTGGTGGAACATCAGAATGTTATGTCGGCTCACTGCGAAGCTAGACAGTCTGTCCAACGATGTGATGGTGGTGGCATGAGAGAGAGAGAGAGAGAGAAACCTACTTTAAACTAGAATTTTCTGCGCTTCTTGCGGCGTGCTGTCATCCTTCTGCGGGCACTGCGGGAACTGGCGGAACAAACGAAACAACAGCAATGACAACGCCGAGCCTCTTCTTATCGCATGCTTACCAGCAGTGTTAGCTTGCCTTCGCCTTACCGGCGGCTGCCTCGTCGCCAAACCCGCACCCTAGTGTGGGCGGCGGTGGCAGCTGTTGACTGAGATTGAGACTAAGTGCCTTTCCTCTAAGCGGGCACGCGCGAGCGAAAGCTTCTGGGCCTGTGCTCTCGAAAAGTTCTTGCGCTAGTTAAGCTCGTAAAAACAAAAACCAGCCCATAGCGACAGCGAAAATACTACTAGCGAAAGCGGCCTACCATTCAGGAAAGGTTCTTACGAGCCAAAAAGTTTTGCAGATTCAGACTCCGGTCTATATGGTGGGGAGCAAAAGTGCAAGTAACGAAGTCACGCCTACACGCTTCCTTCACTCATCGGCACTTCTTTCACAGACGCGTAGCAGGGATAATCTATTGCTTCCGTATCGCGAAAGCACCAAGAGAAAATGATAAAACACAAGCGTCGACCCTTAACTGAAGCGCTTCGAAAGTACTCACAGAAGGTTGTACAACACAACCAATGTAACCACTCAAAAAAGATTTTGTAAACGTGGCAATTACATGAAACGTTCAGAAACCACAATCCACTGTGACTATGCGTGTGTTGGGCGTACCAACGTGTGTTCGTGTTTTAGTAGTATGTGTTCGCACATTTGTAACGAAATGCGTGGTTTCAATTTCTGGAACGGGATTTTGGGATAGCTGGCTCTAATGCAGCCTGCATGTCTAATTGCGGGGCAGTTATTAACCAACAAAAGCAACAACTTTTTCTCTTAGCTTAGCGAGAAAGAGGCGTAATTCGTGAGCGACTAGTGTATGGGGGCGTCCAGTCGCGGAGAACACTCCCGCCCTACCGGCGCAATCAGGAGCAGTTTTTCCGAAGCCTGCCGCTTAGCCCGTGGGCGAACAGTTCTCGAGCCCACTGGTCGGTCGTCTACCAAAGGGAAATTGATGTCCTTTTAACGATCTGCGCCGTATCGAACGGGGCGGTCGCGCTCACCCGCTCCGGTAGGTGGCCGCGCTTGCGCAGTCCGCAGCTCGCGCGGCGTTGGGTGCGCAACGACGTATACGCCGTCTGGCGGAGGAACGAAGCGTTTACTGCAGCACAGAGCCATCCATGATAGGTCTATGGATCGTAATTGATAAAATTTGCCTATTCCATGTCCACTGCGGATTGCGATCCTAGCGGTCTGCCATTGCCATTGTTTATCGCTAGTCGACTCCTATCGAATTGCAGAAAATTTTGTACTTTTATCACGCAACCAAGTTTTGTGTCTTCCTCCACGGCCTGTACCTTATGCTAGACAACCACTCTGTTTCTCGAACAGACCACCAGTTATCTCCTCCGCCTGCTGTACGACGAGTCAATGATAATGGAACCGTGGTCACATCCGTAGCAGGAAAAAAAAAACAAAAAAAAAAAAGAAACGCGACAGTGCCGTCCTCGAAATTCACCATGCTGAGCCATGTTTATTTATTGACTTTTATTTATTTGTTAAATACCTTTCAAGGCCTCTACATGGGGATTGAGTAAGGGGGCATAGAATAAAGTAAGTACACACAATCTTGTAACAATAATAAATAAAAAAACACCAGCCAAGTGTACAGCCTAAAAGTTAGAGAAACATGTTAGCTACATAAAGCTGTATATTAGTACAATAAGAAGGAACTCTAAGTTTGTAACAAACGTATTACAGTGCAAGAAAAAGGTAGGAAAAATAACACAGAACAGTGGGTGTGGTATCAATGGTTCAAAAGGGTTAAGCGAGTTGAGGGAGTGCGTGAATTTTTCACGGTCAGTTTCCGCAACTATGTTGTCGGGGCGGCTATTCCAGAGCCGAATGGCACGTGGAATCGCAGACGAGTTAAATGCTTCTGTTTTACCATAGATGCGCGTGAAGCTATGATGATTGTGTAATCTGTGCGACGTGTGCGATGACGTTTCTAGGTGTAGGGAGCGTTTGTTAGTGTGGTGGACGTATTTATGAAATAATGACAAAAGGGCTATGTCGCGACGATTACTTAGCAGCTGAAGTGAAAGGCGAATCTTTATTTCAGTTACGCTAGAACGGTAGTCATAATTCCGGGAAATGAAACGTGCGGCTCTATTTTGGATTGATTCCAGCATGTTAATTAAGTAATTTTGGTGGGGAGACCAGACTGGAGTGGCGAAAGAAAGAAAGAAAGAAAGAAAGAAAGAAAGAAAGAAAGAAAGAAAGGAAGAAAGAAAGAAAGAAAGATGTTTATTTTTTTTTTTTCAGATTATTACACACAAGTAACAATTACTTGTCGGACCTGTAGCCGAGGCTAGTTGAAGGTCCGATAAAAAATATAAAGGAAATCCTAGCATAGCAGGAACTCAAGTGGATTGTTTATAATCGTCCTGCGCACGCTCCCGCGTACGCTCAGTGCTCATTCGCTCCTCCTTTCCCTCTGTAATTTCCCCTTTTCCTCACCAACAGTGTAGGGTAGCAAACCTCACTGGCTGCTGGATGGTCTGGCACCTCTGGCTGGCTGCCCTGCGCGCATTTTTGTTGTTGTGGCTTCCTCTCTGTTTCTTTACCCAACTTCTTGTTCGTAATCTCAACTACAAACGCCGCAAAACCCGTTCGCTCCTTAATCTTCGAATGCTGCCCTCCTCCTGCCAATAAATTTTCAATTTCGTTCCCAAATAACCTTTGCGTAGAAACCCCAGAACCTATGCGTTCTTGCTTGCACTCTCGGTCACTGCACAGACTGCTTTCCACTCTAAGTGGCCACTCGTACACAGTCTTGCAATACAGTTTATTACTGACTGGAGCAATCGGGTTACGGATCCACGTGACATACCCCGATAAGCGTATTGATGCCTGCGCATACCTGCCGCGGTAACCGAATGTATGTGGCAATCTGCAGCTGAACACGAGGTTGCAGGTTCCATAAAAGTCACGGCGGCCACATTTAGGTGGGTTCCAACATGTACTAAATACCAGTCAGGTTAAGAACCACTGGTGTTGAAACCTAACCATGAGCACTCCACTAAGGCGTGTCTCTAATTACGTCGTGTGTTTATTGGTGCGGAAATCCCAAGAATTTAAATAAATGTGTGGGCATGAGCTAGGCAATGGAAGTGCTCTTACGTAGAAGACACTTGACGAATGTGGACCGAGAAATGTCGATTTGTAAGCAACGTTAGAAGTTATTAAATTAAATAATGGGGTTTTACGTGTCAAAACCACTTTCTGATTATGAGGCACGCCGTAGTGGAGGACTCCGGAAATTTCGACCACCTGGGGTTCTTTAACGCGCACCTAAATCTAAGTACACGGGTGTTTTCGCATTTCGCCCCCATCGAAATGCGGCCGCCGTGCAACGTTAGAAGCAAAATTAACTAATGCGACTCGCGACATTTTACTTCTTTAAAGACTCTGCTATACAAGCGCGCAATCTCTAAACTCGGCGCGGCCGAGACCAATTGCGTGAGGCGAAACTCAACACAAACCCAACGTGCGTTTCGAACAACGATCTCCGATGGCACCCCTGGTCACTTTTCAGTTTGGAACCCGGATGACGCTCAGTAGTTTCTTTTCCAATAGACACACATATCACGAGCGACCTTCGCAGCACTGTAACATGCATGATGTCCGGACGAATTATGGTGAATAAATGTTAAAGGATACGATGCCAAGAACACTGAAGTTTTGTTACAACAACAAAAAAAATTGACACTGAGTGCTTCAGGGAGAGCCAGATTAAGGAACTGTTCGTTAGATATTGTTGCTTACGGTGTAATTATGAGTAACATATGTACATTACTTACCGTAGCTGCATAAATATATCTTCCTTGGCTTGTTGACCGTAACTTTGTTCCCACATGTTGAATTTCGTACTATGTTTATGATATTTTAGGTTGCTTATCCATGCGGCTTGTCTGTAATGCTACCATTGCAACGGGTAGGGAGTGAGAGCTTTTCCAAGCCGCCTAGAAGCACGTTTTCTTTTCTCTCATTTCCATGCACTGTTCGTAGAAATAATAGCTCAACCAAATAATCTCAAATCAAGAGATCCAAATAATCTCAAATAGTCTCAAATCTCAAAATCCTCAATCCTAGTGAAAAAGAAAGGACATATATTCTATGGTACCGCTGCCATCCACCCCTGCGTATAACTGCTATAAGAAAATGTTTAGGGAGGAGGCACGTGAACTTGTTACAAGACATTCTCAGCGTCGAAGTCGCGTCGCAATAGCTTTGATAGAGCAGAGTATGCACCACGTCCGTCAGTGCGAAACGCTTTTGGTATGCTTTTCTATTTGTTTTGTTTTGTAGGTACTGTAGCGGGCATTCATGCCGGGATAAGCGAAGACCGACATCCGTTGTTGTTGTTTTTTTGGCGAGGTGTCATTGATGCCATCTTTTGCGTAGCCTTTTGAGATTCCCTCCACAAAAGGTACGCTGTACAACATGCGCTTTGACGAAATCGAGAAATGGTGCAAATGTACCGAGACAACCCAGGCTGTATGTTTTCAGCCACGTGCGACACTTAGTATGCGTTTTTCCCTTAATGCCACCATGAAAAGGGGGAATGACTTAGGCGCTTCTAAACTACATGGGCTATGAGATCGTATACTGTAACTCTACTAATTACTGCTCTTCCACTACATTACTACTACTTGACTGTACAGTCAAACGCCTTTATAACAAAGTGCTTGGGGCGTCCAAAATCATTCGTTATACTTTGTTGCAAAGGTGGGCCACCGCACCACGCACAATAGAGGCGGGATAGAATGATTACCTTCATTAAACAGGTCATTTCGTTGCAGAGGCGTTCCTTGTAGTGCTTTTTGACTGTATACTAGTCAACCAGTATTTCTATTTTGAGCAAACCTAGAAATTTCCACAGAAACTCAGTAATCTTCCGGGATATTTCCAGCGATATCCTTAAACTTGAGACCACCCGCCGTGGTTGCTTAGTGGTTATGGCGTTGGGCTGCTAAGCACGAGGTCGTCGGATCGAATCCCGGCCATGGCGGCCACGTTTAGATGTCGGCGAAATGCGAAAACACCCGTATACTTAGATTTAGGTGTACGTTAAAGAGCCCCAGGTAGTCCAAATTTCCGGCGTCCACCACCATGGCGTACCTCATGATCAGATCCTGGTTTTGGCACCTAAAACCACATAATGTAATTTAATTTAAACTTGAGAGTGACTGGCACCACACTGTATACGCTTTACCGCCAACGCCGCCCTAAATGGCGGGATAAATTGCATTTTTTCGCGATAAAGAGGCGTCATCCCACATAGGGCATCGAAATTATGTGACCTGGCATATTGTTGTACTTGCACTCACACGTGGACGCCACGTACACTTCTCCACAAAACCAAGACCAAATCTTTATCGCACAGGCACGCTAAGTTATACAATATCCTCTTTCTGTTCTCTCCATATTTTGCCATCGGCGCTTTCGCAACACGTGGAAAGAAGCGGAGGTCTCGCATCGCTTTTCGAGTTCGGGTTGGCAATATAATTCGTGCATGCGGCCCGCTGTCGCTAAAGTTATATTTTTTGGAATCCACTCAAATGGAATTTCCCGGCGCTCCAAGGAACACATTGTTCAGCATTGCGAAAGTTAGGAGCATTCGTGGCTGCAATCGGAACTTCGAACCTACGCGCACAACGCCGACGCTATAGCACATTTCTACCTCTTATTGGGACGTGCCGGTATTCGCAGGGAAAGGCAAGGCTTTCTTTTTTTTTTGCTTCTGGAACGCTGAAACCTATCAGGCTAGCCGGCGCTAAGCCTTCGAAGCAACGTTTGCTGTCATCAATTTTTTTTACCCCCGAGGCAGAAGGGAAAGCTTTCGCGATGCGCGGGACTTTGAGCCTCAAGGTACAAAAGAAAGCTCTGGATAAACCCCTTCTCCTCCCCCTCCTTCCCCTCCACGCCTCTCTTCTTTCCCTCGCTCATTTCTCCCTCTCTTTCTTGCCGAAACGTATGGTCTCTCTTCGTCAGGCACATATATTTCAGCCCATAAGGTTGCTCTGAGAATTTCTTGTTTGCTGTTACGTGCTACTTTAGGATAAAATTATGTGTCAAAACACTTTGCTTCAGGTGGCGCGGAACATAAAACTGTTACATCAAACAAGAAAATGAGAGAAAATCTGCCACACAAGTAACTAAACTTAGATTTGTGCTGCACTTCGAGCTCACTTATTAGATTTGTCTGACGCAAGTCTCCGCTTATTCATCGCGACTCGCGTACTTAACGGAATGAACGGTCAGTGATGTTTCAAGATTTACACTTACATTAATATCCGAGACACTCCGGTGCAACCTAAGTCCACAGCGGTTAATTGAACAACGCCCTACGGGCACAACGGACACAGTAAATGAAAATCAAATATGTGAAACTTCGTGACATCACTTTTCAGAAACGTATGATCTCTACATATTTTTTTTTCTGCGAATACTGTTCTGTGGTGTAAACGCTTGTTATCATTCTTTTTGTCGAACTACCGTTGTACTCTTTCAGATGCGATCTTATTTAGCATTTGTCTCCACTTCGTTAATAATTTGATGTTCAATTTTTTCATTTTTCCAGCACAACTGATATGTTCCCCCTTATTTTATTGTGTTGTCTCAATTGTCACACTCATTGCAACAGCTCACCGAAATTCGTGATGGTGGCGAAAATTCGCCCACAGCTGAGCTATTTCGCCTTCTTAGAAATATATATATACATATATATATATATATATATAATACAAGGAAAAGTTCCGTAGGTCCGTTGCATAGGTAGTTGAAGAAACGGAGCACACTTACGAAAATTGCATCTTTACTGGTTTAACGTTTCGGCCGTGGCACGGCCTTCGTCAGAATAAAAACCATATATATATATATATATATATATATATATATATATATATATATATATATATATATATATCAGCATTCAGCCTGCATTTAGGTTATTGAATGAGACGTGCTGTGGTGTTCTCCCGTCCCACACAGCACAATTTGTGTATTTGTGTATTCCGTTGTTGTATGTAATTTATAGGATAGAAGGGCGTGCTGTCTACGAAACAGTGTCTTTTGTGTTCCGCTAGGGTTATATCGTGCACAATTACATATTTATATTTCGGCTGGCTGTGGTGTTATTGTTAGCAGGTATGATCAAATAAGTTTGCCACAACAACGGAATCAGCAACCAGCAATCAGCAAACAGTACAAGTTAACAGTACAAGTTTCTTCTTAAGGACACTTAATTAACACTATTCACGTATGTTGTAACTCCTGGAACCGCTTGCAAAAGTAATGTACAGTTAAAAAATATGCTGGTGCAATGTCCGAACTTAGCTCAGAAGGAATGTGTTGTACTATGATCGATGATGCAGGATGTCATAGGGTCAGGGCTTAAAATGGCAGGAACTGGTATTTACGCATACGAACCATTGAATTCGACGAAAAAGTAACGCGGAGAAAAAAAAATGAAAAGCAATGAAAATATTAGGCTACCACGTTGTAAAAACAAATGCACATCCAACAGACATGTTAAACCCCACGTGAAGTAAAGCGTTTGTCAGGCTGTGCTTATTGAATCCAATGGAACTAACGACGATGCGTATAACTGTACTTACTTTTATCCTGTCCACAGTGCAACCTTATATAATGTTTATGTTTATCCATCACCAATGGCAGAAATCTAATTTCAAGCAATTTTTTTTCGCCTCTATGCGTTACATCGAAAGGCATCGAGACATGTACGCACGTGGTCGCGATCTTTTTATTTGTGGATTATAATACTTCCGACTCTGCCTTACTATGCAGAGCTGCTGTAAGTTTTACCAAGTGCGAAAATTGGGCTTTCGAAATAATGCAGCGTAAATACGATGTAATTCGAATTCGCTATTACGAGTCTAGCGCTCCTGCATGATTATCAGTGATGAATGTACACACGACTGGGTTCCAGAAAAAAAAAACCACAATGAAAGCATTTGTGCGTCGAGTCCCCTTCCAAGTAACGAAGTGACACGTCACTTTCTCAAGCCTAGATTTCACAAGGCTTACTTTGGAATATTATTTTGCGTTGTGCATCTTCGGGAGACCCAGCGGAAAATTTTCGGCGAGCGCTATGGCATCCGACGGGAAACCATTTTGACAGAAACGCCCGTTTTGAGGCGCCAGATTCAATGCCGAGCGTTTTTGCTTTACTGGGCCCAAAGGCACCGACGTGTTAGAAAAAGAAAAAAAAAGTTCGTCTTTCTTGGAGCGCGGACAAAATACGTTCACTCAGATCCCGTGCGATTTGTCCCGAGGCATAAACAAGCATTGTGAAACGACCTTGCGTGGTGTTGACAGCTTGTCACTCCGACTCTATTCACTGGTAATATTGTGCCGGCGGACAAGTTTAATGTGTGCGTTCACTTTTTAGACCTTTTGATGTGATGACTGCGAGTGGAACTCGACAAGAGCGGAACGAAGACGCTTGCAATCATTTATTGTTGCACTAAACCCTGTGATGTTCACTGATGATTGGACCCATCTTTCGCGGAAATTTAACCGCTGCTGCTTGTGTTTTTGTATTGTGTGATACACCGTGATGCCATTTTTTCCTTTTTTTTCGTGATCGGGAGTGAAGCAATCATTTTAAAAGAAAATGCTCTTTAATGAGCTCGGGGGCTCCTGCTTAAATAAATTGGGAAAGAAAAATTGTTTTTCTCGGCAACCAGTGACACCAAATGTGAATAGGCTTGTTGCATTTAAAAGGAAGAGTTAAAATCTATAGTGACTGTTGGAAGCGGATCTTTAATTTAGGCCGTCTAATTTTGTACTGAAATTGTTTCGAAAATCACAAATTTTCAGGGAACGAAACCAAGTGTGCAACTCTGCAACTTAGCATTGAAAAATGATATCATCGAGCGAAAATAATTGATGTAATATTCATGACTATTAAATAAACCATTAATATGTGAGTAGGACTTTTGAAAAACCATTGTAAACATTATAACAAATTCACGTACGATATAAATTAATAAATCAAAGTTGTCTGCTTTTGACGCTCTAAGAGATACTGTTTACAAAACCCCGATATCTCCTGTTGGTGCAGGGTTAGAGATTTGTAAACTTAGTGCTTCCATTTTTTCAGACTCACCATTTTTCGGTCATTCTTTGTAAAGAAATGACGACGCGACATAAAAATTACGCTTCCAACTGTCACTAGAATTTGAAGTGTTTTCTATCAACTGCCACAGACTTGATTAAAATCGGCGAAGGGGTTGTCTCAGAAAAACGTTTCCGCGTTTTGCACCCATTTGAATAGGCAGGCGCACAGTTGGGCCCGAGTTAATGCTTAAGGCTGCTATTATTCCGGTGTCCTGAAATGAGAAGCGTTCAGTGTATTGAAGTAATCTTGCCTCAACGGGTTGGGAGCTGTGCCCGCCGCCATCATTGAAGTACGTTTTTTTTTTCACAGGGAAGGTTCGCGACTGGATGCCAATTTCCACCTGTTACACGGCCTTTGATGAACTCTACAGAGCGGACCCAATTTTACGGTTGTTTACTGGGATCGACTAGCATAACACGGCACTACGTTGTCAGATCCCACTTTTGTAATCTTCCGTGCTGGATAAACATGACGTCTGCAGACTAATAACTGCCTAGTAACTTCGTGTCATGCCTAGCTGGCAAGCGTAATTGAAAACGTAGGTGACACCATACTTTGCAATTCGGTCGACAAGGTGATCGAGTAAAGAAGGTGTTTTTTACTTAAAAGAAAGCATAAGCAATCCCTACTGCTGAACATACACACGGTAAAGGTACTTGAATTTGGTGAGTTCAGCATTAGAGGGCAAATACTTTCTTGATATAGCCATTGCGCAGAAAGTGCCATAATTAATGACACATCATTCTTTATTAGCTCAGCATCCGTATGTCAGATTATAAACGTGCCTAGGCCTTTGTCACAGCATCGGGGGATCATAAAAGCTATGACTTTTATTACAAGGAAATATAGCAGTTTAGTTAGAATTGCTTTCTCCAGCTTCGACGGGAATTCCTTAGAAATAAAAGAAAATTAAACTCGAGCGTTTTACATGCTAAAAGCACGATCTGATTACGAGGAACACCGTAATGGTGCACTGCAGATTAATTTTGACGATATGGAGTTTTTTAACGTACATCCAATGCATGGTACAGAAGCGTTTTTTTTTCACCCCCTAGGAATGAGGCTACCGCGACCGGGATTGAAGCCGTGATGTCGAGCTGAGCAACGCAGCACCATAGCCACTATATAACCGCGGAGGGTAGGTAATTTTTCTTTTATTTCATCTATTCCGACAAGTAAGAGGAGATTGCACTACTTATGACATATGTAAGCAACAGTATTTTCCGGCAACAGTCACATACTGCGCAGAGGCCACGTGCTTATTAAGTGTCTTGGATTATTTGAAAGCGTAAGAATGTGTACTGAGAATATACAAGCGCCTTCTTCCGATAATGCGTGAAGCTTACCGAATCCTAGCTGTCTGATCACTTCTTCTTCGCGAAAATGAAGACCCTCTTTGTGCAAATCACGTCTGCACGTCAGGCACTACTGCCCCAAAAGATCGATCCATCAGCTCTGGGTACGTCTACCGTGTAAGCTCCGGCCAAGAGCTCTACCCGGCTTATATCTGGCTGAGCGCTTTGCGAGACGTAATCCGAAAGCTGTTCAGCCTGGCGCAACAATCGATTAGCCCTCTCGTAATAACAGCTGCATAGGCTACTAGGCCAAGCTCAAGTTCTTCTGAAGCGTAATGACAGTTGGTACGACAGAGGAGACAGAAGAAAGAAAAAGCCTTCCTTTAGTGTTTTTTTCTTCTTCTTTCGTCTAAGCAAACGAAGGATCACAAATGGGAGAAAAGAAAAGAAAAGCATGATGCTATCATCACGGTGAACGAAATGTTCAGAATATGCATCTGCCACTGACATTTTCGCATTCCTTAAATATTCCCCCCCCCCCCCCCCCCCCCCCAGTGATTTAGCCTGTATTTGTGTATTCTTTACAGAAAATTTTGCGCCCCGCTAAACTTCTTGTCTCTTCAGATCAACGTGTTTCAAGCTCGTCCACCACTTTCCTGAAAGCATTGCACTTCTCTGCTAGTTTTCGTGATCAATTTCTATATAAGATATTTATTAGGACTAGCACATCTCTGTGCAGCCTCGCCTTTTCGCCGTAATCTCGGTGTCAGACCCGGTTATTTGCGCACTAGAACAGTTATCATCTTTATCGCTGCAAAATGTCTACCTATGTTTAACCTGTTCGCATGCGTGGGATACGTTTTCAGTGTGCAACAGACACTGGGAAACTATGTTAGACGATTTGCTGTGCTCCGAGCAGCAATAACTGATGCTCAAAATTTTATGCACCGGCTCACTGTGAGGTGGATATTGTCCCGTTGTAGTTACGGTCACCAACCGCAATCGCAAAACGCAAGAACGAAACCTACTGCGTATCGGGTGAAGCTGTGCCCAGCAAGAAAAGTGCCACTCTGCACGATGGTGGCGGCGAGCACACTGGTCGATCGTCGAAATCTGATTTGCGGGTTTTAGGCAATTTAGACACCCAGTTTTAGGCAATTTTTATGCATGAGTCGCCGAAGGTTCCAGCGTAGTACTTGGTGCTCGCGCAAGTTATAGAATGTAGTACATGCACATCTGTTCTCGTCGCGCACGAAGCCTGATTACCCAAGTCTCGAGACAGCACAAGCAACAGATAGAACCAACGGTATCATTCTAGAAACTTCCCACACAGAAAGCGCCTTTCTGTCTCGCGCTGTGTGATACATTTCAACACGCTTGTTAGCCGGTGAAAGTTAGCCCAGGGGAAGAATAAATAATTGCGCGTGGCAATATTATACAAATAATCATCACGATTGCGAACCCTACAGGAAGGGCCAGAGCAGACCAGGCAGCGGTACGGCGGTTTGGCTGTCTAAGTGAAATATATGCTGACACCGTCCGGTAGGGAGGCCAGGAAGGGTGTTACGACAAATTTAGCGATGTTGGACGCGTGCCCGTATCAGCGTTTGCTTTAGACCCGTGCGTCCAACCAAGCTCTGCGCATGTCCCGCTCGCGTTGCGGGAGGTGCGTGCGCACCTGGGTGCTGTCCCGTAGGTGCCCAAGCAGGTCTGAAGCTGGAATACATGTGCGCCAAGATGGCCGGCGAAATTTCTGACGTTAAATCTTAGCAGGTGTTACTGAAAACTGTTTCCACCGCTCGCTAGGACGTGTGGTACGTCGTTGCTGCTGGCGCGTGAAGTTTCCGCATTGGTTGCCCATAGTGCTGAGTGCAACGAGAGCAGAGGCTCCTGCGGTGTCAGTTTTAGAAATTCGACGAAAGTGACAACTATATGGCACTTTTTAGAGTTGTGTTGTAACTTGTTTATCACTTTGTAAGCGCTCAAAAAGAGTTAAAGTCACTAGATATGCTCACCAAAGCAAAATATATTATTAATAATAAAAAAAGCACTCTCGGTGTGTTTAAAAGCATGCCAATGAAGGGATTCTAATGAATATATTTCAGTCTACAGTCGAAAGCCTGCACGCTCGGTTTCAGACATAAGGTGCAACGTTGTGGAGACTGGAATGGCTTCTTGCAGTGGCTGCGTTCGCACTTAGAAATAGTTCGATGCTCTTCTAGCGCAACTGTGCGAAGCTCTTCTTCATATACATAGGCTCAGTATAGAATGAGAAAAGTTTTCATCCTTAGAAAGATAGAAACTGTGGTATGCGGCTGCTAATGCGTTGTTTTAGACCAATTTGCTTTTCGTTGTTTCTCTTTTCCTGCTTTAAATGCGTAAGCATTTCAATGTCGACTCACTAAAGAAAACCGTCGCTGACGCGATTTACTGCATAAACGAAACATTGTATTAATAAAATAAAATAAAGTTAAAAAATAGAATAAATTTCTAACGATGTTTCCTTTTCTATGTTACAGTAACCGCGTTCATGTTTTTTCCATTCGCATGTGTGTTTGTGTGACTGATTGTGATTAGTGGTTATTTTTACTAGTTGTGTGATTGACACTGCATATCTTTTTTTGTATTTTTGTGTATATCCTCCCCCAGTGTAATGCCTGTTAAGGTGCTGTGGGTAATAAAAAAGAAGAGCAAAACGACAATGATCCAGTTTCCAACCTGCGACTTCTTGACTCCAATGTCAAGTATCTCAGTAACTGCGCTAACGATCCGTTGTCGAAAAGAGTCGCAGAAGCGCGTGCCTGTCGTGTTGTGCAACCGTACAACCGTAGCAAACATGCAGAGCGTGAGCGGCAGTAACGGTTTACGACAGAAACAGCCCGAGAAGGGCACCTGAGACGAGCGGGGAACAGCAGCAGCCTGGATGAAGGAAAAAAGTTAGGAAAGAGCATTACGTAACGCAGCCAGCCTTGTCCCATAGAGCTTGGCCAGCGAACGCTCTGCGAGGCCCATAGATTTGCCCATTGGTGGCCCAACACGTGACCTCTTGCGCCGAGATTACGGAGCAAGAATCGAGATTCACTGAGAGCTACAGTACTCCCTCCCCCCGCGAATTTTTTTGTGCTTTAATTTACCGCCGACCAAAACAACCCCCGGCGAAGGAAATCATTCTGGATTTTGTCTTTTTCACGCTCGAAAAGACATTTCGGCGCGAACATTGCGAACTCGGGCTGTATTTCCTGGCAACGCCCATGTTCTGGTAGTCGCATGACGCAAGCAGCCCCATCCGAGGACAAAGTATCAAGGGCGTTTTGATGGCGAGCGGGCTCATCGCGGCATCTTGCAATGTACGGAGCGCATTAATTTCAATCCCGAAACTTTGTGGGTATAAAGTTCTCATAAACGTTTGATGCGAAAGGTGCGTCAACATTTCCAAAGTCGTGCTTCACATTTTCAATCCCGGAACTTTGTGGGTTTAATGTTGTTATAAACGTTTGACGCCAAAGGTGCATTGACTTTTCTAAGATCGCTAGTCGGACCGTATAACTAGACAAACCAAATCGATACAATATCAGACAAGTTGGAAAAGCACGCAGCAAGGTCCGATGAGACGAAGCGTTGCGCTGGTTCATTTTTGCCGTCATGTCACAGAAAAGAATATCAACATTTCTTTTTTTACTTGCGCCAAAGCTTCCATGTCAAGAGGTCACTTCGCTTTTATTTATTTTCCTCCTTTGACTTTTATTCGCCAAGACACATTGAGCCTATCTGATTTTTTTGTTATCACTACCCGCGGGCTGCCGGAGCCAGCCAGAGCACATGCACTTTTCTTGTGTTGCCCCGACCACCATGCGGCGCAATTCGATGCTCTTTCGTTTTTGTCTGGCCGAGTGGATTTTCGCCTGGCAGACTTTTGGACGCTTTCTGGCTAGCAGACCAGAAAAAGAAACAATGGCCGCTCGCCGCCATCACTGTGGGGACTTGACGGATTGAAACGCGTTTTGCTTGAGGGGATCACCTTCACTTCGATGTTACCGCAACATTTCGGGAAAGTATTTTGTCTCGCCGGTGTAGGATACCGAGCAGTATGCATACGGTTCTCTGCGCGCCAAGCGTCTCATGTTTCCTTCGATATTCCTTCGGTAGCCACATTAGTTGCCCAAAGTAGGCATTCGATTGCGGCCAACATGCTCTCTTTTGCGTTTATTCCTTTGGGTGCCCCCGCCCAGCAAAAGAAAAATAGACATTGTTGCAGCGCAGCGAATTGACGCATGATGAAAGTTCGAGTTTGTTACATCTCTTGCGGAAAGTAATGGGCCACGAGATTCTTCAGTTGCCGAATAGTCGTGCTATATTATTGCGATAGCAATTATATGGACACTCCAGGCGCATTCCTGCCGTCGCCGTCATGTTCTTATAAAGTCCAACGGCTTATGTTCTTATAAGTTCGGCTGTATCGCGCATTCTGTCAGGTAAAGCGTACACAAAAGAATTTAGCGACTTATTTCTCTGTGTACCTCTTGAATTCAAGGTATATAAAGGTTTTCCCTTGCTTAACGTGCTTAGCCTGCTGTACAACAAGCGGTAGGGCGCTTTCTCTTTATAACGAAGGGAGCTAAATAACGAAGGATTTCGGAGCTCCCGAGAACTTCGTTATAAAGGTGTTTAACCGTATACCGTTTTTCAAGCTAAAGAAGTTGAAAAAATAAAGGTTTTACTTGCTCATATGGAGCAACTAACAACACGCCTATTTCGCACACGAAGCGTCTGCTTTCACGTGCCCCGGACAGTATGAAATTGCGAGTGAATAAAGTAGCCGGACATTGATAGTCGTCTGAAAGGCTGGTAAATGTGGTGCTGCTGTCAGTACAAATCCTCTAACGTATAAGGTTGGAAGTACATCACGGTTGGTTGGAAATGTCTCAGTTATTGCCATTTTATGCATTCGATGCCATTATTGTTTGAGCCATGTGTCCGCAGTATTCAATAAATAATAATAATAAACTAAAATGATCTGGCCAGCTTTGTACGAACACTATATCCGATATCATGTGCGGATTATTGTGTCAGGGTCTTCAGTTTCTAGATGCGGTGCGGCGAAGTGTAATAATGAAAATATGTGGCCATCCCGATTGGGCAATGACGAGCCTGCCCGATAGAAAGCGACAGTAAGAGAGATAGAACGAGAACGCAGTGAACTAAGTTGAACATGACCTCACGATAGCCACTGGCAACCCAACTCACAAAGATTGGTTTTAAATTTACCCAGAGCCTGCTACTTCGCGTAACATGCCATACTAATCGCTAAACTGACAGGAGCTATTACTATATATGCACATGGCAGCATGTATCAGCGATAGTTGTTGTCATCACCATTGCTCCTCAGGCATAATAGTAACGAGCCTTAAAAGGCTCGTGAATCATTCGTACTTTTGGGTGTTTGCATTGTAAATCACACCGGACGAACAATTACGAAGAGAACCTTGATCCAAGTAGATCATGTGACAGGATGTCTAAATGCGCCTCGTCAGCCTTAAAGCCGCCCTGGTGGGTAAATCCACTGCGAATGACCAAGATGGGCTAAGGTGATCTATAATGTACACGCGAGCAAATGAGTTAGTCGCAGTGTCGGTAAACGGCAAAGGCCACGTTTTAAACCACGGCTTTGGAATTCATCTAGTGGTGCAGTTTTTAGTAAACTTTTTTTACCAATGGCGAACAACTTGCGTGATCCCACAGTATACTTTAACAGAGTTAGTACACATAAGTATTAGCCTTTTGGGAAATATTATCAATAGTGGCGAATGTAATTGCCCTAGTCTCGCCTTTCCTGTATTCGTGTCATGTAGAAATGGTGCAATGAAACTTCGCATCTAAATTCTTTGTCACTTGGTAGCAACGAGAAAAAAAAAATCTAACAGAAAGCAACAACGAAGACATAACTGAGAAATAACACTCCCAAGATCATTACTACATACAAATATTAGTCTTCATTTCCCGGGGCGATCGCCCGTACAGATTTCGCCAGAAGATGCTATCAAAAATCTCTAGTCCATTGTTTTTCCACACAAGCTCATTTACCCTGTGTCCCTTATCTAGAGCATTCCTCCTGCGGATGGCATTCGCTAAAGCACGCCCCACTCTCCCACTGGAGCCGTGGCTATTACACGATCCATTAACTTTCACGCTGAAGCCATGGAAAGCAAGCAATATCACTGTTCTGCGGCAGCTGACGCTGGAAGCGATTGTTCTCGCACAAAGCACGGCACTCTGCTCCGTGGACTGGAAGAAGCCTTCGCGGGCAAAATGACCGGGAACAGGGGTCTGTCCCTTCGCGCGCACTTTGTACTCGACGCTCTCTTGTAACCTTTACACGTTGTCGCAGTTTCAGTGAATGTTTTGAGATGGTTCGCGGTCAGTTACTTTTTTCACGCTCGCACTGACCGGCAATCTCTCCGCTGACCGGCAAGCGACGTCGGGGTCGGTTGAGCAAGTTGATTGTAGTAAACTTCGGGTTCAAGCGCTACCGAGCGGTTTAGTTGCGCTTTAGGTGCGGCGTGGAGATTGCTGGTAACTCGAACTCCTTCCGCTAACAGATAGGTTTTGAGTGAGTCAGTTCATGTTTTTATCATGTTTGCTATCTGTAACATGGCAGGGCCTGCGTTCCTTCAGTGAGCTACGCGTGTCTCTTTTCTTTGCTCCAAGTTTCCCAATCTCCAGCATCGCGATGTCCTTGCAGTGCTTCATTACCACGAGCGCTTATTTGCCTGCATGTAATTATCTTGGCGAGCGAGAGCTTATCGCGCACCGCAAGCAATGTGTCGCGACACGTGAACGGCCTAATGAATCTCTACCTGCGGAGCTAAAAGTGTTAGGCGGAGCACTGCACATAATGCACATGAAACCGTTATACATAGCGTCCCAGTTTTACTGCAGGGTGTCCTTTTTTAGCCGCTGTAGCCTGGAAAAAGAGGGCAAAGCTTTTGGAGTGTCACTTGTGTGTACGCCAGTTTCCTTGCTGTGCAGGTTACAAGAACATTCGTCGGTGATTCAATTCGCTTAACAATTACACGTTGTCGCAGGTTAAAGAATTGAATTGCATGGATGCTACAGCAGCTGCATACATAATTTGGTCAAGCCTAATACACATAGACATACGTGTCTTTGTACGAAAGTAAGCAGGTTTCTGAAATTCCTGTGCTTTTGAAATAATCTACTGAAATAGAATACACTGACGCGATTCTGCACAACTTCTTCAACGTTGTGTAAAAAATTCACCGACAATTACGATACTTTCTAATGCGAAATCGGAGCGCAGCTCTTTAGGTGTTTTAGCAGCAGCGGCAGATGATCGGATCGCTTCCACCGGTTGTGTCGTTCACTGTTCAGGAAGAATACGTGAACATGGGCGCAGGCGGAGTAGCATATGCGAGGTGGGTACGAAGCTCACGCCAGCGCTTTGTTTCCATATACGGCATCGGTGTATGCGTTCGCTGCATGCCTTGGTAATGACTCCATCGGCGACCGGGTGACGGCGCACGCTATTACGGCTCGATCTCGTAGCGGGTCGCCACTGTGAAAAATGTATTTCCTCCTCATCCTTTCGCCATACTCTCCTCCTCCGCCTTCCTCTCATGTTTCCGCTGTACCCTCATCCTTCATTATTACTACTTACAGCGCGCACTACTAACAAGGACGAAGAAGAGAGACGAAACACGAGCGCTGTTTCGTCACTCTTCTTCGTCCTTCTTATTAATGCGTGCTGTAAGTAATAATAATGCGGATGTACCCACTCGCCCAGCTATCTACCGTAGTACCCTCCTCTACCGCTTTCCTCCAAGCGCTGTCTTCACTATCGCCGTCTTTCATCCTCAGCTGCGCTCTGCGTTCACTCTCTTCTTTCATCCTTCGGTTGGCTCGTTTGTTCTGTCGGTTACGCCGACGCCGAGACGGAAGCCGACGTCGAGGCCGACGCTCAACGGAGGAACGGGCGCCTAAGGGCTGTGTTCTAAAGAAACAATAACATGTAATGCTGTACAAATTCCGCAAAAATGCCTCTCATGGCGACTACATGACAACAACGCCACTACAATGCAGCAAAAACTACTGTTTCGTTGCGCTGTGCACAACGTCGTCCTCAGCTGCAGTAGTGCCTTCTGCAGCCTCCGAAATTCAAGCAGAGACGCAAAAACTCTCAGAGTCTGCGTAGCTTCAGTTGCTATGCGCGAATACTTCGCAAAAGCCGGCTGGTCAGTGCGTTCCTCTTCCAACTGCAACAGTCGCCGACCGCCAACTATATATCACTATATATCCAACTATAAATCTCTGTGACACACGTGCTATCACGATTTATACAAGGTAAATATCACGGTTCAGGACATGTAAAAGGACAAGGATGGTTTCCACCGTAGAGGTTTCCTGCAATAATTACTAGGGTGAACTCTGGCACTGCGATTGTTCAGCCATCATTGTAGTACATACGGCAAACTATGGGAAATATGGTTAGTACATGAATTTGTCTGGCATTCGTGCTTGTAGCTTGAGATGTTCCTGTAGCTTTGTTTATTACGCTTTGTCCGTCTCACTATATAGCCCGGCCGTGGCTGCGCATGTGCAGAATCTTGGTTTGAGATATAGTTACAGCTAGTTAAAAATCTTTGAACTACGAATGAGGCGGCAAAGCGCGGGCCCGCGCGCCCTACATCGTGGCGGTAAACGGCTGCGAGCGCAAAGAGTAGTGCAGCCGAGATGGCTGTTGACTTCGTGCGCGCTGCGTTTTCGCGCCGCTAGTGTTTAAGGTGGCGTAATCTGAAGTTTCGAAGACGCATTCACAAGCGAGGGGTGAAATGAAGCGTTCGCTCGCCGATGCTGCTGCTGATCTTCATGCCAGGGCTGGGACAGCGAGTGTCCGCTGTCATCAAGTGAGATGTGCTCACGTTTGCTATGCGCGTGACACCGCGTTTGTTAAGTTAATTAGCAGGATAAGGCTTACTTCAATATATACGGCCGATAAAGACGCTACGCTTGCTTTGTGTAGGTCTCAAATACTTCCCTATCGCTTTCAGTGCTTCACCTTCCGGGTGAAGCTGCGACTTTTTTAACTGCAATCGTAATAAAAGAAATAATCGTTAGCTTCTAATTTCCACACAGTGAGTACATTGAGGAGAGAAAAGCCATCGAGGCTTACGTACGTGCAAGTTCGACGTTGGAGCACGGCAACACAGCCTCGTGAAGGAGAGTTCAGGCCTCCGTACGTGGTAATATTTACTGCACCATGGAGAACAGATGACTTTGGTACTCCTTCCGCTCAAAGAGCCACTGCAGAGTCCGGCAATGCTTAGAAGACTCTACACGCCTGCAAAACCGAGCAGCAGTGACATGCGTTGACAATATACAACGGTTGAACACCGCACCTACACCAAGTGTACTATGACGATTTATTATAAAACGCTAACGTCTCACACAAGCGAAGTGTGTCGCACCTGGAACTCCTTTTGGCCGGGGACATAGAAAGCAACCCGCGTCCTCCTATTGAAGAAATGCTTGAAAAAATCTTGGAAGAACAAACGCTACTAGAAGCACGGCTGACGCATATTGAAAGGAAGCTTGATTTATTTGCCGAGCAAGGTGTGAAGTTGGCAAATATCGAGGCTACTGTTAAAACTCTCGAAAGCACTGTTCAGCGCCAACAACAAAAAATACGAGATATTGTAGACAGAGCCCGGTGTAACAGTCTGATTGTGTTTGGTGTAAAGGAAAGTGTTAACGAGACGCGAGAAGACTTAGAAGATAAGGTCATCAGGGACATATTTTTCACACGGCTTGGTGTCAAACCGACATCTGTCGAAAGAATTCACAGACTTGGTAAAAGAAAGTATGACCGTGATCGACCCGTTATTTTACGCCTGTACGACTACAATGACAAAACAGCTACCTTCAAAAACTGTAAGAAACTGAAAGGCACGAGGATAAGTATCGCTGACGACTACTCGTACGAAACGCTTCAAAAAAGAAAGTTTCTCTGGCAGTCGGCTAAAACTGATAAAAATGAAGGATCTAAGGTAAGGCTTGTTCATGACAAGCTCTTCATTAACGACATCCCCTATACATGGGACGCCCAGTCGAACTGTAGGGTGAGGATGCGCAGTAACGCCGAAGCCGGCCCCCGTGGCCAAGACTGAGAAAGAAAGGAGCATGAACTCAGGCTGATAAACGTACATGCTCGCAGCATTGTGAAAAAGATTGACGAACTTGAATGCGTGTCACTATTACATGATCCACATATATTAGCAATAACTGAAACGTGGCTGCATGAGGGTATATCGCGGACGATGAAGTTTTTCCCGGCGCATATAACGTCCTCCGTACAGATAGGGCGTCGAGAGGCGGAGGCGTTGTACTGTTAGTTAAAAAATCACTTAGATATGAAGTTCTGCCGTCAATTTATGCGCATAAAAGCGTATGGTGTAAGTTGTTTTTTCACCATTTTGCGTTGGTGATCGGTGTAATTTACAGACCCCCGGGAAGCCTTATTGAGTTCTTTGAGAAGATTGATCAGCATTTGACAACAATAACTACAGATAGAAGTAAAGTTATTTTGATGGGTGATTTCAACCTACCGGGAGTAAATTGGGATGCAAGAATCCCTGGGACACTTGAGAGGCCACATGCGGAACTTATGCTGGAAATCATAGTGAAACATGGCTTGGTTCAAGTGGTCGAGAAATCTACGCGAATTCAAGGAAATTCCAGCGCCCTTTTAGACCTCTTATTTGTATCGGAGAGTATATTTGAATATAATATTGAAGTGGTGGAAGGAATCTCGGACCATAAGATGGTTGTAGCCCCTCTAAAAACTATAAAATGTTTAAATAAAAACCGGATAGCTCATGTCTATAATTTTAACCAAGCCGATGATACGGCCGTCTTAAATTATTTAGAATTGGCTTTAGACCATATGCCGGAAGAAAATGATGTAGATAAATTATGGAGGTATTTTACAGAAATGGTCACCTGTTCATTATCTCTCTTTGTCCCAAAAAGAGCTAAGCGTTTGCATAAAAGCAATCCATGGGTTTCTCGTGAGTTAATACATTTAAAACGTCAGCTACGTCGTGCGCGGCAACGAAAACCAAAACATCCTGAGAGATTATCGGCCCTTAGCACTCAAGTTCGTCAGAAATTAAGAGCGTCTAAAACGTCTTCTTTTGCTACAACACTGACTAATTACCTTAAAACATCACCTCAAAAATTTTGGCGATACGTTGCCCGATCAAAACTTTCAATCAATGGAATAGTTGTAAATGATACCGTGTGCAACAATCCGCAAATTATTGCCCAAGAATTCAACACTTTTTTCGGTTCTGTATTCAGCCGAAGAGATGAGAGTGCTGCAATAGATTTAGAATGCGAGGACCATACTAATGATAGCATTTTTATCTCTAAAGACGGTATAGTCGACATGTTGCTAAAATTGGACGTAAGAAAGTCTCCTGGTCCTGACAAAATACCGAATGAGTATTTAAAGCAATACTGTGAATGGATTGCATGCTTCTTGGTTAAAGCCTTTTCTCTGTCGTTAATAAATGGTGCATTAACAAGTCAATGGTTATTAGCGAGGATTGTGCCTGTTTATAAGGCTGGAGACAGGCTAGACATTAGGAACTACCGTCCGATTTCCATAACCTGTACGGCATGCAAAATCTTAGAACATATAATTAGTAAACAGTTAGTAGAATATATTGAAAAAAAATAGCATTTTTTACAACAAACAACATGGTTTTCGAAGGCGTCTGTCAACTGTCACGCAATTATTTGAAACAATACACAGTTTTTCAGAAGCCCTTGATTGTCGCGAACAAGTTTATGTCATCGCTCTGGATTTATCAAAGGCATTTGATAGGGTTAGCCATAGCAAGCTAATTGAAAAGCTTTATGGGTATAATGTAAATTCAAAAATTATTAAGTGGATTCAGGCCTACTTACACAACAGACAACCGTTTGTGGAAATAGATGGCGAGTGCTCCTCTTTCCTTCCTGTATCATCAGGTGTACCTCAGGGCTCGGTCATGGGTCCAATTTTGTTCCTACTGTATATTAATGATATCGCAACTGATGTACATCCTATGATTGAAGTGCGGTTGTTTGCCGATGACTGCCTCTTGTTTTGTCGCGTTAAAAGTGTTTCTGATCAAGAACGACTAAATGATGCTTTATGTCGAATTTATAACTGGTGTGAAAAATGGCATATGCAAATCAATTTTGATAAATCTGTTTGCATGACAGTTACGAATAAGAAAACTCCGTTGATGTTTTCGTACGCTGTAAATAATAATGTCATTAAGCGTTCCACAAAGCTGAAATATCTTGGCGTAACTATCACTAGTAACCTCAACTGGAATGAACACGTCGAAAACATATGTGGATCAGCCCAGCGCAAGCTTGGTTTGTTACGGCGTAAATTGAGAGATGCTGCACCAGATATTGAACTTAAGGCATACACTACCATTGTTAGACCAAATTTGGAGTATGCTTGTATAATTTGGGACCCTCATCAACAATATATAACAGATAAATTAGAGCGCATTCAGCGAATGGCGGTTAGGTTTATTTTTTCTGATTACGACAAAACGCACTCGGTAACCTCCATGCTCGCCAGGGCTGGTCTCACTACGTTGGCTGTGCGCAGGAAAATCGCGCGCCTTAAGTTTTTATATCAGCTCTATCACAATAAGCTGAACCTGAATTCCAGTTTGTATTTGAAGCCTCCTGGAAGGGTTTCACCACGAACTAACCACAATTACGCTATAATGCCTTATGTGCCAAGAGTTGATGTCTTTAAGCACTCTTTCATTGTCAAGACAATTGTTGAGTGGAATAGCTTGAATTCTTGTGGGTTTCCGAGCAATAACAGGGTTGACTGTTTTGAAGAAAACTTGACTGCGTTCTTTGCGTGAACTTTGTGCTCTGTATTCCCACCCTGTAACGGCCCGGCAGGGCTCACAGTATTGGAAATAAAAATAAAATAAAGTCGCACCGGCGGTACAGGAACGCAGATCGCGTGCTCAGCAACGGTCGCAAGAGCACTTTATCAGTCTTCTTTTTCACTACACGGGGAATTATCTTAGGGGCCGTAGCCAAACAGTCCTTAATTTTATTCAGCTATAATTCTATGTCTCGATATCCGAACGACAGCTGATTAGAGGAATTTCGCAGTAACATTTCATCGTACTACGCTTTCATTTTGTACCGTATGCTACATCGTGCAAACTTACCGCCACATAGTTAAAAATGCAGTGGTTGGCAGGACAGGCTACCTCGAACATGGGTCTCCCTCAAGGCCGCCGTCGCTCGAGTAAACTCGGGAATAACAGGGCCTCATTTTGTAACTGTGCCGAGTTGTTATCCGCGCGTCCTTTGTTAGTAATGGTTTCAGAGCACTATTTCTTGGCCCTAACTAGTCTGCAGATCACACGCGGGTTCGAGTTTCACTGAAAACAAATAAATAAATAAGCGCCCCACGAAAGAAAGGAAAGAAGGCAGAAAGAAGAAAGCAAGTAGCTCCTGTTAAAATTTTAAGCTTTACGACTAGTCTTGTCAAGCGCAAGGACAAGAGTAATATTTCAGAGCAGCTAACCTCAGGAAAGAAAAAAATAAGATGCGCTAAAGCCAAGGTATTTAGCTTATGGCTGATGGTCGTTGCTGTCTAATGGGCGATACATAAATAAATGCACTTTAATTTAGAACAGTCATAAGAGCAAACTACACAATTCAAGCTGCTAAATATAGCGCCTGTGTAAAAAGAGATAAAAAAGAAAACAGACGCGAGTTCTTAGTCCAGCAGCATGTACCTGGTTTTCCCAATTTTATACTTGGCTGAATGTCGGGTGGTCATAACAGTTAGCAGAAAGATACTTCGCGACAGGTTATTAAATATAGTTCGAGCCATATATCGAAGCACAGAGCACAAGTCTAATGCAGAGTAATTGAAGAGCAGTATGCATGTTATGCCGTTGACATATGCACGTGCATATCTGTTTATAAAGCTCATAGGAGGCGCAATCACTTATTTAAAAATATTTATTTAATGGTGGTATGATAATTGTGGAGGTTGTCAATGAAGGGCGATCACGGTTTCATTTATCAAGAGAGCAGATGCGATAAAAAAGAGAAATGCGATGATGCGCGTTGCGGCCATGGCCGCAACGCGCATCATCGCATTTGCTGCATAGACAATGCATACGCATGCATAGGCAATGGTCGAACATCCGCTCTTTACGGCCGTTTGCGTAACTGTCCTCCTCCTCGTCGAGGGCACGACTGGTGGCGACGGAGGTACAGGGGCTCCCCACTAGTGCCTAGAGTGGTTAAGAAGCATGCGTGAAAGTTAATTAGAACGTACAAAACCAATGAATGGCGTATGTGTACAAATGCTTACAGGTCATGTGAGGATGAGTAACGTAGACACAATTAGTATGCACAGGTGGTTCAAACGGGCAGTTAATGTCAGCTGCGGGAAGCCGCCGGATATCCGAATGGAGATTTGGGGTGGGCGAGTCTAGCAGAAGCGCGAAAGTAGTGGATGATGTTCGAGCTACGTTGTGAAGCGTGGAAGGCAGACAGCGACTCGTAGAAAAGTTGGCGTCGGCCCGATGTGGCTGTGTGCATTGTTGCACACAGCACGTGGAACCGATCGGGAGCTATGGGGGCTCGGGAAGCGAGGTTGATACAGCGCAAGGGTAGCAGGATACAGTAATTGTGGTGGTCTTTGGAGCAGCACGAAAACGCCTTTTCATTTGAATCCACAATTCTTCTATGTAAGCCTAGCATTGGTCGCGGTGCCGTGACTGAGATGACGGCTGCTTGAGTCAAGTTGCGAGACAGCAGTGGACGTTTGTGGCGCCAGACCTAGGGTAAGAAGTTTACTGCGACGACGACGTCTGAGGCGCGCCCTTGCTTAGCAGCATTAAGAAATTAGTGGCTGAGCGCACTAGTTGGCATGGGTAAGGACGTGAAGTCCATGGAGGCAGCATCCGGAGCAAGAAAGGCGTCCTTATAGACGAGGGTACTGCCTCACCTTAAGCTAAAAATCTCCTGCAGACCGGGTTTAGGTGGGGCGAAGGGCGGCGTGCTTGGTGTAGAGTAGCCGATGTTTCGACGAGGTCGATGAGGGCTCGATGTGACAGTGGCGAAGAAAGAGCAGCGGTTTGATTGGTGTCCTGCACCCTCGATGAACCCAAGGTTCTGTAGGAACAAGAGGGCAGCACAGGTGACCCATGTTACCCGCCGTGGTTGCTCAGTGGCTATGGTGTTAGGCTGCTGAGCACGAGGTCGCGGGATCAAATCCCGGCCACGGCGGCCGCATTTCGATGGGGGCGAAATGCGAAAACACCCGTGTACTTAGATTTAGGTGCACGTTAAAGAACCCCAGGTGGTCGAAATTTCCGGAGTCCTCCACTACGGCGTGCCTCATAATCAGAAAGTGGTTTTGGCACGTAAAACCCCATAATTAAATTAATTAATTAATTAAGGTGACCCATGTTGTCCGACAGGCGGAACTGAGAGGTAGCAGGAGGGGAATCGCAAACCTCCCCACGCGTGGTGTCACTGGACAAAGTGAAATGAATGGCACATGTCCAATCATTCTGCCGTTGCTGGAGAATTCAGCAAGAAAGGTGCCCTCAAGTCTGCAGATATTTGATGGTGGGGTGCTGCTGGGCTGGCGAAACTCCCCTCCGTGAAGTCGGAAGTATTCGGTGAGCCTTGGTGCACAGTGGTTTGCACTGTGAAGGACTCAAACAGCGGCAGGAGCTGAGGCTATAGGCGGGCTGGGAGCAGGACCGGAAGGAATGATACAGCCAAATGTGCCAGAAACAGCACACAATTCAGCTTGCGATTGTAGGTGTCGTTTAGTTGCGCTGCTGTCACTCGGGCAGGCGACCGAATGAAAAGTCGGTGCGAGTTGTTCAAGTGTCAGTGGTTGGCCAGTGAAGGAGGCACCGAGTCTTCTTGCGTTTTTACGGGGCCGTTAATTGATTAACATGTGGCAGCGCGATTTTCTGCTTTTAGCAGCGGCGAAAAGGCGGGATAATTGCCGGTACTGACCCTTATAGGCTAGCCCCACCGGTAGCTACACCGACAACACACCCACACCATACACGGAAAAATAATTATGAACCATGTGAGAGTTTTTTGCCGCCACGGCGTAACGATTAACATCCGCATCCGAAACCTCGAAGTTATTGTGACTAACGAGGCACACGCACAGGCATTCGTTCATAGAGAGATCGAAGCAACAGATTGCGGTCGCTAAGTGTCGGGGTAAATGTGCTGCCCACGGGTAGCAGAAATTCAAGGGTACGTAATTGCTAGATTAAATTTCGATCGGCATTTTTTTACTGGGGCACGTAGCTTCAGGCTCAAAAACATCGCGGTCTGGCCACCAAGCCTAAACGTTGAAAGGCATGAGAGCGTGTAACGTCGAGGGCTCAGACCATGGCGTCTCGTCTACCGAGTTTTTAATAACGGGCGGCCGAGGAAGGCAGCTGGCGCCGAAATTAACCACGAGCGCGTGCGGCCGCAGGCGTGGTCTTATTGGGGTATGAGCTTCTCGACAGCAGGCAGGTTGGAGGGCGGCATGTGTGGCTATGCGCTGCGGAACGACTTCCCTAGTGCGCGAACCAATCCACAACATTCAGAGAAACAGAGCCCCTTAGAGCGTCGGAATTGCTTCTACAGGTCAAGAGGGCTTCATACGATAGGACGGACGTGCGTGTGGCAGCTGCGTGTACCGAGTTTACGAAACTTAGGCATCAAAACGTGTAGGTCCTGTTACATAGTGGCGGGAGTACGAGGCAGAACGCTGAATCTTGCAGATTGGCGAAGACCCTGAAACTTCTGTATAGCCTCAACTGGTAAAAAAAGTCTAGCTTAAAAGGAATAGGCACATTGAAGTCAATTACCGGATTAGCGCATCAGTATAAATAGTTCAATATATTATATTAAGCGCCATCATAAAAACCAATATACTCTGGATCAACAGTATGCCCCGTTCTCGGGTGTAATGCAGCAAACAGCATTTTTCGTTCTGGCTAATTTCCCTGCCTTTACACTTTCAGTTGCCGTTCTCATGATTGACACTACATAAGTTGCTGATAACTTCAAGTATCTGCCTTCCTGTGAACCTCTGTCTCGTTTTGCTATACGCGTAGTTCGCACCGACGCACGCGCCACTGGTGGAGGCCTTTCTAAGTGCACTACTGAAAGGAGGAATTAGTCCGCCGTAGTATTCTGCTTCATTGCTCGAGCTTTTCTGTAACATACACGTTTTCGGAGCAAATAAGCAAAGCTCGTCGCATGTGTGTCGAGGCCAAAGCTTCAAGGCATGCCGAAGAACAGTTGTTTCAAGTTGCGGTGCTCAAATACCAGCAAATACGTGCTGTCTATGCGGTTCTATTCATTCCCAGCGAGGCCGCATGAGCAGTAGATGAGCAGTAGATGAGCATGAGCAACAGTAGATCACCGCAGTTGGGCGGCAGATTTCTTGCTCCTACGCTTTATTGCTCCAATCTCGGTCTTTGTTGCGCTCCATCATGTTTGCACGGGTAAGCGACGAAGTTGACTACGATCTATCGATGCTTTGGTGCGGTTTGCCCGCAGCGCAGTATGCAGGTTAAATAATTTTCGCTTAGGTTCTGAATGCCGCTTACCGCTTCTACGCTTTGTCGATTCTTTACCGTGCCGCTCAAGCTAGGATGCATCGGGTCGTGTGCTAGCGCTCCTTAGACTCGCAAGGACTGACGTTGTTGGTGTTATGTGTTCCGTTAAATCGTCGCAACAGCTGTCACGCAGTTCAAGCTTTTCGATATATTTTATGCGTGGCTTCATGCGTGTTTAACTGCTTCTGTTGTTGCTTCATGCAGAAGTATTGTTGATTTTTTTTAAGTACTAGGTCTTCACCTTGCCTCCTTTGTAAGAGGCTTAAATCGCGCTGTGTTTCATCGGAATGATTACAGACCTTATTAGCGGCTCTAATATTTTCGCCCGAGGATATCTGTATTGTGGTTTCTAGGGAAATGTTAGAAAAGAGGTCGCTCAGGGCGAGGATTGCTGTTGGCTGCTGCTGCATATAGTATTGCTGTTCGATTTTCGATGAAAAATTCGGGTCACGCTTGTGAAGTCTTTACACCTTGATGCTGTTTGAGCAAACTTACCACAGAGAGCGCTTTCATAATGCAAACAAGGGGTAAGGCGTGCAGAGACGGTCACAAGAGCAGAGAAGTGGGCAACACGAACGCCGACTATCAACTGAAGGAAGCACTGAGGCGAAATAAGAAAGAAGACACAAAACTCATCTGCGATTACTTTGGCATGGTAGCACCACATGCCAATCAGGTGCACCCGAGAAAACGCAGGGAAGATATTCACGCGCCCAGATCTGGTCCAGGCATAGTAGCGGTACAAGTTATAGAAGTTTCGAGGAAGAGAAAAAAAGAAAGATTAAGTAGATGCACAACAAAAGCAAGAATGGAAAATATGTATAGCATACCTAATTAAACCACGCAGACTAGCTGACTATTCGTCAGCGCCCCGTTTCAGTGGCGTGCCAATACAACATCATCATCAAAGTGAGCAAAAGCAGAAAGAGAGAATAAACATTTTTAATTACGTGAATGCCGCTCTGAGGAGCGTCCTCATTGCAGAATGCGAGAGAGGAGCCTGGCTGTCGTATGTTTCATTTCTCAGCGTTCGCACGCAAGGCAGCGCGATGAATTTCGAAGGGCACTCGCAGGCCACTCGCAGGCTTCTGAGTTTCGGTGCGACGTGGAGTATAGTGTTCTTAAGAAAGCGCGAAAGCGGAGTCCCGCTGCAGCACACGCCTTGTACATAACTCGCTTCTTGGATGACGAGACATTGCGTCACTGCATTGATTTAATGCTCACCCATTAATCTCTGACATCCCCGCTGAGAAAGTAGAATGTCAATGTGTTCGTGTTTGCTTGCTTCTTTTTTACGTTTATTATAAGGCATTCAGGTCACCGCTTTCTTTCCTTAATTACTCTCGCCTAACTTTCCAGGGGCAACTGCTCTTCTATTAAGCTGGACTCGCCGGGACTGCAACTATTTACGCCACTTCCTCCTCTCACTTCTTCACGTCTCCTTTATCTCTCACTTGAATCACACCATAATAAACTTTATACCACGGACGAATGGTCGCAATTTCACGCGGTCCAGGCGCTGACGCGGCCTTTCATGTGGCTCCAGGGGGCTGTTCATTAGAATGCTACACCAGCGTGCAGTCCACTGCTTGGCCCTTATCTTGCTTTTTACTTTAAATTAATTACATTTCCCCTCTTGGCGTTTTTATTCCTTCCGTTGCCTTCTGTAAATCACTCCTATGAGTTCCTTATACCAATTGAATTTGATGCTAAATTAACACTTAGGCTACGACTCCTCATTTTTTTATATTTGACTTGCGGTACCAATGGAGTTGCGGGCTCCCTAACATTTATTTATGTCCTTTCTCTCGCCAAGGCTTAAAATATATAAGGAAAGAGAGGAACATGAACTACCTTTGGGATCGGCCTACAATTTTAGGCTGCCCTACCTTTGGGATCGACCCACGAAGCAGTCTAGAAAACAAGAACCCGATACGGAAGGGTTAAGGTAACTCGCTAAGAAACTGTCTTTAAAAACATGGTGGTATTGTTGACGGTACGAAATAATTATGTTGCTTGCTTGCTGAAAATGTTTATTTCACCCTTTGGATACATCATCCATTGGTACTCACCATACACATCAAAGACCAACGGGCTGGCTTATAAGAATTGGGTGTTCCTAGAGACCGCAAGCCACATCTTTCCGGCTTTCGATCTTTCCGGCGAAGTACGCTTTCAAAGAATGTTTCTTGGATGTCCGGGCCAGTTGGTGTAGCTTTCGTTTCAGCGAACTATCCCACGTGCCCTCCCAATTTGTCACAATCGGGTACCTTCATTGCTGCCTCACGTTAAAGTTGGCGTGCAATGATCCCGCACGTTTCTTAAGGCTGCATGAAGTTGCTGTAAATGCAACTATTGCCGGCAAACAGCTTCGGCCGAAAAGCCGCTATGCTGCTTGTTGACCTTTTAACAGCGGAGCTGTTCTAAGTCGAGCTTTCGCCGTCCGGTGTCATGCAGGGGGGCAGGTTCCGAAGCTCACCGCGAGAGGGCGCGCCGAGGGTAGGAGCGGTAAAGCGCCTTAAACTTCGTAAATTAGTGCCACGCTTTGAAGAATGCCGCCTCCTCCTCGCACGCTCTGGCCGAGGTGGACGCTGCGTCTCTATTGGCCTAATAGCATCACGTGGGCCCTCGTGCTGTGCATCAGCGCGATTTTTGTTCGAGAAGCATCTACGTAGTGGCGAGGATCGCATGCTGGCGCCGTTACTACGCTCGAGCAGTGTAGGTGGCACCACGGTCGAGAAGGGAGCGTGAAAGAGAGGAGAAACGAGGAGGAGTGACGGCGAAGGAGGAGAGTGTGGCTACTTTACGAAGTTTAAGGGGCTTTAAGGAGCAGGGCCTCGCCGGCATGGGAGCGGACCAATCAGAGGGCGCGCCAGGGGAGGAAGAGTGGATCAATCAGAGCGCGCGTCGGGGGAGGGGGAGGAGAGGGGTATAGGAGCAGGTGTATCGCCGGCGCGCGCACTTTTGCCCCATGGATTCCACTCGGCGCGAGGGGCAGCGCAAACTCGCTCGAAAGCAGCAGGGCCGACGTCGCGCAAATCACGGGCTTCGAGAGCGAGAAGCGCAAGCAAACAGCTAGCGGAGGGAAGCCGCTACCGCCGAGGATCGAGAACGGGAAGCGCAAGCCAAGCGCAGGTGGAGGCAAGCTAACCCCTAACTTCAAGAACAGGAGACCGAGCAGTGACGTCGACGCAGAGAGACTCCTACCACGGGGAGTGCCGATGGACGGTCCAAGAGAGAATTCCTCGACCGTGAGTTCGGACACAGCTGCAAGGTGTGTGATGGTCTGTGGTTTCATCACAACCTCACGCAACTGAAGAGTGTGCGCAATCCGGAACCGAAGCTCGGATCTAGCAAAAAGACGATAACGAGACAAAAGACTTTCATGAAAATCGCGCTAAACACGAGTTGAAACTTCGCAAAACGACCACCAGCTAAGCTGTTTTGACAGCTGCCACTGTTTGGAACGGCTTTTACTTTCTTTAGTGTCTTTCGTCGTTTCCTGCTCCCCGCCCGCTGTTTCCTTAACTCTCATCCGACATCGTGAAACAATGCTACTGACGTCATGTGCGACGCGAGCGCGCCGTACGCACCCGCGCAAGGGGAAGCGACAATTGCGCTCCGCCCCCCCCCCCTCCCCCCCTTCATACGAACGAATAAACCTGCATGCGTAGTCTCCGAGGGTTTCACGACGCAGCAGATGGCCCGAAACGTTAAGACGGCGCTGTTTATGAGCACTCATTTTACTGTGAACTTTGCATTAAACTCGGCCACGCGGTGCGTTATCATTAGCCGAAACGCTTGCCGGGAGCCCGAGCACGGTGCTTAGCAGCAATGACCATAACCACTCTTTCGGGCAGGCTGCTGCTATACAGGCTGCAAGACATAGACATCAAGTTCCACCTCGTTTGGCCTGGTTTCTGCGGCGCACAAATTTTCCGCGCCACCAGAACTCACGCCCGTGTCAGATACGTGGTCGGGGCACGCGGTTCCTTTGTTCTTCAGCGAGCGTTCTCGCTGCGTCACTGACATGCTCTAATTCGCGCTGCTTCGCGTAAAGCGAGCGACTTTGCACCAACGCACATTTGGGCGAGTATTGCTAAGCTGAAGGTAGCGCGACTTTAGTACGTCGACAGAAGCAGCCGGCGCCTACAGCGGTATATAACAGCCACGCAGTAACGCCGCTGTTCCCTGTTATGCGTTTTAGGTGTGCGCAACTACTCTGTGTGACTTTTCATTTTGAATTACCTCTCCGGGGTTATCCGTCTTGACTTAGGCCTATAGCCATTGTACTGGATGGTGCCCAGCGAGGTAGCCAGTGACACCTGCCCGTGTTACGGCCATCCAAAAAGTACATAATTTTTTCACTTTAACTCAAACGCTTATCCGGTCATTTCCACGGGGTAACATTACGTTTTGGGGAATGGCATCGCATCACAAGAGAGAGGCATGCGTAAAGCCATTTGGCTTGCCTGTTTAGTTTGTATTCGTCTTATGAAGTCTCTCTTTCTCTCTTCCTACTCTATTTCCAACTTGTTTTCTCCCACTCCAGTACTGCATAGCAAGTCGAAAACTCTGATGTGGTTAATCTCCGCAACTTTCGTCTCTGTGCTTCTAATTTTAAGACGAAAGAAAAAAAGAGGAATGCAAAGCACTCATATGTTTGAGAAAGAACTAGAGACTTAGTTTAAACATTAACTTTAAATTAAGTTTAAATTTAGTTCAGTTAGATAAATAGGGCACATGGAAGCACAATGAAATATTAGTTGAGGGCGCGCGTGGAAAGGACAGCACTCATTTATAAGCAGGCACGTGCCTATTTCTATATTGATGAGCAGAGTTGTTAGTTATAAATGCACACGCAAAAACATATACCACGTGTCTTTTGTTTTGTTTTTTCATGCGGGACACTTAAAGAAGGATTTAGGCCCTGCCATTTTTGTAAATAGGCTTCGTGGCTAGGAGAAAATTAGCAAAGAAACAATTTTACCATAATCTTACTGATTACCTCGATTAATTTTTAGTTTGTTCACTTCAGGGCAATTTTATAACCGCGATCTTGTAGCCGAAGAGTAGTGAATTCATGACTAGTTAGCGGAAATTCCAAGGCGAGCACCACTCTCGAGATATGTGGCGGCAAAATATCGTAGGTGTCTCATCGTTCTGGTTAAGATTGTCCCGAAGTGTTAGAGGGACGGTTTTCGGGAAACTGTCAGCTGGAACGCCAATGCATTTTTTAGCACATTTTAATGTCGCATATCTCGAAACATGACTTCACTGCGGCACCGCTTCAATTTCACAAATGCAATACGTGCCCAAGAGTTAGTAATTATAAAAGTTATTACAGATTGGCAGATCTAGAGAAAAAGAAAGGGCTTGGAAGCTAATCCTCCTACTGCACCCATGAGAGTAGCACTACCCCTTTGCTCACTTGGCTTTCCCCCACCTGCAACAACTCGACAACAACGATACGGCAGTCCTATCCCACACCCAACGTTCGGTAATTATTTAAATAAATACTTCCCTTCTTTCGAGGCTTACCACATTTATGATTACTGGCCCACTCTAAATAATTAGAGCGAAGCTATCTTACGAAATTTTCTTGCGGCTAATGTTCGCCTAACCCCACACCATATCTGTAAAACTGAAAGGGACCTGTATATGTTTTTTACGTGTTCCACGTAAGAAACACCACCTGCTATACCATAACATATACATGTGACACATAAGAGCTGCATGCACGTTTTTCCAAAGTGCGTAATTGAGATTTAGCGTTTAGAAAAGCAAGAAAGAAAAGAAATGCTAAGATGCTCGCCATATCGTCCTTGCGAAAGTGGATGCCCAGTGAATCTGTTGCAAAACCGCTACTTCAACTGCTGAGGGGGGTATGCAATGATTAATAATGGTTCGGATGCTTGTTTTGAGCCTGTTCGTTATTGAAACGCATGGTGTTCTGTTGTACGAGTGATTACGTCGATGAATGTATGTACTGTTCGTTGGGTGCGAGGAGACCATCCAGCACCTATTGTGTACCTGCCCTCGCTACGATGTCCAAATCCTCACTCTGCGGGCAACTTTAAGCCGACTGGACTCGAGACCGTTCACCGAGTCAAAGATACTCGGACCATGGCCACACCCGTCACTGGCTCGAAAAGCGAATCGTGCACTAGTGCAGTACTTGAAATGCACGGGCTTAAGAGACCGTTTATAGTGTCCTCGTGTATGGTGTCCCTCCCACACGTACTCAGTGCTTACTCTCTCCCTTTCTTCCTCTTTCTATTCCCCTTTCCCCCACCCCCAGTGTAGGGTAGCAAACCGCATGCTGTTCTGGTTGACCTCCCTGCCTTTCCTACCCTTGTTTTCTCTCTCTCTGTAGCCTCTGCCTTACGGGGGTATGGGCCATTCCATTTTAACGCGACAGTGTTAAAGGCGCCGTGTCGCAGAAAATCCGGTGTCGGTATCGGCGAGGGCGTTGTCGTCTGTGAGCGAAAATTTCCGTACAAGATTTAGTTACCTGTGTACGCCACGCCTTGCTTTATGACATGCGGTATATGCGGATGTTATTGCCTTGTTAAACCTTGTCTTTCATTCCTTACATTGCCTTGTCTTACATTATACCTTATACATTTTTTTACATTCTTGACAAAGTTATACCTCGGAATTTTGAGACTGACAGCCCACAAACAAACTTCCTGAAACAAAACACCGACCCCCCTAGCTCACGCCTTCTATGCTAAATCTTTTCAGATTTAAATATTAAAAGTGCAAAACAATAACACATACTCGACAATTATGTAAATTTTTGGCGAGGCTGGGCACTACCTCCGGAATCGGCGCACCAACGAGGCCGCGTTTCCACCAGAAAGCCCGCCTTGGTGCATAGCGTTCGCCGCCAGCGCTTCCCGGTAAACATTACGGTTACATAGGCTGCAGTTGCCGGGCAGTGAGAGAAGTGAGGGATCTTTGAATGCTATCGTGTTCCACACTTAAAGGCGAAGCTTAAGCATCCTACAATTTTTTTCTTGCTTGCTTACGGGGATATGAGCCATTGCTTACGGAGGTATGAGCCATTGCATTTTTGCTTACTTAAGGGGCATGAGCCAATGCTAACGATAGATGCTTATTTTGAGCTCGTTTCTTATTGAGACGTACGCTGTTCTGTACGTTGTATATATGATTCCAATGAATGTATGCACTGTTCGCTTCATCTTGCTGAGTGCTTGTAGTCTCTGCATTAACGAGGGGGATGAAGCAATGCATTTTAGCTTGCTTAGGGAGTATAGCCATTGCTGATGATAATTCTTGTTGACGGGCGGATGCGAAAAATGTCGACCACCGATATGCTAGCAGCTTCGCTATGAAATAAACACCTGCTCTACGCGTATATTACTGTTGGGGGGCATAAATTAACTGCATAAAATCATCCATTAAGGAAAAGTGGGTGGATCAAGAGGGTTCCATAATTAGTCTGCCTGCATAGAAACACTGCCTAATGACAACAAACGCGCACTGCTAGACTTCAAGGACCCATCATGGCTAGATAATAAATAGTAACGTAAGAGGACCTCTCAAGAGTAGTAATAGCCCTGACCATCCCCCCCCCCCCCCCCCCTCCAGCACTTTTTTTTTCTTTTTGAGATGGCATCATTGCGCGTCTTTCCGGCCGAACGCAAGTCACGATGAACGTCGACGCTAATGCGATTCTGATTGAAGCAACGTAGCGACAGACGAAGTCGCCGCTGCAGAGACGCGTTATGTATGGCTTGTGTATACAGCCTGATTCATCTCTTGCGATTCCCACTGAAGAGGCTGCGCCATTCAGCGGCGCTGACGTGAAATGTGCGCATGGCGCTTGTGTGATTAAACATTCAGACATGCTCGTACAAATGTATATGACGCGGGTTTGATTCTGTCTAAGCAGCATAGAAATCGCAAGTGATTTTTTTGACATCGAAGACTGTTTTGTCGACCGACTGACCAATCAGTACGTAACGTACTACTTGCAGAAGCGCTTGGAATAAAAGTAGACGCAAGTATCATCCGGTCAGCAGCCGACGAAATGAGCAAGAAACTTTTAGTGTATTAATTGAAAGAAAGAAGGTGGGAAGAGACTGATACGATTGCATCCATTACAGACATTAGCAGTGGTACAGTGGTAGGTAGAGAAGAATAAAGAGATGTGTACAAGAATGTTTGAAGGAAAAGCATTGATAGCATACCTGAGTAACTCAAGCAGGCTATGAAACGATTTGTCCCCCCCCCCCCCCTTTTAATTGGGGATGCCAATAAATCATCATCATCGAAGTGCGAAAGAGGAGTGCTAATGCAGTACTGGCCTCACACATAACTCGGTTCGACGGTTGCAGTACGTTGTGTCGCTATAATGATACACTGCAAACGCATTACGGTTGAGAGTCGAGGTAGTCGAGTTGTTCTAGTTCACCTATCTGCCTTTCCTTTCTCTTTCCTCCTTCCTCCCTCTCGTGTATATATATATATATATATATCTGTGCGTCACATAGAAAAACAAGATAATATTTCTACAATCATGGCCTTTAGAAATTGTGAAGTTTTAGAAGTCCATACAGTTCTAAGTAGGCAGGAGAAAGCTTTCGAAAAGGTATCCGATGGATCGCTTTACAGCGGGACGTAATTAGAGCACCGATGCTACATGGGTTACGAAGCGAGGGAGCCAGAAGGAGTCTTGAAATCGTTGCCTGGCACAACGTACGCACTGCGCCAGCAATTAGTTCCCTTTGTTAGCTCCCGCTTAATGTCTCTCCTCGTTTTTGTTAGAGTGCATCAAGCTCTCAAACCATGACAAATCTTCTGGGCACACGGGCACTAATTAGGGAAGTTTGCCAATAGGACAAAAGATCGGGAAAGTGTCCGCTCATGCGAATTAAGAATACCATGCACAGTTTGGCTCTATTATTGACCTTCCGAAGGACTTGCTCTGTTGTCATCCGAAAAAGAAAAGAAAGAAAACAATCGCCGATTTGCGATAGAAGTTCAATAGACAGGCTTCTGTCAATGAACACTTCGTCACAGTTAGCACGGTCGAAGCCGTTTCACACAGTCAACACTGTTTTCAACAGTCAAATCAGTCCAGTCCAATTCGTCCAGTCAAAATGAATAACATCCGGCCGACAATAATCGATCTCTTCGTTGACCGAACTGGGCAGGGGTACATACATCAGCTGGGTAGGATATACGCAACTGTCTATCTGTCTGCACATAGATTTGATGGTTGAAAAACGCGCTAAAATGCTTCCAATGTTTCCGCCGTTTGACGGGCTTCGAAGACATTGCTACAAACAGCTCAGCAGATATTCAGTCAATAGCTGCTGCATTGACGACGATGACTTAAGGCATGAGAAAGTAAAATAAAGAAAGACAGAGGTGAAAAGATAAACGCTCCTCATCTAACTAAGGATTTATTACTTGTATGAAAAGACCCCAGTTAATTTTGTGATATCGTCATTAGGAGATTTCACGGTGTGATGGATACAGGGTAGAGAAGCGAGACGAGATGAAGACCGCCACAGGAGCTGCACGTTGACTTGGGGAGACGAACTGGAGGGGAAGGGGGCGCTTGCAGCTGGAAGGAAGAGCGTTAGACCGGGATCGCCGCAGTCACGATGTTCCAGACAACACAATCACGCCACATTTTCTCGATTCCACACCAAACCAGATTTCTGTCATCGATGTCACGCTTACAACAATGTAAATGCCTACTATTATGTGTGCTCTCACTTAATTATTCCATTGTCCGCACTCTCCAGAGATTATCAGGTGAAAACTTGCGAGCTGACCTTGCCTCCTGTGAGCTTCACGCTACTTTTATTTTCTTCCTTTTCGGTTCTGTTACATGTAGTGTGCGTGCACTGGCATTCCCTAAAATCATCTTCCCTAAAGTATCTTGTCGATTTACCTTTAGATATTAGGTATGTGAGTATTTTGGGGAGTTGGTCGTTCCCTCCTCTTTAATGTGAGTGTGGTTACTTGAGGAATGAGTATCAGGTCACAATGCAAAGCTCGTAGCAATCAGAGCTGGCTGCCTGGAAGTGAACGACCAAGGCCTCCACGGTAGCGCACGAATTCTTTGTATAACTGTGAGCACAGGTGCGCTGTCCACACTTTCTCTGGCAAGAAAAGAAGTACGGCGGACTTGTATGACCTTTCAGAATCTGAACTCGATTTCCAGCGAAGTTGTTATTTTTTTTTCGAGCAGTTACACTAAGTTTCAAATAACGGTAATCAGAACACACAGTTTAAATCGCTGCCCCTGCGCGACTGGTCCGCTTCAAACATTGCCCGCATGTAACGTTTTCTAGCACTTGTATTAAGAAATGTTTGCGAAGGCAGTAATACCTTCACGCACATTTAACATCACGGGAGCGTTGCCTACAGTGTTCCTTCCCATTTTCACTAGATTTTATCTTGATGGCGTGCATAGTTCCACCGGGACAGGAGGATAAATTCTACGCTGTTAGGTAAAACACTCTTATAACGATCATGCGAAGGCAGTAAATATTCCGCACCCATTTAATTTCGCACAGATTGGTCGTATAGCCTTCCCTCCGTTTTCCTAAATTTGATCTTGGTGTTATTGGTAGTTATTCCACGGAAATAGGCTAAATTCTGTGCCCTCGTAAAACGCCCATAACGATCCGGAGTGCTTGCATACGTAATTTATTGCAAAAACCACAATAAACCAACCCATTTTGAACTTTGCCTACGTATCACCCGTTCTCTGCTTCTTAATTTCATCAACAGTAAACAAGGTGCCTTGTGGAGTTCTCCGAGAACACCGGGCCAGCGTTGTATACCGTAAAAAGACGGTTTAAAAGTTGTTTGTGACGAACCTAATTAAGGAAGAAATGCTAGTACTTCTCTGAATTGAATTTATGCCCCCCCCCCCCCCCCCATTCATTTCGAACAAATATAAACTGTGTGACGCAAAGCTTTCTCGGCATATTGAGACAGAAAAAGAAAGAGAATACAAGAAGAAGGAAGGCATGGAGGTCAACCCGACGAGTGTCCAGTTTGCTACCCTATACTGGGGATAAAGGAAAGGGTAAATATAAAGAGGAAAGAGGGATAGTATGAACACTGCAAGCACTGCACTGTGCCGCGAAGCGCTTTGACACTGAAGTAAAGTCCAAGCAGCTGATATATGTCGTTTCCTCCGGATATGTTGAAGAACGTCGCTGATAATGGCAACGTGATACGTTAAAATACTTGCTTAAGAATTTTTTTGTTGTGCAAAAGCTGTATTTGGTGCACACAATTTTATCTTCCCGTACAGATAAGCCACAGCAGTCCAACCATTATTGCTAAGTTCGATTTCGGTGGAATTCGTAGTTATGCCAGGAGTGTGTGCTAAATTTTGACCGACACGTAAAACTCAATTATGTACGCTCTGGAGCGCTTGAATACGTAATATGCACAGTCTGCAATTAACCCAAAAAGTTTAAATTTCACCTACACATATAACCCATGGCATGCCCCTTACTTTCGCCAAATATATGTTCTTCGGCCTTGCGTAAATTATATTTATTGCGACATAAACTTAAAAATTCCCCACTTAACGTAAAACTGCTTGCTTCTTATCCATCAATTAGACCGAAACTTGAATATGCATGCATTGTTTGGGACCCGTTTACTAAACAAAATATGAAATGTCTCGAAAGGTACAGAAGAAAGCCATGCGATTCATTTATTCAAAATTCTCTCGATATGATTCCCCCTCACAAATAATGCGTGCTAATGGCATCCAAATCCTTCAGCAGCGAAGACAACACTTAAGATTTCGATTTCTTTCCATGCTTTTTAATGGAGACTTATCAATTAATCCTGCATCCTATCTGTTTAGTTCAACGTCTAGGCTTACTCGACACCATCATCCGAATTCACTAAGCCCTTATTTTGCATGGACGGATGTATTGAAGTATTCTTTTTTTTCCCGAACTATAACAGACTGGAATAACTCGCTGTTGCCTGTTTCATTTCATTGATTCATTGTACTACTGTTGTGTCTTACCACCCAGCTTGATTGAACAATGAATTGTATTATTGTTGTGTTTAACCACCCTGCTTGGACCTGAACTAGCTCTGCAGTATGAAAAAAAAATATATATAAACTTTGTGAAACATACAAGTCTCTCGAGGCAGAGGGGAAACAACGTAAAGTGGTCATATAACGTTTTCGAGCACTTTCTAAATAACTTTTCTTGCAAAGGTTGTATTTGATCCACGACCACACGCATCTAAATCCCCCTAAAGTTTGCAACAGCATTCATTCCGTGTTTACCAAATTTGATGTTGGCGACATATGAAGTTATGCCAGGACAGCGGGCTAAATCATGCGCTGCTCACAGAACACCCGTAAGACTCCGAATCGCTACACACGCAATTAACTGCAAAACGCTTCACAATTTGAACTTTGCGTTTATATTACAACTTCACATGCTCCTACGGTCGCTAAATATAAACATGGATATTATTATTATTATTATTATTATTATTATTATTATTATTATTATTATTATTATATGGTATTTAGGAGATCTCGCCCTTAATTGGCGCCGGCTAGTCTTTTCCCATAGGGATATATAAAAAAAGAAGAAATCATAACAAAAATAGTGACAATATAACACAAATTTCGGTAACATAAGTACGCTATAATGTCGCACTATAATTGAAAGTAAACTCCAAATCATAAAAACACAAAGTCCAGTCACATAAGTAGCCTAATGCCACACTAAAACAGAAAGTCGACTCAGAAACGCAGCAACACAAAGTCCAGCCACATATGTGCACTGAAGTAAACACAAAGTCCGGTCACTTAGCTAGACTAAAATAAGAGTACATAAGAAATCACGGATTACATTCTTATGAAGTTACAAAAACCAGGCATTGGATTGGCCAAAGTCGGGTAAAAGAAAAAAAACATAGAATGCCCTATCACATTTAAACGCCCTACTCAATACTTTTCGAGAATATCGCTCGCTTCTAGAAATCTTTGAAGAGCCAGTAACGCTCGTCTGTGCAATGAATATGTTGGCCAAGGACCTAAGATCTTCCTGAGGCTGAAGGGCCTGCGATCTAAGGCCACTAAATCAAGTGCTAAGCGTTGTCTGCGTGTGTTGTGTCACGGACATTCTAGCAGAAGATGCTGTACATCTTCATCAGTATGGCTACAAGTGCATTCCACACTCTTGAAATCTTATGTAGAAAATGTTTGTATACGTGGTACCAGAGTCCCTCCATCCCAGGTGGTCAAAATTAATCCTGAGTCCCCCACTATGGCATGCCTCACAATCGTATCGCGATTCCGGCAATCCCAGAATTTCTTTTCTTTTTCTTGGTCTGAAACCGCCGCAAACTCCATGTTATGAGCGGCTTTTTTTTCGTCCCAGGCGCTCATATCATGGCAGAAGACGCGTTCAGGCAGTAATTTAAGCATATTCAATGTTAAAAATAGTTACGTGAAAGTAAAGTGACGGTTGAGGAAGTTGAGAAAGCTAGAATACCAAGGCTGCCCCACACACAACCACAGCGGTAGCGGCGTTCGCATGCCCTCTCATGCACGGTTGCGCCTCTAGCGGCGAGTGCTGGCTCTATATGAAACTGAGGCGGCAGTTTCGTGACCAGAAAAAAAAAATGGAAGGACTCTGGTGGTACCGAGCCGCAGAGCTTTGTTCGTGCCTGAGGACACTGGAAAAGCCCAAGTAGGTTCCTCGTATTACACATGAAAACAGAAAAAAAAATGATGGTTCTGTAAATATTTGCAGAAATTTTAACTCAGACAGGGGCGTGAATGTTCCGCTACACACCACCTCTGATTTCCTCCATATTTCCGCTGAATTGCAACTCGGTATTTTGTAAAGTTGTTTTATGATTCTGAGAAACATTGCAAGAAACGAGAACACATTGGAACGCTTGAATAAGTAACTTGCTGCAAATGGTATAATTAGCTTGCACAGATCAAACATTTGTCGCTCATAACGCATAAATCACTACCTTCTTCAATGAAAAGTAAACATGCCTCGAATCGGGCTCGCCATGGAAATGAAAAAGCACCTACATGCGTCATATAACGCATACATATTGGAAGCAAACGAGCATTCAGTAAATATTTTGAAAGCACATAATAAACCTGCATCCTTTGAGCTTTCGTTAAACGTCAACCGCAATGGGGTCCCCATTTTCTACAGATATGAAATGTCTACCGTATTAAGTCCTCTCAGGAAAGCGGGGAAGCTTTATCTACATTTCATGTAACACCTACAAACGGGCGCAATAAGCGAGGTTTTAGCAAAGTTCGCTTTACCCCTAACTGACACACATCCTCAAAACATTTCCTGCATATTTCCGCTAACATTCCCCACATAGATATAAAATGTAAACTCACAAATTTTTTCTTTTAGAGAAACGTGAAAACCTGCATATATCTGAGCAGGAAAGCTGAAGTGCGAAAGAAACAGGGCGAGACGAATACACAGGACTGACTTTTTTTTTTGTCTACTCGTCTCGCCCTGTTCCTTTCGCACTTCTGTTTTCCTTTTCAGTTATGAGCCGACGTGCCCAAGAAAGCGTTCTGCTATATCATATAACGTTTTTGAGCAGTTCTAGTCGTATTAAATTGTTTTCTGTAACAGTAAGTATCTTCGTAGATTATTCGTAAATCGCAGAACAGTACAGTACAACTGTAACTTTTGAGTGCAAACAACTCACACCCTAGTTTCGCCAATCTCAAGATTCTTGTGTATTCTATGGTCTATTTTCTATATTTTTGGAACATATGGTCAATATATTTTTACTCGCGAGTGTGCGCGAGGGTGCGCCATTTGGCCAAGCCTTTTTTATTATATGGTGCTTAGGAGATACTATCGCCTAGCTTAAACGTATTAAAACTAAATGTTAACTCCAAATCGTAAAAACAGAAAATCTAGTCACATAAGTACGTTAATGCCACACTAAAACTGTGCCAACTCAAAAACATAGTAACAGAAAGTCCAGTCCCATAGGTTCAATAAAGTACACACAAAGCCCAGTCGCACAACTATACTAAAATCAGGGCACATAAGAAAGCACGGATTAAGTTACAAAGAAGGTGCCTGAATCCAGGCTTTGAATTGGCCAAAGTCAGATAAAAAAATTCATGGAATGGGCTTATCACACTTCAACACTCTACTCAATAGTTTCTGAGAATATTACTCGCTTATAAAAATCTGTGAAGGGCCAGTAATGCTCCTCTTTAAATCCAGTATGTTGGTCAAGAATCTAAGTTCTTCCTGAGGCTGAAGGGCTTATGGTCTAATGTCACTAAATCACGTGCTAAACGTTGTTTTGTGTGTTGTGTAGCGGACATTCTACCAGAAGATGTGGTTCATCGTCAACTGGTATATCGCCACAAGTGCATTCCGGACTATCAGTGCTTGAAAGGTTAATTGGAAAGTGCTTTGTTTACGTGGTCGCCGCAGGCGGTGAAAGAGCTTCAAAGGCCCTGGTTGTATCTAGTGTGGACGGGATTTTAACTTGAAGTTAAGGGTCAATGAGAAATAAATCGGAAGATTTCGAGTTCTGATCAAACCATGTTGCTTTGCTACCACGCGCTGAGATCTGTCTTAATATGTGTCGAAATTCGTCTTGCGTTAGAGCGAGACAATGTGTGGCGTTATTAACATGCACTTGCCCAGCTGCCTTGCCTCCTGAAACATTTCCAGGGATATTGCAGTGGCCAGGTATCCATTGGAGCATTATTGTGCGATTCCATTCACTTGCTTTTGTGAGTTCCTTTAGTGTCTCCTAAAGTAAGGCCAAGTTTTGCGAATCGCTGATGTCACCATGAAATGAAGACAAAACTGCTTAAGAGCCACATAGGATGACCTATTGTTGCCTTTTTTGCATTGAATTCGCGTATCGTAACAAAGAAAATATGTGTATACTGTTAAGCAGGCCTGTAGTCTCCCAGGGTCTAAATGGGGAAGAGTAGCCTCTGAGACACAGCCTAGTCGTTGTTGATGATCTTATACAGTTAGTAACGATGAATGCTAAGAAAGTATAAGAGTGCTGCAACACTTAACGAAAGGACAGGTTGCCAGTTAGAGCAAGCAATTAAGCCGGTGAATTTGCTTTTGTAAAGGACTTTCCTGGCAAACGGAGAGCTTCTAGCGATAATGTTATCTAGGAAGCGAAGTACAACGGTATAACGGTCGAAGATTTATAATTGTGCAATGAAAGCACCAGGAGTCGCAAACAAATTTATCATGGCAAGGCCCGTTAGACTTTCCCAGTTACCAGAGCATCGGGTGGGTGAATTAATCAGCGATTCAAGGCCATGGCCCAGACAAATCATCACATAGTCCTTACGAAAGAAATAGATCTCACCAAGAAGCTTAATCAATAAATGTCACCCATTATAACCCCACCTTTATTTTTCTGAGTATCTTATGCAGGATATTATCAAACGAATCGAAAGATCGCCAATAGATGAATTAGGCGATATATGAAGGCTAGCAAATATCTAATTATGTAAATATATAAATATTACCCTCATCACTGCTTTTAGGATAAACATTTTGCATTTCTATCCAGACTGACAGTTATCGACCTATAGTTTAAGATCTGATCTACGCGTATATATATTACGAGGTGAAATATAGCAGAGCCACAATGGCCGGATATTGGATGAGAATAATGGGCTGCGTAGGATGAAAATGAGTACAAGTTACCACAGCTGCCAGTTAATGCGGTTTCCGAGAGACATATTGGAAAAGCCACTCGAGAAAGAGATAGCAATGCATGGAATTCATCATAGTGTGTTCGATTACTTCTAGCATTGACGTGCACGACAGAGTGATAGGAATCAGTATTCAGCAAATGCAGCTTTAGAGTGTGAATGTACGCCATTGTCCCAGCCAACTGTTAAATTCCTTTCTGAACACAGAAAGGTCCCACTCGCTCTGGATTCAAACAAACCCGACCACCAACATCCCATTACAACCCTTTTTTCGTTTTTAGTTGGCAGTTTTCTGTTCAAAGAAACTGCCGTCTGTTTGCTTTCTTCAAGTGGAGAGCTCTCAGAAACAATTTTTTATTGTCTAATGTCAAATAGTGGGTGACGTATGCAGGCCCAGACTCAACACCAGAAAAGCCTATGTCCTTCGTGCCTTACTCAGAAGGTTCACGTTTTGTTTTTTCACGAGAGCAAAACACGCAATACTATTTTCTTGGCCGAAGTTCGACGACACTCCCGAGATAGGACACTGCATCTTATTGCCAATAATCTGAAACATGGTCATTGAAGCTTTTCCCTGGGTGCCCGCAACATGTTATACGTCGATACTGTCCTTTCTGGAACATTATTTCAGTTCGGCAACATTTTCCTCAAGTTCTGGGTTTCGAGGAACCAAGGTTTCGTTCGCAGTATTCAATTCACTTTTTCGAGACAATAGCATTTAAACCGACCCATTCAGAAACTCGACCGCTTGATCGCAAACAATCTTTATCTTTCTTCAGGCCATCAGTTTGCAAGTCTGTTTGGGCATCTTGTCTTGCCTTCGTGGTTGATAACACCAGATCGACTGTCAGGTGGCCTGCTTTGGAAAGGATTTTCATGTGCTCTCAGTCGTTTAGGCAGCTCCGCATTAGAAGGCACTTTAATACAGATACGTAGTATAAAACAACTTTGAAGTTGTACTATCGGGAGCGATATGAGCGGGAGCACGCGAACTCGTGGCAAATATCCTCGAAACCGAGTTACGCGATACGCGAGTGATACGCGATGGCGCTGTCGAAAACAGAGGAAAGGGGACGCTCCTCCGCTACCCGTTGGCACTCTCACCGCGCCTGCGTTTGTCGAAAACGGCAGCTTACGGCATTTCATTGGCCGCGATAGCCGATAAGATGGTTACGTGCGCAGAAAGTTACAGCGAGTCTTTTTTTTTTTCAGTGATGCTTTTTTTGTCACAGCGCCACTTTTAGGCCCCTGTTCCTGCGTTTAGTGTAAGGTATTTTCAGATATACCTTCACAGGACCTGATGTACATGTTATGGAGCGCACCGTGTCACGCATTCCAGACAGACGGACAGATTTCTCAGGGAAGCAGCTCTGGAATGTTTACGCTTCGAACCAGCGCTGCTATTGGCCACGCTTCGGTGCACAAATGCATCAGTAACCAAGATATCAAACAGCTTTATCCATGCGCACTGGCAATGTGAAGTTCACCCTCCGTGGTTGCTCAGTGGCTATGGTGTTGGGCTGCTGAGCACGAGGTCGCGGGATCGAATCCCGGCCACGGAGACCGCATATCGATGGGGGCGAAAACACCCGTGTGCTTAGATTTAGGTGCACGGTAAAGAAACTCCAGGTGGTCAAAATTTCCGGAGTTCTCCACTACGGCGTGCCTCAATATCAGAAAGTGGTTTTGGCACGGACAACACTATAATAAAGAATTAAATGTGGAGCAAGAAAGCAACTCCATAATGAGCAATAAATGAGGCGCTGTTTGGGGGAGAGAAGGAAAAGCAAATAATACTATAACGAGAGTAATGACACGCAGTTTTTTTTGTCCGCTCCTTCCCAGGCCGGTTTAGAAACATAGGTAGCGCATAACGCCGCGAACAGCGGCAGCGCGGAGAGTACAACGTCTGTGCCATGTGGCAGTGATGAATATTAATGACGTCCGACAGGCGCTTGCTAAAGCTTTGTGATCGCGCTTGTCGAGCTCCTTTTTACCTGTCTTCTTTGCACGCCTGCAATCGCTGCGCTCTCTTGTCTTCGTTTTACGTGGGCATCGTATTGCAGGAAGTCAGAACGTTAGATGGCAGCGTCACGTGACAAACTCGAAGTGCATTCATAAAAAAAAGAATACATAAAGGAAAGCCTAGTTTGAAAAAACTCAATGCCTTTCCACTCTGTGAAGAAGGATGACCAGGGAAGCTGTGTATGTGGGCCCCTTAATGGCGAACTGCACCTACGCCGCAGGTCGGGCCGGCATTGCACAATCCTCGGGATCGGCCCACGTATCGAGAATGCTTAACGCCTGATTCAGCTCCGCCGCGGGTCGGGCCGGCATTGTACAATCTTCGGGATCGGCCCATGTGTGGAAAGTGTTTAACGCCTGATTCAGCTCCGCCGCGGGTCGGGCCGGCATTGTACAATCTTCGGGATCGGCCCATGTGTGGAAAGTGTTTAACGCCTGATTCAGCTCCGCCGCGGGTCGGGCCGGCATTGTACAAACTTCGGGATCGGCCCATGTGTGGAAAGTGTTTAACGCCTGATTCAGCTCCGCCGCGGGTCGGGCCGGCATTGTACAATCTTCGGGATCGGCCCATGTGTGGAAAGTGTTTAACGCCTGATTCAGCTCCGCCGCGGGTCGGGCCGGCATTGTACAAACTTCGGGATCGGCCCATGTGTGGAAAGTGTTTAACGCCTGATTCAGCTCCGCCGCGGGTCGGGCCGGCATTGTACAATCTTCGGGATCGGCCCATGTGTGGAAAGTGTTTAACGCCTGATTCAGCTCCGCCGCGGGTCGGGCCGGCATTGTACAATCTTCTGGATCGGCCCATGTGTGGAAAGTGTTTAACGCCTGATTCAGCTCCGCCGCGGGTCGGGCCTGCATTGTACATCTTCGGGATCGGCCCACGTATGGAGAGTGCTTAACGCCTGATTCAGCTCCGCCGCGGGTCGGGCCGGCATTGTACAATCTTCGGGATCGGCCCATGTGTGGAAAGTGTTTAACGCCTGATTCAGCTCCGCCGCGGGTCGGGCCGGCATTGTACAATCTTCGGGATCGGCCCATGTGTGGAAAGTGTTTAACGCCTGATTCAGCTCCGCCGCGGGTCGGGCCGGCATTGTACAATCTTCGGGATCGGCCCATGTGTGGAAAGTGTTTGACGCCTGATTCAGCTCCGCCGCGGGTCGGGCCGGCATTGTACAATCTTCTGGATCGGCCCATGTGTGGAAAGTGTTTAACGCATGATTCAGCTCCGCCGCGGGTCGGGCCGGCATTGTACAATCTTCGGGATCGGCCCATGTGTGGAAAGTGTTTAACGCCTGATTCAGCTCCGCCGCGGGTCGGGCCGGCATTGTACAATCTTCGGGATCGGCCCATGTGTGGAAAGTGTTTGACGCCTGATTCAGCTCCGCCGCGGGTCGGGCCGGCATTGTACAATCTTCGGGATCGGCCCATGTGTGGAAAGTGTTTAACGCATGATTCAGCTCCGCCGCGGGTCGGGCCGGCATTGTACAATCTTCGGGATCGGCCCATGTGTGGAAAGTGTTTAACGCCTGATTCAGCTCCGCCGCGGGTCGGGCCGGCATTGTACAATCTTTGTGATCGGCCCCCGAATGGGAAATTTTTTGCTTACCACGCCAACGACACGAAAATTTCCTTGGACGGTAGAGGTATCCAGCTTCGATGTAATAGGATTTCGTCACATGATAGGCAAACGACAAACACTACCTGCTGAGTGGGCAGAGAGTGTGAGTGAGAGTAGGCTAGTAGCCCATGGGGACGAGGGCATCACTAAAGGCTACCACGAGTCGAACAATAGTGAGGGAGTGAAAGCAGCGTATATAAGCAAATACATACAGATGAATTTGCGGTTACCGATGGTGTTGTAAATGCGTTTCCGTCCGCGCAAAGCCCGCGCTAGAGGCAGCACAGCCACGTTATTTGGCTTGTCCAAGAATACGGTTCTCCGAAACAGTCCATTATCATGACCATCAGTCTATTTTATGTCCACTGCGAGGCCAACGCCTCTCCCTGCAATCTCCAATTACCCCTCTTTTGCACGAACCAATTCCAACTAGCGCTTGCGAATTTCTTGATTTGATAATCTCACCTAGTCTTCTGCCATCCTCGACTGCGCTTTCCTTCTCTTGGTACCCATTCTGTAACCCTAATTGTACATCGGTTATCTAACTTTCGCATTACATGACCTGCCCAGCTTTATTTCTTTCTCTTAATGTCAATTAGAATATCGGCTGTCCCCGTTTGCTCCCTGATCTTCACCCCCCTCTTCCTGTTTGTTAAGGCTACACCTAAAATTCTTCGTTCCATCGCTCTTTGCGCGGTCCTTAACTTGTTCTCAAGCTTCTTTGTCAGCCACCGAGTTTTCGCCCCATATGTCATCGCCGGTAAAATGCACTGATTCTACACCTTTCTTTTCAATGATAATGGTAGGCTTCCAGTCAGGTGCTGACAGTGCCTGCCGTATGCACTCCCACCCACTTTTATTTTTCTGTAAATTTCCTTCTCATGATTGGAGTTCCCAGGGAGTAATTGACCTGGTACACGTGCTCCTTCACAAACTCTATAGGCTCACTGGCGAATCTGAACTCTTGTTCTCTTGCCCTGCTATTGATAATTACCTTTGTCTCCTGCATAATAATCTTTAACCCCCCTCTTTTCTTCTGTTAAGGGCCTCAATGATTTGTTGTAACTCGTCCCGACTGTTGCTGAACAGGACAATGTCATCTGCAAACCGAAGGTTGCTGAGAAATTCACCGTTGATCCTTACCCCAAAAGCTTCCCAGTTAAATAGTTTGAATACTCATTGCAGAGATTGTGTCTCCTTGTCTGACGGCTTTCTTTATAGGTATCTTCCTACGGTTCTTGTGGAGAATGAAGGTAGCGGTGGAATCTCTGTAGATATTTTCCAAGATATTTACGTAAGTGGCCTGGACCCGTTGAATATGTGATGCCTCTATGACTGCTGGTATCTCTACTCAATCAAATGCCTTTTCGTAATCTATGAAAGCCATATAGATTGTCCTCTGCGGATTTTCCGGTTACCTGATTGATGACATGGATGTGATCCATTGTAGAGTATCCCTTCCTAAAGCCAGCTTGTTCCTTTGGTTGGCCTAAGTCCAGTATTGCCCTTACACTATTGGAAATTATCTTGGTGAATGTTTATACAATACTGCAAGTAAGCTAATGGGCCTATAATTTTTCAATTCTTTAACGTCTCCCTTTTTGTGGATTAGCATAACGTTGGCATTCTCACAGTTCTTTGCAACCCTTGAAGTCGAAAGGCAGTTTGTATAGGGGGCCACCAGTTTTTCAAGCGTAGTTCTGCCACTCCTTATTTTCACTCTACGCCATTACAGTAGAAGTGAACGTACGTAACTATATGAGCTTTCTGCGCCGCGCGGGTGGCAGTGCACGAAATTAAATGTTTCTCCTTGAAGTGGGGCACTCTTGACGTGCGATTGCACGGCAGGGCGACCACGCGCGAACAAAGCAAAGCGAAGGGGCTCTTTGGTAGCACACGACGCGGGGAATGCGCCGCCCCTGCTCTGTTTCACACATTCGCCTGCTTTTCGCCGCTTTCCTTACACGGCCTTGCGCGAAGCACGAGCCACGTGCTCGCGTCTTCATTCTAGCAGTGGACCCAACCGTTGGCCCACTGTCACTTCGTTGTCTGCCAACAGTCAGCGCCATGTATGACGCCTATTCACCGAGAGAAGTTACCTTACAACCGCGCCCCCAAAAGAAAGCTTGGCTAAAAGAAAAGAAGGCTAAAGTCGTTTTTCTCACCGGATGTAGGACACGCTTAGCCAGTTGGTTGCAGCAGCCGCCCCTGCGTTGTTGCAGTCGAAGGGCTCCCACACTCGCTGGGTGAAATGCAGGGCTGTAAATTAGGGAGACGGGGCAGGAGGAACCAGCGCAACTAAATAAACGTATTTGCAGGAATTGCGTGGATTAAATGCTGGAGTAAAAACTGACGCCTCTTCGATCGAAGGAGCAGCACGCTGTAACAAGCACGCGTCGATGTTATAGAAAGAAGCAATCGGATACGAAAGCCAGGTACGTTCTGTCGTGGCTACGCCGATATCGCGAGGCAGAAACAACGCCACAAGAACGAAGTCATATATTCCGGCGGCATGCCTCTTTTGCCGCAAGACTCTGACGTTGCAGACTCGCGGTAGTCTATTTACGTTGGCCACGGCTTGCGTGATGACGCATCAAGACATTCGAAGTCTTTCACGTGAAGAAAAAAAGAGGGAAAATGAATTTCTATTCACTCCTAAGTGATCCTTCGTGCGATCCCACAACTTAGGACATTTTCAATTGCGACAGGTTCTGAGGCAGAATTCAGGTCGTTCTGAGTGTCGTGTTTGCGCATGCGCTGCACCCTTCTGTAGGCTGCGCTCCGATTGAGAAACATCAGTGGTTTGTCCAGCTTTTGCCCTGTGCAATACACAGTCGTTGAAAATTAACGTACTATCGGCCAAAAAAGTAAACGGACCACCGCTTAGATGGCCGGAGCGGCTGCGGGGCCACACCGGGGCGCTGCTATCTCGTTCCGCGCGCTGACGGCGAGAGTGCCCCGGGTGACGCCAGACTTCACCCTCACTCTCACGCGGTGCCTTGTCACGCTTGATAAACTTCTGGTGCACTGTTCGGTCGCTCTACTGCTGGCGGTCGCGAAGAAGGAAACAAGGCGAGTAAGCCAAGTCATCGCGGTCGACGGCAACTTTTCATCGCACTGAGGACCCCTTCAAGCCACGGAATGTTTCCATGAATGAACTTTCATGACTAAATATAGTTATTCCTATTCGTCTTCCCAATTATCTCTTCCTGGCCGTACTTTTGTAAAGTTTCATTATGGCTTACGCATTGTAGTATATAATCAAAGCAGTTTTCACAGGCGTCGCTGATGTTAATATTAAACGTAGTACTGGAGACAATGACGGAAAAGTGATCTCGACACATAAGCCGTGCCCGCAGTAAACCTTGCCGCCTGCGACTATCGCGCCGGCGTGAAAGAGCGCGCGTCACCGTACCCGCCGTTGCGGCTACTTGTGCGATGTTGCCTAAAATCGAGCAGCGGTGGACGCTGAATCAGAACAAAGACGCCAGACTTCGCCCTCACTATAGTCTACTAGAATAATGTTCTAATGTTCATTATTCTAGTACATTATAGCCCTCATTCTCACGCGGAGCCTTGTGACGCTTGATAAATTTCTAGTGCACCGTTCGGTTGCTCTACTGCTGGTGGTCGCGACGAAGGAAACCGTGCATCGCCGGTAGTCCAGCACATGGCGCTGTCGCACAGGGGCGGACGGCAGCCGGACAACAAACCGCGGCACTGAGAAGGAACGGAGACCCGTTCTGATTGTTGTTTTATTTATATTCACCTTATCTTTTATATTAGTGCATGTCGCCGGCGTGCATGTTTTTTAATCATCATTGTTCCTGGCGCTAAGAGACAGTACAAGCCGCTGGCGAAATGACCTTTTTTTTTTTGTCGGATGTAGCTCATTTTGCAAGGCAAATTGTGGCTACGAAAGTGGACGTCACAGGTGCTTCATTCTTTCCTAACTCACTTACAGTAAAAAAAAAGGTCATTTCGCCAGCGGCTTGTACTGTCTCTTAGCGCCAGGAACAATGATGATTAAAAAACATGCACTGTATACACATACAAATCTACAAGTTCTTTAGAGGTAAAGACTACTTCTTACAAATAATTTTAAACTGCTGGTTATTACATAGTAATTAAAATTACGCAGCATGCGTGAAGAAGAAACTCTAAGATAACACATTTACAAGAATAAAGAATATTGCAATCCTGTTCCCAAACATAATTGCAGAAGCACTTTTCTCGGCGTTCTCTGTACTCAAGCCTGTGCTTAAGGATGAAAACTCGGCAGGAAGGTGGATAATGATAAAAGTGGATATGAGGTCCGTGTAAGCTTTTCTTTAGAAAGCATTGCCAAATCGCAAAGGTAATCAAAATGTACTTTCTATGTAGGGACTACGCTTGCCCTTTTAACGGCGCAGTAATGGGAAAATCGATAGCGCAAGACCGAGTGGGTCATTAGCTCCTCCTTGCGTGTTCTTTACGTGCTCCTCACGAACAAAAAAAAAAAGGAAAGCTACACGAACAATGAGAGAACGACTTTACCTTCGGAATTAAAAATTCTTTCCTCGTAGCGCACACTTAATTCTGAAATTCTGCATTCGCTCTCAGTTTGCGAACATTCTAACTAATAGAAAAAGAAAAATAAACGTTCGAAGTTAGACAGCACAAAAAGTTGAGTGCGTAAGAACATGAACACGGTATTTTTTTTTAAAACGGGAACAGGGAACCTATGTAAAGGTGCGAAAACATTTAGTGTTCCCACGTGAGCACCTGGTTTGCAGCACAGCGGACGCCCAACTACTCAGAGCGCGAAAAATTTGCTTTAAGACGATTACAAAGCGCTCTTTGGTGGACAGCCTGCCAAAATCTTCCTTCGATTAGGCGGATTTTCACCCCTCTTAAGACAGCGAGTAAGCACAGCATTAGCCGCCGCAGTCTCCCCGTGTTTTAACCTTCTTGCCCTTGCGCTACTCGGCTGCTAGAATATCCTTCTGGCAGCCGTCTGCCGTAAAAAAGTACAGGTTCAACGTACATGCTCGAATAAACGTAAGTCGAAGTTCCTTGTCAAACGCTGTATATTAAGTCCCATAACACTATACAATTGTGTTAACTTTCATAGGCATGCCGCGGGCAAGGTCATGCCGTGTTTGTGTTTATTCACCGCAGAAAGATCGCAAGCTCAGTCGCGTGCACTTGTCGTGTTTACGCACGGCAACCCTGACAAGCTATGCCGAAATGAAAACACCAAACCAGGTGGATGTAGAGCGTGAGACCGTCATTGCGGCGTTGCCCCAAGGTCAAACGCGATGTGTGGTCCTTGTCAAGGAAAGAAAGGTGTTGGCATGTACTACACGCAGATACAAGTACGGCACATGGCTAGCTACATTTAATGACGATGTACCTCTTTTGCCACAGTTGAACAGACCCATACTGGAGGATTGATTAAGGATCAACAGACGCCCAGTGGCATATACCAGCTAAGTCAAAGAAAATCAAGTAAATAAAAGAAACCCGTTGAATCCGAGGTGTGCATACTCGCACTACATTGTGGGTCAGCATACAACGCTCATACCAGCCCTTCTACAGCTACTAACATTCAGCGCACATACAAATTTCGTATATACATCCGCATCACTTCGGAAAAATCAAGACAAAGAGAGAGAGAGAAAATGGTGAATAGAAAGGCACGGCGGTTAACCAGAGGTAGTTCCGGTTGGCTACCCTGCACGGGGGGAAGGGTTAAGGGCGATGAAAAGAGAAAGAGTGTGGAAGGGGGAGATAGCGGGGAAGAGCGACGAGCATGCACAAACCGCGTACACTACAGAGCGGTTGGGGCGGCGTTCTTAAAGTCTATCGTTTAGCACCGTAGACCACAGGAACCTTAATAACGCGAGTAAGGCCTTCAGCGCGGATGTCCTTTGGGAGTAGAGACCTAAAGCTTTGAGTTTTCCGATCGTCCACTATCGCAAAAATCAAATTCGCCTAACACACAAGCACCTGCTTAGATACGGATTGGCAGCAGACAGCAGCAGCTGCCACTCCAGGCCCGGGAGGGTAGGCAAGGATAGCTTCTCTTTAAGAAGACCTTGTCCAATGCCATATATATATATATATATATATACATACATACATACACAGTGTGTCCCGGCTAACATTGGACCAAGATCTTGAAAAAAACCTGTTCGTTCTTCAGAACAGAAATCGTGTGGCTGCCGTTAGCATTTATCTAAACTTACAGTACCATTCTCTTGCTCGCCTTTGTTTGAGTAATTAGCCGAGATTAATTCCCTAACTGTTTAAATATAGCTTAAAACATTCAGGCGTCAATAGGAAGTTGTGGAGCTTCACAAATATTGCCCAACCCAGGTACTTCCACCGAGATAGACTTAGCTCGGCCGTTTTTATTCGGGAAAAACGAAAGCCCACGGAGTTTAAGAAATATCACGTGACAGCGCCCTCCTTGCGCCCGAATGCGCCGCGATTACAGCGCCCTCTTGAGTGATCTGTAAAAAAATCGCCAGCGCCGCGCCTTTCCTTCACTTACGATAAACGGCTTCAACCTATGCTCGGCTCTGACATTGCCGGCTGCGGCTGGCGATGACGCTCAGAAAAAGCGCTTCGTCAGCAGCCGCTCGCGCCTGTCGCCGAAGAACGCGCCGTGAAGAGCCGTTTATTTCGATATGACGAGAAGGGCAATTTTTTTTCCAGCGTTCAAGTCGATGCGGAATATAAAAAATGCGCACAAAACATCCATAATACATCTGGAACCTGTGCGAGAGAGAGCATTTGTTACAACGCCGCTTTTCTTCCTAGCTGTGCCAGCGGCTAGATGCATGTGAGCTCGACTGTCCATTACTGTCGTGCCGCGCAACCTTTTCGAAGAATTCGTTTGCAGTGCCTAAAGCATGCCGTACAAAAGCGAGCAGAATGCGAACATGGTCTTAGCCTTGGGAGCGGCACGGGGTGACAGGAGGAAAGCTGCCAATGTATACCGAAATTGGCAATGCTGGGGAAGCCGTAGCGCGAACACAATTATGAGGAGTTACTTGACGCTGAAACAGGTAGCTTCAAGAAGACGCGACACGGAAAGAGGACCATCAGTGAAGAGGCTGAAGGCGACGTTTTGGCTTTCATGACTGCAAACTCTCATTCCAGCGTGCGGGACGTGAGTGGTGATGTCGGCATTTCAATGTCTTCAGTGTCAAGAGTTCTTAGGAAGGCTGAAATGCATCCATGTCACCTCCAACTGCGTCCAAAGCTGCAAGAAAGAGTCTTTCAATGGCGGCTTCATTTCTCAAGTTGGATCCTTGTGAGCAGTGACAAAATACCGGATTTTGTTTGCAAAGTGCTCTGGACAGTGCTCTGGGCGCCAGTAGGTCGGGCGGCATGGACCAGTGACATGGGCTGCAAGGTCACCGGACTTGACACCTCTTGACTTCTTATTGTGGGAACATGTGAAAGACAGAGTGTACCGCAAACGTACAACTGAACAGAAGCGCTAAACGCAGAGATTACTGAGGCCTGCAGCGAGATACCGTCTTGCGTCATCAAAAATGCTACATCGGACGTGCTCAAAAGGTGCCCATACTGCATTATGGCACAGGCCAACTTGTTTGAACACATTCTTTAGACAGATATCCCAGCAAATAAATCTATACAAACGTTATCCATGAAAACAGCCATCTGTGTGAAACTCTTGTACGGCGTGGAAAAGGCGCGTAATATGAAATTACAAATTCTCTGCCGTCAAGGAATGGACAGGAAGCTAAAAAGCAACCTTCCGTGTCAGTTTGCAATTCTTCCTTTTGTGACAACCAGCGTAATTCACACGACGTTATCAAACTTGTTATATTGCGTGTTTTCTTCTTGGGGTCTTGCTCCCAAATTTGAACTCATGAGCTTGTCCTTTTTCCTCCGCATGCATTCTGCTAGGGTGAGAGTCCAAATACCGCCGCAGAAACGGGAGCCGCGCTGTATTTCAACTGCCGCCCGAACCCACTGGCGTTTATCTCGGAACCAAGCACAACGCGAAGCTCTGTCGTGGCCAGCACGAAAGGCGCGAAGCGAGCAATGTTTTTTGCAAAGCACGGTTGGGAGCGCTGTAATCGTGGCGCATTCGGGCGCACATAGCGCGCTGTCACGTGGTATTTTCTAAACTCTCGTTTTCGTTAAGCTTTCGTTTTTCCCGAATAGAAACGGCCGCGCTAAGTCTACCTTGCTGTAAGTGCGTGGGTTGGGCAATATTTGTGCAGCGCCACAACTTTTCTATTGACGCTTGAACGTTTCAAGCTATATTTAAAAAGTTAATTAATCTACCTCGGCTAATTACTCAAAAAAAAAGACGAGTAAAGAGATATGGTACTGTAAGTTTAGATAGACGCTAACAATATCCACGCTATTTTTGTTCTGAAGAACGCATAGGTTTTTTTCAAAATCTTAGGCCAATTGGTCCAAGTTAGCTGGGACACCTGGTAAATATACATATATAAGCTATCCCATCTCCTCTCTACCTCCATCACGAGACCTGCTTCCCGCCCATCACCGACATACACTTATTAAAATTTTCGCACTCCTAATATTAACTCATTAAAAATATAAAGTTGTTGGTGGTAGTTGTGGTGCTGTACATTCTTACACGAGGTCTTTGCGTTATTCTTTCCAAGGTTGTCACTGCTTGTCTTTTTCTCAAGCAGTGGCCAAGAAAAAAACTGTCTATAGCTCTCGTAATCAGACGAGCACCCGCGTGACAACTTACTTAGCATGCCGCAACCTAATTAACGAGCGTTTCTATTCTCTTGCTACCACTGTCTCCCTTCGTTTTCGTCCATAATGGTCGAAAAAGGTATGTTGCCGCAGTCAAAGTGTTGACAAGTGGCCTTGTGTTTGTCACGGAAGCAGCTATGGAAACGTTGGCTCCAGCGGCATCCTCTGTTTTGAGGACTGTCAGTCACTGGAAGTCTCTGTCTCGCTGCGAGTCTGTATCTTGCTTTGTTTTTCTCAACACCTTTGCTCATTTTACACTACCGGACACAGCAGATGATATTTTACTCCGATGGAGATGCATTGTTTTATGCAATAATAAGCGTTTTCTATTTTTTTTTTCGCGATATCTCGCACTGCCGCCGATATAGGAAGCAGGGCTTGTCCCTCATATAGGATGCATTATTGACCGAAATATTCCTCTGGAAGAAGCCCCAAAGTAAATGATTAGGTGAATAGATTAACGTAATTAGTGAGTCGAGAACGATGCAGTCAGTGACCTATATGTCAGCGTCATAGAAACAGGACATATGCGTGGGAGTGCAATTTTCTTGTGCATTTCATTATGCCCATATTAAATTTTGGCGATTCGCAGGGGAACTTTATCATGGGAAGAATAACTTGAGACCAACTAAAATGGGATGGAGCGCTTTGAAGTAATGAAGTTAAAGGTAGCGCCCGCTTAATCTTCTATTGTTTCCAATCAATGCATTCTACCACTACTGTATCCTATTGCGCTGTAACTTAAAGCATAACAAAAGAAAATTCAAAAGGAACGTAAAAAGCACGCAACGAAGGGTATCTGCCATCTAACGGACAATAAAATGGTAGGATGACTTACAGATCAAACGCCTATAGCAGATCAATCAATCAATCAATCAATCAATCAATCAATCAATCAATCAATCAATCAATCAATCAATCAATCAATCAATCAATCAATCAATCAATCAATAATCAATCAATCAATCAATCAATCAATCAATCAATCAATCAATCAATCAATCAATCAATCAATCAATCAAATACTGAGGACACGTTGTCCAAGCAGGAAAAACAACAATTGGTATATACAATGAAAATAAGATTGTCAATACAAACAAGACCATAAAATTACAAGATTAGGATGTGGATCTAATTATACAATTCCATTCGGTTACTGCTCGAGGAAAAAATTGAAAGTTGTATATCTTCGTTCTTGAAAAGTAGGGGGCTAATGCATCGTGTCTGCGGCGGCGTGTAGTTCTGGCTGATAACTGCGATAAATATTCAGATGGGTCAAGGGTTAAATTGTTAGTGTGAAGTAGATGAAGGAATTTAGGTCTCTGTTTCTTCTAAGCTCGACTGGTTCGATGTTGTTAATTTCCATAATTGTTATTAATTGCCATAAAAGTGATACTACCCTTTTCCATATGGGGTATACTTGAAACCTCTTTCCTGGGCCGATCCTGGAGATGGTGCGCAGCCGCGCCAATAAAATAACAACATTTGCAGGTTGAAGCTCTGTTATTGTTTCGCACTTTTATGATTGACGCCTGAGCAGATTTAAGAGATAAAAGACATGTGGTGTCGGTGTTTTGTTTCATGACACTTGCCTGTGGGCTGCCATTCTCGAAATACTGAGGAATGGTTTCGTCGAGAATGTGAAACCTGCTATGAACCACCTTGGTGATATAGTTGTGTGGCATTATAACGCACAAATATTGCACCTAATATAGCAGGGCGTGGCATATAGCATACATATACTGACATATACGCGGAACCTCACGGCGGCGGCGACGGCGACGGCAAAAATTCGCTTGGAGTGTCCATATAATTGCTATTGCAATAAAGTACTGCACTGCCTCCATCCGCAACCGAAAAGGATCGTCGACACTTAAGGGTAGTTAGGTTTTGTACGTTACTTTTAACAGAAAAAAGTGTCAAAACCCATCTCACGCTGACTGTCGATGATAATGTCATTAGCATTCAAACAATGTAACGACACACACTCTATTGCTATCGCCGAAACGCGTCATACATGAGCCATGTGCTGCAGCTGGGCTCCGCTCTCGCGCTTCGCCCTGGACACGCTGCGCTATGTAACAGCGTGCACCAAATCGCCCACCGTGATTGCGTGGCCACGCAGATTGCACTGGTGAGGCGCCGGGGCGTGCTAACTCCGAGAATTTATGCCTCACTGGCCGCAGGCATTGGTGGCACAGTGCTGTATAGTCGGGCTGCTGTGCTGTGTTGAAACCCGCGTGGCGCGGGTTTCAACCTGCCCAGTACCGGAGAAACTTTGAATGATTTTTTTAATTGAAGAGCGGTGTAGGGAAGCCAGATTGATAGACAGGCGCAAAGTGGTTCAGTAAGCTTAGAATGGAATCGTAACAAAATATCGCTCGGACTGCATTCTGCACTGACGAATTTCTGCGCCCATTACATAGTTTAAAGGAACCTCAGCGTTTCTTTATGACGGCTTCGTCCAATTTCAGTACATCCACTTTATCTGACACAGCACTCTGCGACTAAACGCGCTTTAATTGCCTCTAGCCTCAGCGTTGCATGATTAATGGAGTCGTGTCTCTCTAGCGAGTGTGACGGGTACAGCCTCCCAAGCTGGATGTTCGCTGGAGGATGGGCGTCAACTGCGCCGAACGATTACCCCCTGCAAGGTCACTCGCCCGCCCGTTCGCGTCGCTTTCCATGAATGAAGTTTTCATTATGGGTAAAGAAAGTCATCTTCCTTCACGTTTCTATCGCCACTGCCACCGGTGGCCCTAGAATTGGGAATTGTCTTCTAGTACAGTGCACAGTGATTAGAAGCGGCACGCTGTTGAAGTGTTCATTTCACTTTGTCTTTTCGCCTGACTGTCCCCTCGTTTCCTCCATGGAAACGCTTGCCAAGGTTCGTCCATAATATTTAACTCATTTGAACAGAAAATTTACCGAACGAAACAAATAATTATTGAAAGCACAAACAATGTTTCAAGGTATTCTAGAAAAACGCTTGAAACTACTAGTACAAAGGGGTTGAAGTTGTGTTCCGCCAGAAGTGCTCAGTGACTTTATTTTGTGCGAAAAGGCGCTTATAGGGAAAGACGTCTGTGTGATTGTCTGTAAGGCTTAGAAAGAAGAGACAGCAAAACTAAAGAGGACCAGGCATCATTTGGATGGGCCGCGAAAGTATTCAGATTAAAAAAAAAGGTTGCCGCGGTGAACGGGTCTCCACCGGCTAGTCCCTCAGGACCTCAATAAAAGTTCATTGTCTGTCTGTCTGTCTGCCGCGGTGAAGGAAGGGACGCACAATCGAAGCCAGGTACCTTACTATTCCTACTGCCCTCTATGGGGTCTAAGGGCGGAAAACGTAGATACAACAACTTGACAGCACAAGAACATTAAATTAACTTTGCATAGCTTTAGCTGTTGACATTCAAACCTAGGACACAGCCGTAAAACTTAAGTGCGCCGAGAACTGAAAACCAACACGCAGAAATCGGGAGTAGTCGGGCGAAGTAAATTTTGAAGCCAATCCTCATAGAGTAAGAAACGGTATTGATGACTTTGAAAATGTTACCTTCCCAGAAAGTTCTGTAGCATTGCTTGAACCACCACTTCTTATTCACAACTGCAATGGTCGCCGAGTTCTAGTTTCTCTTACTTAATTGTAACGCAAAACACAATCGTGCCGGTTTTGCTTGTGAAACGTAGTTTTATGGGACTTCAACTTCAAAACGTTTGTTGCCAAGCAGCTATTAAGCGCAAGAGAAATTCAGAGCCTACTACGACCATGTCAAGAATGCTTCGCTGAATGCAACACAACGGACACAACAGAGAGAGAGAGAGGCACACACACAAGAAAAAAACGTCGCACTTTCACTCGAAAGGCGAAGCATCGATTGCGATAGCAAATTAGTAGACAGCTATAGAAAGTAAGGATAGTAGGTTTATCGGTCGTGTAAACTTGTAAACATTCGCTTACTAAATTAACGAGCATGTGGAAGCGCACAAGCAAACATGAACGCATCCCATCCGATGACCGCGAAAGCTCGGTGTCAGAACGCTGGCGTGAGGACATGTGGCAGCAACAGCCCGGGAACTAACCTTCATGCTGCCTCTCGCTTCAGCCGGTTTTACTTTCGTCGAGCCTATCGCTTATCAGGGACGACGGCGCTTCCTTTCTGTCTGCCACCGCCAAAGATGCTGACGCACTGCGAAGCCGACGCGTAGAGCCGCGGCCGCTCACCTTGCCACGGTCCGCGCGCACGCTTCTTTCGCACTAAGCGCGGTTGAAAGCACTGCAGTACGATAGCGCATAAGCGCAGTGCTGTGGTTTTATTTCATATTTCGTGGCGTTCCTTAAACGCCGAGCAAAATCACCAGGCCGTATGTACGTTGCCACAAAAATTGGATCGGTCGTTTCTGAACCCCCCTCTACAACGCAGCGAAACGCACTTGGCCCTGAAGTGAATAATAAATATTTTGCGTAATTCATCTTAGTTAATTACCTAATTAGGCGTAATATAAAAAGAACTCTAAGGAGCGTCACATGACAGCAAACAATATGCCGTTGATTTCATTAAGCTGCGGCTAACCAATTTCTTTAAATCCCTGCTTCAAGTTTAAAATTAAATTACCAGGTTTTACGTGCTAAAGGCGCTTTCTGATTATTAGGCACGCCGTAGTGCAGGGCTCCGGAAATTTCGACCACCTAGGGTTTTTTAACGTGCACCTAAATCTAAGTACACGGGTGTTTTCGCCTCCATCAAAATGCGGCCGGCGTGGCCGGGATTCGATCCCGCGACCTCGTGCTCAGCAGCCCAACACCATAGCCACTGAGCAACCACGGCGGTTCCGGTTCAAGTTGCGTGAAACACCCTGTATGTTATTAATACAGTAAATATCCCTTTCAACAGCAAAATTATGATATACGTTGACGACATCAACCATCTCTTTTTCCGGGAACGATATTGAGTAATTTTTACAAACTACAAGTATATGGCTGCCGAAAATTAGTAACTGGTTATTAGGTAACAGACTTCATTAAAAAGAACAAGAACTAAATATATGCTCTTTTAACCCCAAAATAAGCTTCTGTTTTAAGAAATTAAACTACACTATAAAAACTTGCAAACTGAACATGTCGATGGTCATTCCTTCTTGCGGTTTACTTTCTAGGGAAACCTGAAGCGGACTAAACGTGTACGAAATGTTCGCATGAAAATACTGAAATCAGTCGTTATGTTCTATCGAATTCAAAGCCTGTTACCTGCTCGACTTAAAAAAAAACTGCTTTTTTATATTAAGCACGTTATATTGGTTATTGTTATTAGTTACTATTATATCAGTTATTTGGTGAAGGCTAATACTGAAATTATTTCTGGGCAGCTACGACAAGCAGCAATATTATATAATTTCCCACGCAAAAAACAAAACAGTGTTCTCGAGAGATAATGAGCCAACACAAGCTTCCACACTTTCAAGATTCCTATAAAGGTAAATTACGTACTTGTATATTTAAAGAGTTGATGAAACACAAGTTAGGAGTTCGCGAATAATTATTAAAATAAAAGTAGCAGGTATGTATTACGTTAGTCCTCTTTACTAGTGAAAAGCCGTGAGATGTTTTATGGTAATCAGCGAATGGAACACCAGATTACGTCACTGTGCAACATTTTACAGATAATATTAGCATAGCTAAACATTTCTGAACATGTAGGTGGTATTAAGCTTGCTCTTTGTTCGTTATGTGAACACAGAGCGTCTTAGAGTGTAAATGGTTTTGAGCTCTAAATTTCTGCCTGAATATATTTCAGTAATGTGTGACATTTTCTCTGTCAGCTAAATAAAACTATAAGTAAGAGAAGCTCGCCTAAATGTTAAGCTTATGAAATATTTCACATGTTCCGATGTTGCTCTTGCCTTGTTTTTCATGCCTTTTTTTTTCGTATTAGCCAATTTCATACAAGAGGTTATATTGTCCTTGGTACATCGTTTATTACGGTTAACGGTGCATATATATTACTTGTCATCATGTGTTCACGAGACAAAATGCATATGAATGGTTCGTATGCAGAACTGTGTTGGTCTGCGCGGCTTGAGAGTCACTTTTGCTGTTTCGCCCTTGAAATCAAGACCCAGTCAGGAGACTGACTTCTCTTATGTTACTTGCTCACAGGTAATGCAATGACTTGCCCGAAAAAGTGAACAAATTTCAAATGTGAAATGTCAGCCACTTCTGTTTTGGTAATAACCGAAGTGTTGATGTGAACTTATTTTTGACGCATTGGTTAAATTTTCCGTGCTACGCTGTTCGTCCCGGACTAATTGAGGAATAAAAAAAGTTCGCAGTTTCGCCCGGAGGGCAATAGTGCTGAGATCCCTGATCGCAGGAGCATCTAAGCGCGCGAGTTGCGCATGCGCCGTGGATAGCGCGGCAGCACGAAGTTGGCGGTGGCGTCGACGGCGGGGATGTGGCTCCAGCGTCCGCACAAGAGCTAATGTAAAATAAAGTAAATAAAATAAATGAGAGATGCTCTTCATGTAGTCTGTCTTAAGGAAGGCAACGACTCTCAGGAACAGCATTTTCGGTATTGATCGGTGGGCCAGCGATGTTTCGCTGTTGGTTCGTGAACATTTAGACTATAGTAAGCGCAAAACGAACGGCACCGGCATGTGTAGCGAGCTGTTGAGCATCCTAGCAAATCAGATGGGTCATGTTAGTATGGCGTAGAATCGGTTAGCTTGACAAGTGGGTGTGGTTAGAAAGTAATGTCTCTCCCTGAATTACGTACATCTGCTTCGTGAGCAAAACTGCGTTCACGCGATATGACAAAGCCCACGCGATGGTGTTTCCTCCCTACGACGACGGAAGCTTGTTTGTTTAGGCTTGCCTTTTTTTTTTTTTTTACTGCTGACTTACACCATTATTGCAGACTTACGCCACGGTGTGCTCTACAGAAGCACAAACTTCTAGGTGCGATTTGAGATGAACGCAACGCCGCGGGCATTAGCTCGTCAGCATGCGTGTACCCTCAGCTCTTCGCCTACACCACTGGCCTCTTCGGTCGATGCGCAGGCGATTACAACGGCCGCGAAGTGGGCCAGTTGGCAGCACTCAATATTACAATTTTCATGATTTGGAATACGGCGACACGTAGTGATTTATCGCTGGACGGAACACTACGGACGTGTTTCTAATATGAATGGCACGGACGACTTCAAGGCCCTTCTTGATTAATTTGTTCCCCGTTATAGCGTCGTCTCGGACGAAGCGCCGCATACTGCATTCAAGCAAGTACGGATTTCGCCGCAGCGAATCTCGCAGAGAGCGGTGAACACGAATGGCTTAGTGGTTATAGCTTGCGACAGCTGAAGGGATGCTGACATTAGGAAACATCAACAGCATAAATAATGGACATTATTGAAGACAGTGCTCTCAGCGGCTAACTCAACAGTATATTGTCTGCTTCATTAGGTTCCGCCTTCAAGTCTGTGGCCACGTGCACGATTTTCGCGGTGACCATACGGCCGCCCTTCGTTAGTGTTTGACGCATCAAACCCCGCCTACGCATAGCATGCGCCGTTCAAACTCTTCAGAAACGCTAGCGTGAGGTTTCTTGACTGAACTTTAACAATCTTTGCTATGATGACATTGTTAGTTATCAGCGTAGGTGCAATCTTTGGTTTACGAAAATTTACTATAGTACGACTACGACTACTGCCATTAAAGCTACATTCGCCAACGTTCACTCATTTTGCGAATGTCACGCGAGCGACTTTGAGAAAGGGGTATCTTGGCGTTGGTATTGCTGGTTGATTTTGGGAATGCTAAATAAAATATGGTTTAAACAGTCTTTCGGACGTCACCTTAAAAAATTGAATTATAGGGTTTCACGTGCCAATACCACGACATTATTATGAGGCACGCCGTAGTGGAGGACTCCGGAAATTTGGACCCCCTGGGGTTCTTCAACTTCTTCCGCATCGAATTGCGGCCACCGTGGTCAGGATTCGATCCCGCGACCTCGTGCGTAGCAGCCCAACACCATAGCCACTAAGCAACCACGGCGGGTGGGACGTCACCTTGCTTCCTACAGATGATCATTATAAAAATTTCCGCGCCACCCCGTTATTTTATTGAAATTATACGACCACGTATTTTTCTTAGGTGAAAAAAAGAAAAAGAACAATTCAAGAGCAGTGGGGGCGAGATGCTTGCCTAAAGACCGGGAGATGTGTGCCTGTCAGACAGCCTTCAATTGCTGAAGATTTACAAATGCACTTAACAAAAATACCAGCAATACGAATGCTTACGAATACGAATGCCTACTAAAAAAAAAAAAAGGTTCTAGCTTTTAGGCCCATTCTTAAAGTGTGCAGTGTTTCGCGTGTCTTTGATGTGGGCAGGCACTTGTAACAAGTATTTGTCATATCTTGCTTATACAAGTATCTTGCCAGAACTCTTCTCTGCTGTGTGCGTTTATCGTCTCTTGCTTTCCTTTGTTTCACGGGTATAGTAAGGACGCAGTTCCTTTATAAGGGCCTATCCGGAATCTCTACGCGTCAAAGGTTAGTGGTGAAACGTTGATCACGCTTTACATTAGAATCCTTCCCTTTAATATTGCATAAAAAATTAAATTATGGGGTTTTACGTGCCAAAACCACTTTCTGATTGTGAGGCACGCCGTAGTGGAGGACTCCGGAAATTTCGACCACTGGGGGTTGTTTAACGTGCACCCAAATCTAAGTGCCACGGGTGTTTTGGCATTTCGCCCCCATCGAAATGCGGCCGCCGTGGCCGGGATTCGATCCCGCTACCTCGTGCTCAGCAGCCCAATACCATAGCCGATGGACAACCACGGCGGGTAACATTGCATATCTTTACATAGCACACCTAATTATATTGTCACGACTAAACGCTAGCAACAGAATCAAACGAATTACGGACACGAGCAGCGACCACGCTCCTTTTTAAAGAATATGAAGTTCGCGCGTCGGCTCATGCGGTCTTTGAGTAGAGAGCTGGTTTTCGTTTCTATCATCCTAATCCTGCGTCCTGTTTCTTGACGTCGTGACAATACGTACTATTACAATATCTTCTCTTTATTCATTATGTATCTTTCTCTTTTTGCACAACTGCGCACACGCGCACGCACGCACGCACACGCACGCACACACGCCGCGTGGGTGTGTGTGAATTTTTTGCTGTTTGTGTTTTCTTAAGCAGTGTGTTTCGAAATTACGCGGTTTTCGTTAAAAAAGCTCGCGACATTCGCGACGCGACTATATGTACGTTTAGAGCTTGAATCGCCTGCTTGAAAGAAGTCTTGCAGTGACACTGCTCTAACAAAAGTGAGTAAAGTAAGCACTTCGGAAGGCACACTGTGATTCTCTGTATGTGTTTCAAGTTCTGCAGCAAAATACCGAACGCGCGAACAGAGAAACCAGGAAATACAGACAATAACGGAAGAAGAATCCTCACAGAACTAAACTTCGCGTGCAGCTTTGGGCCAAAATATCTTTTTTTCCGTCTGCCCTCTTAATTAGTGGAACCGAGTGAGTCTGGCCTCATTACGTTAGCCGCGCTGGCAAAAGGAGAGATGTCTGAATCTGCCTAATGAAGTTTGAGCGGGGTTATGCCCCCGCAAGCCAGATGCACTACAGAGAAGCATACACTTCGAAGTACCATAAGTAGGGCGTGTTGGTCTTGTCTTTTCCTTCTTCGTGTGCCATCATTGTTGCGATGCTTTGAGAATGGTACCCTTTAAAACCTAAGTGGGATGGCGCTTCCGCTTCCTTTGAAGTACCTTAGCGCTTCAAAGGGCATCAAAGGGCGTAGTTAACAATCAACACTCCTTTCCTTATGTTTAGCTTAGGCCATTGTCTAATAAAGGAGTCGAAGGCGCAAAACGCACTGGTACTGTCGACGCCCTTCCTGTATATAGTGGTACACAGTCTTGATCTTATTTGTAACTCTTATTTCAGTTCGGAGAGGTTCGGATGTTTACTCGTGAAGAGAGGACTTTTCATAATGTGGCGCCTGATTGTACACAGAAGCACTACTAAGTTATCTTTCTGTATTCTATTTTGTTTACATCTTGGAGAAATTGTGGGGCGTGGTATTGCATAGGGGAACGCCGTTCACTAGTAAATGTAACCAAGCAAAAGCCATGACGCAGTGTACACGAGTACGATACCAGAAATATCTCTTAACCATTCATGCCAGGCGTTTGGGCAGAGTTCTTTTATTTATTCTTATTTATTTACATACCCACAGGGTCAGTGCATTAGAGAGGGGGTGGGTCGCAAATAATCGCAGTTCAGAAAATAAACAATATGAGCAAAACCGTGAAATAATTCTGATTATATAATGGTCGCTAAGACGTTCTCGAACAGATGGGGGTCTGTAATGGTGGTTATTTCCGCATGAAGGTGATTCTGCTCTTTCTGATGCCCGTGGTAAGTATCACTGAAAAAAACAAAACCCATCAGCTTTGCAAAAAGGAATTTCAGCTATCTGTGCATGAGCTAAGCGAGATGAAACCTACCGTGGGGCCGATATAAACACTGTGTGGAGGTGAGGATGACTAAATATGGCATGAAAACATGCTCAAAATTGAGAACGCGACGGATAAAAAAAAAGGATGGAAGGTGAAGCTGTTCAGTCGTAGTTAAAGGGAATGAAATTGTTATTTTGAACCACTGCTAACAAATTTATGAAATTATCATGGCTTAGATCCGAGACTGAGGCAGCGTATTGCATATTTAGAGCAAATTAGAATTTTGTACACGAGTAATTTTAATGATGGAGGTGTTTGCGCAAAATTATGGCGGAGGTATCCCAACATTCGATTAGCGCAATTAGTTATGTACGAAACGTGGTCTGTTCAAGAAAGGTAAGATGTAATGTGAATGCCACGGTATTTCCACGAAAACAGTCTAATTGGCGCGAATGCATGATGTTCAAGAAATGCGCATATGTTTGCTTCTATTTATGTGGAGCTCCATCAACCATGTGTTAGACCAATGTTTAATAGCATCAAGGTCGGGTGGAAGAAATTTAGTATGATCAGCGTTGGTTATTTCTCGAAAGACAACACTATCGTCGGAAACAGGGTAACGTATGAGAAAACACATTAGAGTAAGTCCTTTATGTAAATAAGAAACAGTAAAGGGCCTGGCACTGTCCCGTGAGGCTTATATTATTCTCTGACACAAACTAGGCACGATAAGTAAGAAAGAACTGTAGCCAGGTGAGCAAATCTTTATTTCCACCATGTACATTACAGATGGAGGACAACGGAAAAAATGCTGCCAGTAGGTGGCGTGACGAGTCCGCAGCCCCACGTAATGAGCTGCGTTTGGGCATCAGCAATCAAAAACAGTCAAACAAATGTAAACACTCGATCAGTGCAGAACAAAAGTAAAACACAATGATTCGAAAACATTGAAATAAATAAATAAATGCCAGGATAAGTAAATCAGTTTTCTTTTTCTGCAAACATAGATCTAAGTTTAGCAGTGGAACAAATAAATAAGTCAAAATTAGTAGATTGATAATAGTTGAACAGTGATGGCAAAGAATAACATAGACGTTCCATGCTAGAGGTCAAGCGGGGCGCAATAACGCTCCAATATTCTCCATGTCTGGTAGCATATCAGTGCTCATTTTTTTCTAATTGTGCCAGTTTACCTAGGTTAGGTACGTTATATCTCACTTCATATTTAAATCTAGTACTTAAACGATAGAGGTATAATTTATAAGCCGTGATAATATGCGCTCTATGGAAAAAACCTGTAGTCGCATTAAAATCAGCATTGTACACGTGGCGTAGGTATCGTTCCTGCATAACGTAAATATTCTGTAGGTTCCAAAATGTAGTTGTACCCCAGACAAGTTGTACCCCAGGCACAGTAGTTAATATGTGAATAGAAAAGAGAATTTTACGTTTTGCAGAAAGAATGTATCCGAGACGACGAATTATTCCTGTTATTCGAGCAAGGTTTGTTACTAGTGAGTTCACATGGGATTCCCAAGACATGTGTGCAGTAAATGTCACACCGAGGCATTTAAAATGGTAAAAAAAATAAAAATTAAATTATGGGGTTTAACGTGCCAAAACCACTTTCTGATTATGAGGCACGCCGTAGTGGAGGACTCCAGAAATTTCGACCACCTGGGGTTCTTTAACGTGCACCTAAATCTAAGTACACGGGTGTTTTCACATTTGGCTTCCATCGAAATGCGGCCGCCGTGGACGGGATTCGATCCCGCGACCTCGTGCTCAGCAGCCCAACACCATAGCCACTGAGGAACCACGGCGGGGTAATGGTCAACGATATCTACAGGATGATATCGGCATGAGGAGGGACTGGCTTATTCTTGGCCCGAAAGATCACGGCTTTTGTTTTATTTTCGTTAATCTTAATATAGTTATAGGAGGACCAATGTTGTAGCTGAACTATAGTATCATTACAATTAGAGATAAGGTGATCGACGTTACCAACAGAAAAAAATATGGTAGTGTCATCTGCATATATTATTAATTTTGCATTCTGATTAATATTAACAATATCATTTATATATAGGTTAAATAGCAAGCCCCAATATGCTGCCTTGTGGGACACCACAATGCAGTGGGAGAACTTGTGATCGTGAGTTACTGATTTGGACAACTTGTCGCCGATTGGATAAATATGACCGCAGTACATGTAACCCACACCCACGTATACCATAAATATACAACTTATTCAGCAAAACTTGCTGATTTACCAAGTCAGAAGTCTTGGAGAAGTCGACAAATATGCAATTCACTATTTTCTTGCTTTCAAATTGTGTTAAAATGTATTCCTTTTGGTGAAGCAAGGCTAGTTCTGTTGACATGTTCTTCCGGAACCCAAATTGGTGAGGTGTTAATACATTAGAGCTTTCAACGAAGGTCAAGACCCTACAGTGAATTATTTTCTCGAGAGCCTTTGAAAGAATTGGCAAGAGAGATACCGGTCGGTAATTACACAAGTCATTTCAATTCCCCTTTTTAAAGAGCACTACTACTTTGGCAATTTGCACCTTTATTGGAAATCTTGATGCACTCAGACAGGTATTAAATATATTCGCAAGAACTGGAGCAATTACATCTACGACATATTTCACAGGTTTTATTTGAATTTCGTCGATAACTCTACTGCTGCTGTTGTTTAAATTTGTCATTATTGAAATCAATTCGTGTACTGTGACTGGCTGCAGAAATAAAGATTTATCATTCCTCATGTTCACATATTGACATGCATCTGGGGAACTACCCGATGTACTCACGTTCGTAAAGACAGCATTGAAGGCATCAGCTAGATCCGCCCCATATAAACCATACTGGAGACGTCACTCTCGTTTTTGCTCCATGTTTCACTGAGCATGATAACTGAGAACTTAATGGTAAGTTTGGATATGCAGCTACGACCACTACCGCGACGCAGTAGTGTATTTAATTTGTCCCGAAGTAGTGCGCTCGGCCAATTCGCGACATCCATGAAAGCGAAAAAGTACTCTTTACGTGCAATGCGCAATTTCTTGGTTAGATTGTTCCGATATTGTTTGAAAATGGTCAAGTCATCAGGATTACGAGTGTTGAGAAATTGTTTGTAGAGCCTATCTTTTATTTTCATTTGTTGATAGAGATCGCGTGTTACCCATGGTTTCCGAATTTTTCTATTTCTTCGGCGTCTTTTAACAGGAAAGTGAACTTGGTAAAAACCTTTAAAGATATTTAAGAATGCATTGTAGGTATTTTCAGTATCGCCCGAATTGAGCATCCTGCACCAGTCTACTTGAAGCAGCTCATTTCTGAACGCGTTAAGAGCTGTGTCAGTTATTGGCTGGTAAAAGCTTTCAGCAGGCGGATGTTTAGGAATGCCGGCATCATTTAGGAAAAAAAAAACAGGAAGATGGTCACGAATAGAGCATGATAAGGCACCAGCTTATACCTCTAGCAACGAAAAATTTGTTATAAATATATCCAATACTGACTGGCATTCAGTTATTCTTGTTGGTACATTAACAACATTATCAAACCCATTCGACAGTAGAATATTTTTTTAAAATTTGTACTGACCTGCGGCAACCAACATGCACCTGCTTTCTGCAACAAACGAAAGAAATCTTTCATAAAATTCGAGAAATGTTTGGATATGCCCACTCGGCGGTCGATAACAGACAGAATGTAATACTTTATCTACACATAAAGATAACACTTCGTAATCGGGCGTCACAATACTGAAAGCATCTACTAGTTCGCAGTTCATTTTTTCTAAAGTTAGAAGTGCCACACCCCCTCCACGACCGAAAGGTCAATTGAGATAATGTGCATTATAACCTTCCATTCTGAAGACGTCACTCTTTTTTGCTCGATGTTTCACTGACCATGATAACTGAGAAATTGAAAGAATATTGACTAAAGAATTCTTCTAGAAGAAATGCTTTATTCCGAACAGATCTGGCGTTCGGATGCACACATTTCAGTGCATGAGATCTAATTTTAGATACTATGCTGTTCAAGTCATCTGGGGAATAGAAATCGTGGTCATTCATCCCTGCATTTATTTGGTCAAGAATAGCACTGGCTGGGCATATCATCTGGGCTGTAGCCGGTCAAGGTCCTCGCGGCATCTAACGTGAATTGCGTTGGCCCCATCAGACATTCGCAATAGAACCTTTCCATGCACATACCAAACATATTTAAACCCAGCTTCTTTGGCCCAGTAGCTGTGTACGCAATCACCGCCGCAATCAGTTGCGCACAGAATCACCTAGCACCAACTGCGTCTGCGCACCGGACTAGGGAATCGACTGCCTATAAATCACGAGCACCTGGAGGGGCGATCATTTGGCAGCGGCGGCAGCATCCAGCGAGCATCACTTACCTTGCTATTACAATTGTGCAGGTTAGTTTGTTCCCCTATTCTGTAGTGTAAGGGTGCTCGCGCTGCTGTCGCTGCCAAAGACTTCCGTATCTTGCCTTATTGCTGGGTTTGTGGTTGTTTTACTGTGGCGAAAAGTATGTATGATGTCTGTTCCACTTGTGATGAGGAATTTCATGACAATGAAGGGCATGTAACTTGTTCCGAGTGCGCGCACGAATACCGTATTGGAAAATGTGCGGGAATAGCAGAGAAGTCGTATAAAGGGAAGTCCGAAGCTGCAAAGAAAACATGGCGACGCCGAAATTGCCGGAGCTCGGTACAAAGTGTTAGCAGCACTGGTGAAAACAAAACAGACATGGAAATAAAAGCTATCCTTGTATCTATTAATCTAAAGCTAGAAAGCCTACCACCCCTCATAGCTCGAGTGGAAGCTATGGAAGAATCTGTCACGCACATGTTTGTAATTTTTGAAGAACTAAGAAATACAATCCGTGTGCAAGGAAATGAAATTAAAGTACTTGGAAAGCAAGTGCAGGAACTCGAGAAAAAGGAAGAAGGGAGCCGATCAGTTCAGGCTCAGCTTCGGCGACAAGTGAACGATTTGGAATATTGAAATAGGCAGCTGAATTTGGGAATTCATGGGGTGCCTTTCGTGCAAGGTGAAAACTTGCACGAAAGGCACCCCATGAATTCCCAAAGTAAGATGTTCTTGACATGCCTTACGCAGGCGTTTTCGAAAATCTTAACTGGAACGCAAATGTACTTTGTAGGATATTTTAATGCCTCATATCTTGTATGCAACGCCAGTTGGTTCTGCATAATAAAAGGTACAATCGCATACGTGATTGAAAGTAAGTTGCGCTAGCCTTACAGATTCTGCAAAGAAAACGGTACTTTATGCTACTCAACTTAAATTTCGCCCTCGCAACATGTGCCCGAAAGCTGAATCTTTTCTTTTTTTCTTGCGATTTCCTTTAGTCACATATCTAAAAATTGTTGCTTTTTATGGAAATAATTTTCACTCTCTCAAAATTCATACAGAAACGCAGGAGAGCGTTATCTGTGACCGGCAGATTCTTTAAGAACACCCGTTCAAACTAAATGGCGACAAATAAAGAAAATCAGGAAAAGGAAAGAAAGAACACGAGTCGTCTACATTTGTCAGAATAACTTCACATGTTCTCGCACTGTTTATTTTATTTATTTATTTTATTTATACATACTGCAGCGCAATTTGCGCTATAGCAAGAGTGGGTTAAGAAAATGCACAAAAAAAAAAAAGCATTGGAGTATACAGCGGTATACACAAGTGAACACTTTTAAAGAGCACAGATAAAAAAGAAAATACACAGAAATACAAGTAAACACTTTTGCAAAAGAGCACTGGTGAAAGAATACACAAGTTATACAAATACAAATGCTGCCAGGCATACCCATGCCTGATTATGCCCATACCTATACCCATGATTATGCATCTGGGATGGCGGTTGCAAAAATTTGGGATGAGCATGAGCGAATGGATCCAGGTAATGAATTCCAGTCTTCGATTGAGCGGGGAAAGAAGCTGAATTTGAACATGTTAGTACGTGCGCAGTAGGGTATCAAGTTTAGGTCATGATGTCTTCTCGTGGATGATCCCGGCGTGAAGTTAATGTAATTATCATTTGAGAGCCTAACTAAAGAATTGACTATGGAGTGCAAGAATTTTAATGAGTCGATACGGCGACGAGAAGAGAGCGTGTTTAGGTTCAGGGAAGAAAGTGCTGAAGAGGGCGAAAAGTCTCGATCGTAACGATGGCATATAAAACGCACAGCTTTTTTCTGTATAGCCTCTAGTTTATTAATCTCCAACAGCTTATGCGGGCTCCAAACTACAGATGCATAATCAAGAACAGGGCGGATTAGAGATTTATACATTAGTAACTTTGTGTCTTTAGGAGATCGGGTTAGCGTTCGCCTCAAGTAACCTAACTTTTTTAGTGCTTTACTCCATATGTAGTCAATGTGTTTGGACCATGACATGTTATGCGTAAAAATTACACCAAGATACTTATACTCGGAAACCTTATCTACTGTACGGCCATTGGACGAGTAACTGAAAAGGGAGGGGGAAGATTTGTTGCAGAAAGACATCAGAACGGTTTTATTGAAATTAATGTTCATTTGCCAAGTGTTACACCAATCGCAAAACCTAGAAAACGACTCTTGAAGGCGATAATGATCATTAGAAGATTTAATCACTTCATATAAAACGCAGTCATCAGCATAGAGACGGATGTTAGAAGAGTAGTGAAGTGGCAAATCGTTTATGTATAATAAAAAAAGAAGTGGCCCAAGGACGGAGCCTTGGGGCACGCCTGATGTCACATCAACAGTAGCGGAGTCAGTCGAACTGTAAGAGACGAACTGGGAGCGAAATGAGAGAAAGCTTAAAATCCAGTTAACCAAATGAGGATTATTCAGTACAGCATTAAGTTTAGCAATAAGTTTAGAATGTAAAACGGTGTCAAATGCCTTCGAGAAATCTATAAAAATTGCATCGACCTGGTTGCCTACGTCAAGGTTAAATGAAATGTCATGCGTGAACTCAACTAGCTGCGTTAACGTGCTAAAGCCGCGCCTAAACCCATGTTGCATGTTAGACAATAAGTTATTTGATTCCAGAAAGAGCGTGATGTGCTTATGAATGATGTGTTCCAACATTTTGCATGACTGTGACGTCAGTGAAATTGGTCTGTAATTCGACAAACACTGCTTATCTCCAGATTTATAAAGAGGGAGCACTTTGGCTAACTTCCACGAAGAAGGTACAGTAGAGGATGATAAGGACTTTCTGAATATGACTGACAGATATTTTGATGACCACAACGAATAACGAACAAGGAACGCATTGTGTATCCCGTCCGGACCGGTGCATTTCTTAACATCCAGGTTTAATATAAGGTTGAGGACGCCTTCGCAGTTTATCTCAACGTCAGTGATTGCTTCAGAAGAAACTATAGTGGTAAGTGTCGGGATAAGGTTGTTATCGCAAACAAACACGGATTGGAAATACTTGTTGAAAGCATCGGATATCACCACCGGGTCGTTGGTGACGTCATTATCTATTCTGAAAGAAGTGGATGAAGCACCGCGAGGTAAAATAGAAGACCAAAATTTTCGTGGGTTAGTCCTTAACAAATTGTGCAGGCGAACGCGAAAAAAGAAATCCTTGGCATTTTGCAACATAAGATTGAGTTCTTTCTTTGCCTTAAGAAACCTATCCAATGCCATGGGATCAGTGCCTCTTCTGGAACGCCTTAACCTTCGAACGCGACGGGACAAATGCAAGATATCGCGAGTCATCCAAGGAATGTCAGAATTTTTTTTCTTAGTCTTAATGGGCACAAAACGTTCGATACATGATTTGACAAGACGCTCAAAGTAATTAGCAAGGCAGTTGACGTCCTGGTTGTCTGCAAGTGCACTAAACGTATCGAAATGATGAGATAAGGCATCAGTAATGGAGTTGTCGTCCGCACGAGTGAAATCAGGGAAACTAGTAAACGTGTAGGGGGATTTAGAAATTGGACAGGAGAGTGACACTAAAACGCCTCTATGGTCTGAAATACCATCGATTACGTCGCAAGAAAAGTCACGTTCGGCTAGGTTAGCGCTTAAAAAAACTAAGTCAAGGACGGAATTTAATCTGGTTGCGCTAGAAACAACCTGGGTGAGACCAAAGGACAAGGAAATGTTGATTAGTTCTTTACAAATAGCTGTGTCGCGACCGACTGCAGACAATGACGGCCAGTGGATGCCAGGGGCGTTGAAGTCACCCATACAGATAAAATTCGACGAAGCAATGTTGATCTCACTCATGAAGTTTGAAACAGCATGAAGAACATCAAGAGTAGAGCCGGGGGGACGATACATAACACTAATCACAATACGCCGATTGTGAAGGTAAATTTTACACCACACGGATTCTGTTTCTGGAGGAGAAGGCAAGACTGAGAATCGTATATCCGACCGGATAAGCAGTGCCACTCCACCACCAGTACCGCTAACTCTGTCTAAGCGCACGGCAACAAAACCGGGTGGAGTGAACTCAGATTCATAAATACCATTGTGCAGCCAAGTCTCAGTGATGCCGATAACATGGGGGGAATGAATAGATATAAGGGACAATAAATCAGGAAATTTTTTAACAATACTACGAGCATTTATATTCAAGACAACAAGGTTCTCAAAATGACCAGGACGAATTCAGGAAGTGGATGGAAGGGAAGTCAAATGGCCAGACTCAGAAGAAACACGTTGAGCGGGTGCCATTACTAATGAGTTTGAACTGTCATCCCAGTTATAACGAACCTTGTTAATGAAAGCATGATCGTATCTCAACTTCACAACAGAACCGCTGTCCCGAAAAGAGGCTGATGCATCCCAGATTTTTTTCCGAATTAACCGAACCCTAGAAGAGAAGTCTTCTTTAATCACGAAATTTGAGCCCTTGAGTTTTGAAGCGTTCCTAAGAACCTCGGTTCTGTCGCTGAAGTTAGAAAGTTTAAGAATGACGGGACGAATGTAACCAGTGCGTGCTCTACCGAGCCTGTGGCAGCGCTCAATACGAGGGCAGCTAGTATTCAGGTGCTGAGTAAACACAGATGAAACTGCACTCATCAGGGTGGTAGCGTTTTCATCCATTACTTCAGAAATACCGTGTATTATCAGATTGTTTCTACGAGAATGGTTTTCAAGGCTATCATTTTTTAAGACCAAGTCCGTTACCTTAGTAGTCAAGGCATTTATTTCAGCGCGTAAATCACGCAGTAAACTAGAGTCTTTGGACATAGGAGTGGATTCTAGTGCATGAACACGTGACTCTAAAACATCAAAGCGACGCGCAACTGACTGTTGAAATGACTTAATTTCCGCAACATCTCGTGCCAACTGGGTCTGCCCCTCCAATAATTTGGAGAACATATCGGATACCGAAGGGTCGTTTTTATCATGGCTATCAAAGGAAGGGCGAGCATCGTCATTCTCATCGGGAGCAGAACCGGATGCACGCCTAGACTTAGACCGAGGGCCCGGGCCAGGGTTGATTTCCACATCTCCGCTTAATAGGAGACAACTTGCGCAATACAATGCATGCGAACAGCAAGATACAAGACGTTGTGGGCAAGGGAGCAGCAGCAGAAAGCGATCATCAGATCGGATACACTCGGCATCAGAATAGTAACATACCTGCATGAAGAGCAAGCAGCGATTAAACATGGTGCCGGTGCCGCTGCAGCCTAGCCCACTGAAGAGACGATCCACGCGCTGGACATTTATACCGTCGGCTGCTGACGTCACAGACCGAGAGTTGTCGATGATTGGCTGATCAAAGGACAGGGCATCGGGGTGACTGGCATGCTGTAGCTTGAAGTGGGACACGCCGAGGTAATCGCATATGGTAGCGATAGCGCAGTTCTTGGGCAAGCACTCGATGACGTCCACGTGCTCGACCGCCGAGGGAGCCAAGTCAGACGAAGCAGTTCCAAGCCATGTGACACCGCAAAGGGGGGGTACAGCAAGGAAGCCGAAGAACTGCATGAAGAGCAAGCAGCGATTAAACATGGTGCCGGTGCCGCTGCAGCCTAGCCCACTGAAGAGACGATCCACGCGCTGGACATTTATACCGTCGGCTGCTGACGTCACAGACCGAGAGTTGTCGATGATTGGCTGATCAAAGGACAGGGCATCGGGGTGACTGGCATGCTGTAGCTTGAAGTGGGACACGCCGAGGTAATCGCATATGGTAGCGATAGCGCAGTTCTTGGGCAAGCACTCGATGACGTCCACGTGCTCGACCGCCGAGGGAGCCAAGTCAGACGAAGCAGTTCCAAGCCATGTGACACCGCAAAGGGGGGGTACAGCAAGGAAGCCGAAGAACTGCATGAAGAGCAAGCAGCGATTAAACATGGTGCCGGTGCCGCTGCAGCCTAGCCCACTGTCAAAGGGGATGTTCAAAGGGGAGTCAAAGGGGAAGTTTCTTCGGAACGTTTCCCACTTTCTGCGAACTTCGCTGCTCGGTCCATTTCTCACAGCGTTCGCCAACGGGCATCCTTAATTTGGGCGTCGCCATCTGTTCGTGAAGCGTGGCGCATCTCCATAATCCATCTGGCCGCGACACGCACTCTAGTAGCGCTGCGCGCGTAGCTGCGCGCAATGAAGAACGCGCTCCACGCTGTCTCGCTCCCGAGAGCACCGACATGCGGCGCTGCTCGGACGGTGTCGGGCGGCAGAGCCGCGAAATTAGGCCGCGCTTTTACAGCGCGGTCAAGTAGGCAGATACTAGTCGCAGCGGAATGAGGCGAAGAAGGGAGGGTCATGAATGAGAAGGAAGAAGGGGAAGCGGAAGATGATGTAGAAAGGGGGGGGGGGGAGGAAGATGAGGAAAAGGGACAGGAGGTGTGTCGAAAGAAAGAGAGGGAGGAAGGAAGTAGGACCGAGACGAAGCAGAAGAAGAAGTAGAAAAGAAAGAAAAAAGCAGAAGAAGAGGGGAAGGATAGATTAGGAAGAAGCAGAACAAGTAGAGGAAGTAAGCATTGCCATTTTTCTTTACAAGGAAGGTGCTATTGATTTTAAATATGACTTGGAATATTCACTTCTTGGCCGGTCCCCTTAGTGGGTGAAGCAATTGCCCGCTTTGATAGGTGTCTGCAGAATGGTACGAGCTTCCAGGACAACGAGCCTGCCCTCACTTGTGAAAGTGTGTCGCGAGGTGGCGTTCGCGACAAATATTGTCATCACGGGCCGCGGGCGGTGCCGACGGCTCGTGACCCAGCGCATGGTGCTTACGGGGTCGGTACCGCGGTGAAGCCACAGTTTGCAGAATCCTTTAGGTGCGCTTTTTTAAAGACTGGTTGTCTGGCTCTATAATAGCTGTCGCCTGTGATGCCTGCAAACATACGATGAGTTGTGATTAAGGTTAATCATAGCTCAGAGATGAAGATTTCGGAAACCTGATGAAGTTTTCGGAAACCACGCGAGGTAGTGATCAGTGGTTCCGCCAGCCACGAGTGGTGCTAGCGACCGACACTAGTGGAGAGGAGAAAGGGGAAAGGGCTTGACAGCTGGTTTTCCACTCATGCGTCTAGTAAAGGAAGCAATGGCACGACACACTTATTTGCTGGATTAACGATAACGCCAAAGACACGCTCCTGTATATCTTCGCGCCTCCAGTCCTCATCTTCACATCATGGCTTCGATGTTCGAGTAACTACTCGGAACACGTCAGCTTCACTTTTATGTCAGCTACCTTGGTTTTCGTTGTTGGAAGGGAAGCAGAGAACCTGCTTCCGGCGCATTTTCGCCGTCGGCTCTTGCGTCTTGCACGGTCTGATAAGCACTGTTTCTTCGTGGTTGAAGTGCATAGCATGTAACGAGAACACAACACACTCGAACCAGGATTAGATTGTGGTTATTTCGAGATGCAAACCAGACACGCGCAAAAAATGCGCGGTTCTTGGAAGTTGCTTTAGGGCGAATTCGCTGACTATCTTTCGTTAGCGGCGATGCAGAAAACTAGTTGGCGTTTCTTGAGTAGCTGCTTTGCCCTAGGGCCAGATTGTTCCATAACGGGCACGTGAATGTTCCGATAGCCTCGTTTTGTTGCCCATTGTACTTTGAGGCCGCGTAGCTTGCGAATGCTCGTGACAACAGCGGTAAATCCGAATGCGTCGACTATTTCAGTTCCGTTTTCAGGCCTGACATATGTTGATGCCTGCTGTTCAACACTGTTTATGTGTATTTTACTAGAACGCTATGCTAACATTATTTTATTGTTATTTGTTTGCTTATTGTTTTGGTAGCCCATGTTAATACATTCATGTCAAACTTTGTTTATATGCATCACAAGTGAAGTTCTGCTGATATTATCATTGTTTTATGAAGTGTGAACCCCCCCCTCTCTCTCTCTCCCCGCTGTAATGCCTATCTGGCGCTGGGGGTTTACAGCATAAATGAATTCACTACACATGTGAATTTTCGCACTAATCGATAACCGCAGCTTTTTTTTTCTACATTAAATAACAACACAGTTGCGCAAGTTAGCACTTTTCTTCTTTTGTGCGAGGTACGTCATATGTACGACCAGTCGTATACAAAGATTGCAGTTTGGGCGAGTTGGTGCTTCATGAACAGTTTCACGAAATAGCGCATCTCATAAGGAGTGAAGGAAACAATACGAACACGGCGAAAAAGAAGCGCCCATCTCCTCCCCCCCCTCCTCCACTGTCCTCGTCTCCTGTTTCGTCATGTTCGTAATTCTGTTGTGTATTCATGTTGATGTTCTTTTAGATGAGCGTTTATGAAGCGACCGGTTTTTCCTATGTACATGTTTCCACATGTGAACGGAATCCGGCACACGACACCTATTCTGCATTTTGTGAATTCTTTATCTTTATAAGCGCAGCAGCATTTTCTTTTCCTAACGTCAAACGTTTTTGAAACAGCTTGGCACGGTTCTTGCACCTTGTTAGGAGCGCTGAAACATGAACGCCGTACCGGCTGGCAACATCCTTTAGTCCATGCGAAAAATAATGGAAATAAGGTATGCCTGTTCCTTGAATCTATTGTTTGTACATTCTTTACTATCTTAATTGCTTTCTCCACCACTCTGCAAACAATGTTTCCCGCGAGTACCACTGAAGCTTGCCTTGTCACCTGCTTAGCAAAGCTTTCTTTCATTCGGTGGCAACAAGAATTTAACAAAAGCCACTCGAAGGCCCGACTCTGCTATTCCACTTTTTACAATCTTTGAATGCCCTGATTTGTACTGTAATATGGGCTTTATCAATCTTGAGCTGTACATCCAGTGTGTTTGGTCGGGTAGCAATCGCAAAGATAAATCAAGAAACATTAGTTCGTTTTCTTCGGATATTAGCAAAAAAAAGAAAACGATAAAGCCTATATTGCAATACAAATCAGCACATTCAAACATTGTAAATAGTGAAATAGCAGTGTTGTGCCTTCGGGCGGTCTTCGTAAAATCTTGTTGCCACCGAATGAAAGAAAGCTGTGCTAAGCAGGTAACAAGGCAAGCTTCAGTGATATTCCCGGGAAACATCATTTGCCGAGTGGTAGAGAAAGCAATTAAGATAGTAAAGGATGTACAAACAATAGATTCAAGGAACAGGCATACACAGGCATACCTCATGTCCATTATTTTTCGCGTGGGCTATAGATTGTTGCCAGCCGGTATGGCGTTGAAGTGGTTTTCAGCGCTCCTCACAAGGTGCAAAAACTGTGCCAAACTATTTCAAAAAAGTTTGACATTAGAAAAAGAAAACGCTGCTGCGCTTATAAAGAAGATCAAAAATTCACAAAATGCCGCATGGGTGTTGCGTACTGGACTCCGTTAACGTGTGGCAACATGTACATAGGACAAACCGGTCGGTGCATAAACACTCGTCTAATAGAGCGTCAACATTCTCTCGGAAAAGAAAATCATTCGCATTTGTCTAACCACTGTAACCTATGTCATTGTGAACCAGTATTTTTGGACAATGATATTTTCTTTTCAGATAAAAATAAACACGTGAAATTACAGAAGCATTCCGTATAAGAAGGTGTGCTGAAAAATGCATCAGTCACCTATCGGTTGCTATCACTGACAAAGAATTTGTATGCTTGAATACTGCTTGAACCTTTGTAGTCTGTTCTTATAAAAATTGATGACTGGTTTTGCACATGCTCAGCGCAGATAGCTGGCGCCATTTATGTTCTGTCTCTTCGCAAAAAATAAACAGTTGGGAGTAAACGCTCGAGCGTCCACCTTTTCTGCGTCTTGGTCTATTGTGCGCGCTACCAATTTCCCCTTGAATACTTGCCAACTAACCCAACTATCAGCTCTGTTGTTGTGCATATAATTCAGGGTAATTCAGTTCAGCGTACGGGACATAGTCCAAACTACCAGTTCTCGTTTGAATTCGTCGCAATCATTATCAGCACCTTTTATGTCCACTTCTTCCAACGACTGCAGACTTTTTGATCTTCTCTACAACTCTACAAATCACCATTTAAATGCGTCCACTACGGACCAGTAGCATCTTTGGGGCAGTCCAAGGAAAGTGGGGATTGGGGAATTATTATGCTCAGAGAAAATGGAAGAAAATGTTTCTCGCATCGTTATTTAAACTATAATGCTTCTCAGCGCGCGCACGTAAACTGTGAAAACCACGAGTGGCGTAGCACAAGTTGGAAAAATAAGCACATTCGCGCAAAGCGTCCGCAATGTGCATGGTTTAAGCGTTCGCAGAAGTGAAAATAACAAAGTTGTTTCAGAGAGAACTAGCTCTGGACGTAACATTGCAGACGAGGAGGGGTATACTTAAATCACTGTCGGTTTATCTCTCTAGACATTTCGCGCAAACGCGAAAGGAGGCCTGAATCGGCTCTGCATATTACATGAGCCCAAGAGGCGCGAACTGAGCTGGATAGAAACTTTTTCGGCAGTGCAGTTTCAGCGCCGAGAGAAATGCATTATGCATGCCACGTCACGGCCACTTTCGTGACAAACACGCCCTCTTCAGGGTGTGTTCATCGAAAGAAAATCAAAAGGGAAGGAAGTACCGAGTGAAATATTGTGTTTTAGAGGAGTCGCATCTTCCTCTTGCCTTCTGATGGGCACAATACTTTCGCTTTAGCATTTTGACTCTCAAGTAATGAATAAAAGAGTCAAGATGTCGGCGACGATCTGTGAAAGCTGTTGTCCTACGATTTTAAGTACCGCATCACCGGTAGGAGCCGGAGAGAATGGAAGGGGCAGACTATTAAGGGACAAACCGGCAGACTTACGCGGCTTTTTGAAACCACAGTGAAAAGTGCTGTTTTACGATCTTGTTCCACTTTTCTTAACTGCAAATTAATGCTTTTAACGAAGACAGAGGGCTTCCGTATACGTAAACAGTAAACAGTGGACAGCTCGAGCACGTACTTTAAGTGAATAAGGCTGGATCCCGAATTTATGCTGATGATTACTGCTCATCAGGATTAAAGAACATGAGCTGAATTCACAAAATCTATTCTTCGTAAGTTCCGTCTGGAGCTGGAGCAGTCCTAGTGGTGAAATAACTTCCTTGCAAATACGGGTCCAGGGCCCGTATATATATATATATATATAAAAAAAGAAACTCTTACGCAAGAAGTTTATGTAAAAGCAAATTCCAGTCATTCCTAATGTTGAACATATTAGGGAAGGCGACTGAGTAACGGCAAAGCGACTTACGAAGGATGGGATTGGTAAATTCGGCGCCTCTTTCGTAAAAGGCTGCAGTGATGAAAGTTAGGTTGCGTTACGCATAAAATGCAGCATGATATACCGGGTTGCCGTCTAAGACAGAAACACGTGAAGTACAGTGTAAATTTGTCTTATTTTGAAGCATATATATGCTGAATGCAAAGAATGCCAGATTAGATGAACTGACTCTGCACTTGAGATATTACATACAACACGTGCCAGTTACAAAAATGAACGACATATTTTAAGTTATAGATAAGACAGATGTCTTGTGGACAACCCCTGTTTTTGGGACATGAGGATTTGAAAGAATGAGCAGTTTAGTCATTAATGCGGTAAAGCTCGCTTCTAACGAACAATCATTCTAGGCATGAGCCGTGACGCCACTTCAGGACTGGCGCTGGAAGCATATTGTACCAAATATAACCGAGGCTTTCATAAGTGAGCCGCCTATAATACCGCGCGCTTCTGTAAGCAAATTCCTCATAATCCGCCATTTGTGTTCATGCGTCATTGTGAGGTGTTATTCTGCATACGTTGCGCGCATGCGTGGCAAGAAGTATATATGTATACATATGCACGAACCTTTCCTGCTAATAAACAGTTAACAGTATAGCGCTTGCGTTAGTTTACTCTTCCTTTGTCTCCATCTTTTTTTTTTTTTTGCGCTAAGTCTCCTCAACGGCAAAATCGCGAGTCTGTGAGACGGGAAGTGAGGGTTGTTGCCGCTCGAAGTGGAGTTTGGGTAAGGAATCCACCAAGCCCATTAACGAGTATGTCCGACAGTAGCAATAAAGGAAAAAAGTTTATTTTCCATCTCTTACACTGGCTCCAGATACGGAAACCCACTCCATGTAAGAGCATATCAAACGTCTGAGTTCACATCAGGTCACGTCAGCCACCAACTCACTACATTAGAGGCACCCGCTTTTAATTCCGTCGCCTTCCCTAGGTGACTAGACTAGGGAATCTGATGACTATATCGCGACCAATCCCAATCGTCGAATGGGTCACAAAATCGCACCGTTCCGCCGAACTCCACCTCCTTTGTTGTGCCTTTGCCCACGCATATGGCGCATGCGCGTAGCAATCTCGGAATCCGAGGACGAAGCCGGTCCCACGGTAGCATTCGATGTTGGCCCTTTTCATCAATTAGTTCAGGTTGTTAGCTTCAAGTAGAGGCTTCTTTTGTTGATTTGTCAACATTCAGCTTCAGCGTCAACGCTGCGCTGACTTCAACCATGAAGAATATATATATATATATATATATATATATATATATATATATATATATATATATATATATATATATATATATTTGCAAAGCGATGCGGGGATCATAGCGTCCAGTAGGCCTGCCGCTCAAAACAGCGATTAGTTCCCTGTCTTAATAACATCGATAACATGTTTTTTTAAATACTTGGAATTGATTGCTTAAAATACCCGGCTCAGACCGTCTGCATTCTTTCCTAGCTCCCTTCCCCGAGTTGATCGAAGTTACATTCCTGCAAAATGAGACTCCATCGTAGCAGTCTCCTGTTTTTCCCCCGACATTTGCTTCAGCCATGCAAGAGAACAATGGTCGCTCTCTACCATGAATTTCGTGCCTTGAATATAGCGCGCTAGCTTTTGAATGACCATTACTACGCAGAAACACATCCTCTCAGAGATTCTAAGCGCCTCTTCTCGCGGCGTCAGTTTTCGACTGAGGTACGGCACGGGATGCGCTTCATCGCTTTCGTGAGGTTGGGCACGGAGGACAAGAGTGTGTGTGTACTTGTGTTTCCCAAGGAAAAACGCCGCAATGACACCAGTACTAAGACCCCAGCTGCAATGGGTCCTCAGCTATTCGCACTTTCCAGCGCCTATAGGTGGCGTGGAGAACGTTTCAATATGGCTGGGATAGAGGTGATGGAGGCGACACGAAAGCGTGCGTATGTCCAGAAGCAGGTGGCTTACGGGCCTCTGGTATCTTTAGCGCGATTCTTGATATTGCTAAGGAAACGCAAAGATGTGTTGTAGAGGGAGAGGCTACGTTTAACGCTGGCCATATAATATGGTGTGAAGTACGAGATACTACAAGCGCGGCTGTTCAGGGCGAGTGACTCTGCCTGCAGACAAGTGGCGTAGAGGCCCCGCCGCATACTGCAATGTAACCGGTGCCGTAAAGGTCACTATTTCTCCTTACGTTTTGTAGTCTATACGTGATGTACAAGAATTGACGCCAAGCAGTTAATCGGCAGCGCTCAGATGTAAATAAAGCGCAGTACCCCCCATGCCGCTGCATAAAATAAACGTTGTGCATTCACGACGAGATAAATGGCTCCGTGCACCGGCTTAGTTGCGGAATGCTTGTTAATAAGATGCCAGATAACAGGGAAACATTACAGTAGTGCCGATTTCCAATATACGAGCGAGACGATGAGGTGTGGCAGCGCGCCCCGTTTCCAGCACGATTAGCGTTTTCGCGTGCTTGGTAAGCTCGCATGCGCAATGACCGCTTCAGGTACGTAGTCCTGGCCATTGTTTCGTGCAACATTGTTTTAGAAGAAATGCTTTAAGACCCAACAAAAATACAAAATCAGAAACACGTGCGCTCGACCTCCGATCGGTATACACCTTTCACTACGGCCAAAGAAACCTGCGAGCGCCTTGCGCATAGACCACCTGTTTCATTCTCACACAAAACTTCTAAGAACAGTTGCGGAATACGTCCTCTAGTTTGCAATGCTCGCGACGCAGCGTCAGGCACCGTCGCAGAGTATTTGCTGAAACAGCGCGAGTGCAGGCAGAAAACTTAATGAACGGTGACACTTGCGTACCTAAATTTACTCTGCGAATCTGTAGAGGGCGTTCTTCGGACAACCCTAGGTCTCACTCTTGCTTCGTGGGACCGCAGCGGGATCTTTTGCGAAGGCACGGCGTTTCTCTTCAGTCGCTTTCGTAAGGGCTCGCCACAAAAATATAATGAAATTATTGAGCAACAGTCAATTACATTCACCAAGGTGGCCCCAAAAGAAATCGTCTTTGTTGAAATGCTCGCTACATACGACCATTTACGCACTCACTTGCTTCCCGATGCGGAGCTTGATCGCCAACAACTTCCCCTGTTCTTTTTTTCTTTTGGAAAGTGGTCATTTTCCCAATACTTTTCCCAATATTGCTCGATTTCTGCATTGTGGCACACTGCAGATGTGGTTGCTCTTCGCTCGTTGTCCTTTTTTTTTTCATATCAAAGACTACCAAAACGCCAACACAGCTGCAGAAACCTCGTGAGCGGGATATCCATCACCTCCTTTCGGGTTCTGGAAAAATCCGCGCGGAGGCGCTAGCGTGTCTGGAAAGCACGAATCACTTCGGAAGGGAACCTCGATGCTTCGGGAAACCTGACAGCTGGTCACCCTCAGGCCGATTTTCCTGGCGGCGTAGGAGTCTGTTACGTCTCCATACGGCAATGAGCATTCCTTATGCGTTCAACATGAGTCAATTCCCCCCCCCCCCCCCCCCCTCCATTAGTCAGCGCCTATCCAGAATTTAGTGCAGCGGTGACGCTGACTTCTGATGAGTCAACAAAAGAAAGACCCCTCCCCCTTGAGTCCTGTCTAAGAAATCGGAAATATTTATTCCTCCGGCTGAACTACGTCTCCAGGAGCTAGGTGTTTCATAGTCTTTTTAGGCACTGTTCATTGTTGTAACTTATCTGCTGAGCTAGTCCGACTGATTTGGACTTCGTCAAAGCCATGGCCAGGGCTTCAGCAAATGTGCACCTACTTTTATTCAGTAGTGACTCTGAGCTGCTCGAGAAAAGGTAAGGGTAGCCTTCCGGTAGCCCATTTGAGGCGGCAGCTACTGTCTCGTTATCTCCAAAGGTCCCTCTCTGGAAAGCTCGTATTCTGCGTATTTCGCCTTCAGTGAACTGTACACGCCTGTCTCGGCTGCGTTCAGCCGGCTATAGACGACCTGCGAGGTTTCTCCCGGCAACAACGCCAGCAAACGCACCGGTCATGCGTCTTGGGGAAATGATTGTTTCTCACAAATCCGTTCAAAATTAATCAGGTAGAGACCGATGTAATCACCCGTTTTGTACGGCTGAAGCAAACTCGTCATTTTCCCGCTTTACGTTTGTGACGACGCCGTAACCGCATCGAGCGCTAATCTCGCTTGCTCTAATTTTATTTTCGCGAGATCAATTTCTTCCTGCATTTCTTCCATCTCTTCCTGCCTTTCTTTCTTCTCGCGACATATCTTTTCCCAGGCATTCGTGAGGCCATCCTCATCGAAACCCACTTCGTCAATCGCCGTACGAATTTCGGGATTCCTCATCTTATGGGTAATAATTTAATATCCATACCGAGTTCTGCTACCAACAGCAGCAGCTCCGCTTTCTTTAACACTGCGATAGCCATGATATTGCGAGAGCCGACTACAAATTCTCCCGCACTGAAAACACACCCGCTGGCGATAAATCGCAGCTAAATGCCCGATAGAGCTCTGTCCTTATCGTCCGGCAAAACGTAGTCGCTCTAGCACTGACCCATCCTCGAGGTTGCCAAGGTCGTGTTTCCCGGAATCACGTTCCCAGGACCGTCAATGCTGGATCGAAAGCACTACCTTCTTGATTTCACCGCTGTCAATCAGTTTGTTGCGGCTCGAGGTGGAATTTGGGCCAGGAACCCACCACGGTCTAAACGCCACCTCGAGCCGCAACAAGATGCAGCCGCAACGTGCTTACGGAGCTGAGGACGCGTCAACATATGCTGGTTTCTGTTGCGGTTTCCAGCTAACTAGCTTTTCCCTGGCTCGCTGAAACCTCACCTATACTAGCTTGGCAACAAAACCGAGCCACTTGTAGTGAATTTCCGTAAGACGAGGCGGCGTTTTCTGCGCACGTTTTCACTTATACTATTCCTTTGCCGCTGCTGCAGCGGTTAGTGCGGTCACATTACGTGCGAGTGAACGTGCCGCGGCATACATTTCCGCGCTCTCTGCGTGCTGCTTCGTTCCTGGTATTATACCCACCTTCTCTGGGGCAGCCTGCGGCGCGCCTTCATTTCCGGTGCAGAACAATCTCGCGGCTTCTCTTCGGTTTCGCCTCCTGCAGCACTGCGTCGTTCTTTCGCGAAAAGCGGGAACTTCCATACAAGGAGAACATTTACATCTCACCAGTGTTTTGCTATACGGACGCCTGCGATGTAGTTCGTTAATATTATTACTCTTTTTTTTTTGCTATTCACGTCGCCGTTATTGGTATGGCCACGTGTACCCTTCCTGCAAATACATATCTTACAGAACATCAAGCACAGTATAATAGCAAAGTTGCACATCGAAGTTAGGTGCACCGAAGTCACGAAGGAATGGGCTTGCCTTGAAGCATAAGCAAGACGAGAGGCGTGCTGGAGTGCACCGTAGAGAACGGCTCGTAGCTTAAGGAGAACCCCTTCGATTTCTGAGCTCTATGCGAAAAGGGCTCGGAAACCTCGGTTCCTTCTCTCTTTAGAGGGTGCGGCATCTTCTGCGTGAAGGCCCGCCGTGGTGGCTTAGCGGCTATGGTGTAGCGCTGCTAAGCACGATGTCGTGGCATTGAATCCCGGCCCCGGCGGACGCATTTCGATGGGCGCGAAATGCAAAAACGCCCGTATCCCATGCATTGGGGGCACGTTAAAGATCTCATGGTGGTCGAAATTTTTGGAGTCCCCTATTACGGCGTGCCTCATAATCATATCGGGTTTTGGCACGTTAAAGCGTAGCTAATTTAATTTTAATTCCGCGAGAAGCATTAGGCATTTGATATGCCAAGCGGTTATTATCTCTTTCCTACTTACTGCTTATCGCGTTTTCATGCAAGCTGCGCTGATATGCCCCCCCTCCCCCCTCCATATAAAAAATATCAGCGTCCAAGCACTCCGTACAGATGGTTAACCAACGAAGCTGAAACGTGCGGCCCCTGCGTTTATCATTGGGTTAATCCCGACAATTCATTAAACGACGGCTTGGTAAGCTGCGGATCCTCGGTACGCAGTTGCTGCTTGCACTCGGCTGCATGAGCCTCTTCATGCGCCTGGGTTGCCGCATCGGCACGGCGTAGACGAGCTCGCTCCCGGTTCTGCTCGCGGCGTTGCTGATCGAAAGCTGCCTGCTCCTTAGGAGTACGTATGACGCGTGGCCTACCCATTTAGGAGCCGGAGAGAAACTGCTGCACGTGCGCTCGGCTGCAGCGGAGAGCATCGATGTCGCTACTGGCGCAGCTAATCCAACACCACCTTCATAGCACAAGGTCTTTTCACCCCGATCCATGGCGTCATGTTACCTGCTCCGACTGTCATAGAATGCGATGGAGATGCGTCCGTGTCATCATCATCATCATTAGCCTGTTTACGCCCACTGCACGGCAAAGGCCTCTCCCATACTTCTCCAACTACCCCGGTCATGTACTAATTGTGGCCATGTTGTCCCTGCAAACTTCTTAATCTTATCCGTCCACCTAACTTTCTGCCGCCCTCTGCTACGCTTCCCTTCCCTTGGAATCCATTCCGTAAGTCCTAATGACCATCGGTTATCTTCCCTCCTCATTACGTGTCCTGCCCATGCCCATTTCTTTTTCTTGATTTCAACTAAGATATCATTAACTCGCGTTTGTTCCCTCACCCAATCTGCTATTTTCTTATCCCTTAATGTTACACCTATCATTCTTCTTTCCATAGCTCGTTGCGTCGTCCTCAATTTAACTGGAAGCCTTTTCGTAAGCCGCCAGGTTTCTGCGCCATACGTGAGTACTGGTAAGACACAGCTGTTATGAACTTTTCTTTTGAGGGATAATGGTAACCTGCTGTTTATGATCTGAGAATGCCTGCCAAACGCACCCCAGCCCATTCTTATTCTTCTGATTATTTCAGCCTCATGATCCGCATCCGCAGTCCCTATCTGTCCTAAGTAAATGTATTCCCTTACCACTTCCAGTGTCTCACTACCTATCGTAAACTGCTGTTCTCTTCCGAGACTGTTAAACAGTACTTTAGTTTTCTGCAGATTAATTTTTAGACCCACCCTTCGGCTTTGCCTCTCCAGGTCAGTGAGCATGCATTGCAGTTGATCCCCTGAGTTACTAAGCAAGTTACTAAGCGTGCGTGTAGGCAACAGTGATTTCGACGTCACCGCTTCCATCACGCTCGACTTTTCAATGGAAATTTTGGGCCAGGTAGAGTGACGTCATGAGCCGTAGTTAGGCCTTGTGCTATCTAGGTGGTGCTGGCTAATCCCGCGCCTTTCTCTCTATCTTTTTTTCGTGCATGCGCATGGGGTTGCGCTGGAGGAGTTTTCGCCTTACAGGATGCGACAGACGAATGGATGGACAGACGAATCGGCTAGCCGTGTACAGCTTCGCTGTAAGGAGTAAGTTGAACAAAAGTGCAATTTCACCGGAAGTTTGAATGCACTTATCTCAAAACTGGCAAGTTTCACATTTCACTCGGAGTAGATGTACATTGTGAAGTCGTTGGCTTCTGTCTGTGCATTGAAATATGTGGGCTAATGTAATTGAATGAAACGTTAATTAGTTATATTTTTATTCAGGTAATATGCGCTTTGGTTTCTAATGTAAGCAATGTACAGCTCTTTGAATATGCAGCTCAATAAATAGTTTTATGCTTAATGCCATGGCGATCTAAGAAAAAGATATGTTAACGTTAAAATAAAAGTCTCGGCATACATTTTCTATCCAAAAACAGTAGCTGCACAGTCTCTGCTGAAGAGAACCCGCGCGTTTAATAGTTATTTTTTTAAATATTTTGCTGCTTGGTTCATTCACCGCCAGCGTTGGCTCGTTATTTCAATTACATCGCGTGTCTTATATCCACATGGTTCGTAATCACGTCAATATCAAGTCTACTGTAAAGAAACACATGCTGTCACTGTTCAACACGGCATCCAATACTCCGCTGGCCCTGAACGCGTGCCCCCGAACCTCTATGACATCTACTATCTTCTTCTATCCGACTAAAATACATATCTTAATACAAATTTAACGTGGTCTTTATTTTTTCTTGTCTTGTCTATATTTTTGTAGCGCGCATACTATCTGCTCACTGTTGTTCTCGTACATATTTCACAGGACCGCTAATGGACGTCGCATTTTTCGCACCAGTGTCCCAAGCCTAACCAGTGAGAATCGAGCTCAGTTACGGGGTTCAGCTTTAACCCAGTGCACTGACTATAGAAGCGAAGCCTGCCCATTTCATGCCAGTGAATTACTCAAAAGCCTTAAAAGTCCATCCCGAAGTGCGGCTTTGCTACAGCGCCGTCTCAGGCGTAGATAATCATGGTGGCTGTCTCGCGTACCGCCCATGCGTCGGGCCGCTTTCTCCCTGCCCCACTTTTAACTCTAACATTATTCCACTCAGCCGCCCGAACGAGACGCCTGCGATGCTAGCGAGAGATTTCGAAGCGTAATTTTCTTGCAGAGTGCTCTGTGTTCACGCGGGTTGCTTTGTCGGTTGTTATTCAAGTCAATGGAGAATTGCTGCTTGGTAGAGGTTCGGAGCGGGGTCTTTCGTTGGTCGAAGAAAAGGGGCTGTTGACGTTGGCTCGTGTTTTGTTGCGGAATTAATAGGTAGTGCGAGAGAAGGAAAAAGAAAATGGTGCTTTAGAAATGCTCAGTGCAACTGAAAAGAAGCTACACTAAGGGAATGAGACACGTATATAAAGAGCGACGCAATCGAGGCCGACGTGGCGTGCTTGCGTCCTTACATTTATTAGGGTAAGTGAACGTGAAGAAGGCGGCTTCGACGACTAGCCCTGTCGGGAGCTAGAGCGCCTTCCTCTAGTCATGTAGCTTGCGACTAGAGCCAGGGGTGGCCGACGATAAGGCAGGGTGATGACGTTGCCGCTAAAACGTCAATTTAGGACTACCTAATGCGCCTACTTTCCTTTTCTCATCTCGCTAGTTTGTTTGACATTTATGTTATTGTGTCGACAATAAGGAGATTCTGGTACAGAATATGGCGCTGGCTAATCCTTGCATCGTGAATAGGTGATACATACAACATGCAGTCGCAACATATTGTAACGGATACGAAAGGCGCGGACAAGAAGAGAGAAGATGAAGAGAACGAGGAGTTTGAGAGGCCGGGGCTACGCTCCGATTAATCACGCAACGATCATCGACCATCTCCTGTAAATAAAACCATTTCTTCGCAACTCTTCGTAACAGTTGTGGTGGAAGGTGCGGGGTAATCGACACCCGAAGACGGAGGCTGAACCACAAGTTCTTCGACGGAGCCGTCGCCTTGCTGGACTCCCACCGAATACACCGCAGCTGAATATGTCCCACGACGCAGACGAACAACGGCCCATTCCAAATGCTGCGCCGACAAGTTCTGTTCTGCAACTGAGAGATGTGCGTCCCTTCGGCGGAAGATCGGACGAAGACGTCGAGGAATGGCTCATCCACTATCACCGGGTGAGCGCCGCCAACAAGTGGAACAGCGCTTCTCAGCTTTCGAACGTCGTGTTCTTTCTAACGGATACTGCGTTGTTATGGTTCGACAACCACGAGGAAACGTTCACAACATGGGGCAGATTTGTTTCGGAGATCAAAGAGCGATTCGGCGACTCCGCGACGAAAAAGAAAAGGGCAGAACAGACGCTACTGCAACGTGCGCAAGTGCCAGGCGAAACCTGCACGACCTACATTGAGGCAGTAATAAAACTGTGTAGGATGGTGGACTCTGGAATGTCCGAGGAAGACAAAGTCGGGCACATCTTAAAAGGAATTACCGAGAATGTTTACAATTTCCTCATCGCAAAAGACAACCTGGCTTCCGTCGCTGACATCATTCGGCACTGTCGCACTTTCGAGCAACTAAAGACGAGGCGCATCCCGCCGAAGTTTGGCACGCTAGCCAATGTGACGACATTTGCAAGCGTGGACAGCAACCGGCCCCTTGATCTTGCATCAACGATCCGACAAATAGTTCGGGAAGAGCTCAGCCTGCACGCGCAAGTGACACATCCAGGCACTCATAGCTTCCGCCTACCACCAGATTTCGAGCCAAACGTCGCATTAAAACAAGTTTCGAGCCAAACTTGTATTAATGCGACAGCAGTTATATGGACTCTCCAGGCGCATTTCTACCGTCGGAGTCGCCGTCGCCGTCGCTATGAGGTGCCGTATGAAGCCTAAAGGTCATAAAATCTTAAGCCGTGTGCCAATTATGCTGTATGTGTGAGTGAAAGCATGCGTGGTGAGCCGGTAACCGGAGCTCAATCTCGCGCACGCAACCGAAGAAAGCTGGGAGGAAGCGCCTCTTCCGTCGCGCGCAAGGCTCCGGGGCGAGGGGCCATCTACTTCGGGTGGCATGTCATGAACATCATGACATGTGTATCGTGTAGGTCATAAAACAGTTGCCCGCGTCTTGGTGCTCTCATTGCCGTTTCGTTAATTTGGTATGCACCAAAATTGGCATAGTATGACAAGAGTGCATGACGAACATAAATCATAGGTCATGACATGAAACAGCCGCCTACGTCTTGGTATGTACTAAAATTCGCAAAGTATAACAAGAGTGTATGACGAACAACAATGATTGTTATTGCCATGAATGCAATGACATGCGTGACATGTAGGTCATGAAACAGCAGCCTATGCCTTGGTGTTCTCATGTTTGTTTCGTTAGCTTGGTGGGCTCCTTGCATGCTGCTTCGCACAACGTCGATTCCCAGAAAGTGTGGGATCTGCCGGATTTTTTTCATCATCAGAGACCCACTTTTTCTTTTCTGATGCGTACTCATAAAAAGATAGCCACTGTTGTGGGATTTGCTGGTTTCTTTAAAAAAAATTCCGGCTCCACGAGCATTTGTACTAGTTTCTCTAGGTGGAGTGACTCAACTAAGGTTTTTATTATTTGACCATGTTGAGTGATTAGTTGCTGCTGCTCTTCAATAATTTTCATAACGATGCTCACTTTCTCCGCAGTGGTTTCTTGCGAGAAGCGTCTAGATCGCATTGGCTCCAAAATAAGTTCTTCCAGTGCCGGCACTTACACATTCACCTTCACCGACTCCATTTGAAGAAGTTGCTCGCGTCCCATGAAGGATTCTTACATAACTGCGTCAGTGAGGTCTGCTGGACTAACATGAAGTGGAAGGCCAGTTGACGGCTCACCTAGCACTTAATCCCATTTGTGGAGATACCGCAGCAAGTTCGTTTCAGTTGCCTCAATATCCCTCAAAGGCCTCTCAGAGAAGCCGTCAAATGCCTTTGTATCTCTCCAGTATGCACACGCTGTGGGTTGTTGCATTGTGGAAGCATGTGTTGCATACTACCAAATACCATGGCTTTAATTTTGCTTTCGTTACTGTGAGCTTGTGAGACATCGAACAAAACTAACATAAAAGACGCAAACAGAACGAGTCATATGTACATCAGACAAGCGCAAACCAATGCCAGGGAGCTGCTCAATAGTTTAGGCAAAACAACCATCATCATTCGGTATTATTCCCTTCTTTGACACTGGAACACGCAGCCTAGCGGATTGGAAAGAAAACGTATTCGCCTTTCGCGGAAATTGCTTGTCGTGTTATGTTATGAAATCAATGAAATAGAAAAATAGCGAATCCAATTTTTTCGGCAGGCATACGAACGCAAATAGCCACCTGCACGTGTTTTACATTACCCCAGTTTGAATGCGCTCATTTTCATATGCAAATCACTCAACACCAATGTTCAGAGCGTCACTAGCGCTCGCATTAAGAAGGTGGCTTGTCCACTGGCAATAAAAAATCGCATTATGGAAGCGAACGATAGCCTCGTTTGCATATTTCCCTTCGTGCAGTTCAATAGCAAGCGAAAGCGTGGAAGCATCTCCGAGCACTAAGCGTAAGCAATTTTAAATCTTGCTGCAGTTCCGTGCACATATCTCGCCAAGGTTTCGCGAAAAGGAAATAAAGCTAGTTTGTTTTTTCGCTGGTGTGAACAAGCGTGTTATGAATTCAACGTTGAGACGCAAAAGCAATTTGCCGGAAGCCCTAAATTTGCATTAAAATGTTGTTTGGTTTTCCCATGTTGTATTCATTTTCTCTATAAGCGTGTAGATAGCCACAAAACGGTTAACAATGCATAGGTACTCGAGGCTTTCTCATCTATTTTGAATAAATTATTAGATGCTAATTGATGATAATTTATTTTTCCTTGTCACCTACGTTTCCGCAACACTTCATCGCCACATAAACAGACTAAGGGACGATGGCAAGTATTTGCCCTCGTCATAAAATGTGTATCAAAATGAATAACCAAGCTTGGCATACATCCACGATAACATCCGTCTGCTGCTTCGTGTCTAAACATGTTTGTAAAGAAGGGGTTAGGCTATCAAACGAGGTCACTCTGGAATTTGGTGAATGGCGTTCGCAGGCCAGCCGCTTAAGAATCTTGGACTTCTCACCAGGATATCGCCTGAAATTGTGTCGTCAAACGAGTTGTCAAGGGCTTTTTAGGAAGTCGTATAGTGCACGATTTTATATAAGTGTTTCAATAGCACCTCAGTAACAAATAAATAAAACGCTAATATATATGTTGTGATACAAGGTTTAGTCAGTCAGACTGTTCTTTATTCTCCCGAGTTAGAGCTCTACCACCGGGCCCCAAAACGGTGGTGATGATTATGTACGGATGAGAATATGAAGCGCAGGAATAATGTTCACAAACACACACACACACACACACACACACACACACACATTATATATATATATATATATATATATATATATATATATATATATATATATATATAATGTATATAGTTCTATTTGTACTTTACATGCAAACACTTCGTACTTCATCGCCCGTCGCAAACATGTCGCACTACGTATGAAGGGGAGTTCCGTGCCACTGCACATGAATTAATCCGGTAAAATGCGTTTACCGCGCTCGGGAGATTAAGAAACTACCAATAAAGCAATATTTCTAATAAAGCGATTGGTTCTAATGAGGGTTTGCTGTAGCGACATAGTTTCGATACTTGGCCCAGCACACGCAGAAATATAGCGAGAAAGAAAAGAGAGGCCACACAACTTCCCAATAGACGCTCGATTATTTCGCAGTCAAGCGTCAATACGTGGTTCACGGGAGCTCGCTTCGCGCTTGACCGAGCTGTCTAAGCTATATACGGCTGCCAGCTAAAGAGGCGCCAATTCAAGCTACTCTCTCCCTGCGTTCTTTCCCTTTCTTCCAACAGTCCGCTCAAACTCTGGCCTTTGGTAGCGACTTCTAACCGCGAAATATATATATACCTACCATAATTTTACTGTCATATGTCGCATCAGTGCTTTTTGGTGACAGCTCACTAGAGCGGGAACTTTCGTTGTTCCGCTGCGAAGAGAAAGACAAGCGCGCCCCCTTGTTCCCATGAATCGGGTCCACATTATTTTCAACACTCTCTTATATTACAGCATTTCTTCGTTTGCTGATATCCGGGTGCTTTTGTCTGATATAAAAGTAGTTAGTTTGATAATAAGAATGCCTTGAAAGGGCAATGTGGATAAGACCACCCAAGAAGTTTTGAATGCGGATCATATCTTTGCCCGGTTTTCGTAGCTACAGGCGGCTGTATTCTACACAGACGAGAAGAAATGGGGTTAACCGAGGGGCTCGATTTTTATTAGTCATATCATAAGAAGCCAACAAACACTGACACCAAGGACAACATATGGGAAATTACTTGTGCTTAATAAATGAAATAAAGAAACGATAAGTTAAAGGTAAATAAAGTGGATGAAAAAACAACTTGCTGCAGGTGGGAACCGAACCCAAAACCTTCGCATTTCGCGAAGGTTGTGGGTTCAGCGGTCGTTGTAGTACTGTAGCAGTGCTGTAGTGGCAGATTGCGGGAGGTTGCGTAAGAGCTTATTAGTTATTCTGTCCTTGCAGGGACTGGTGTTTCTAGTGAGTTTGGCTAATGCTGCGTGGAGCTCTGCCTGGGCTATTGTCGATCGAGATCTGGGTTTGGTGCACCGCCGTAGTCTTTCCGCTCGCAGATGAAGTGGGCTTGTCGCTGCTAAGTTTTTGCTGAAGCTCACGAAGGAGATCATCCTCCGATCCAGCATGATTGTGGATCAGTCTGCGCAGATCTTGCCTCTGTTGCGTTCTGGTGAGATCGGTAGCTAAGAGAGCGCGTAGAAGATGCCAGGTTTTCTTGGTGCTCAGTGTCCCTTGTATGCTGTCACAAAAGATGTGCCAATTTTGCCTGCTAAGTTGCTCCACGTAATCTTGGGCTTGTGTGGAGAGAAGGGCGATTCGTTGCTTAAGTTTTCTATTGAGCTTTTGTCTCTTCCACCTCTTCAGGAGGCTTCTTTTGGCTTCCCAGAGATGAAGGAGATGCGGGTCGACTGCGGGGTTGTTGGTGCTTAGCTGGATGCTGTTGGTGTGGTTTTCTGAGGTGATGAGAAGGCCCTTGAGCCAATGGTCGATGTCGTCGATTGTTGTGTTGCCGCTGAGGTTGTCTCTGAAGGACTTCCAGTCTGTTAGTCGAGCAACTCCAGTCTTGGTTGGTTTCTGGTTATACGCGATGTCAAGTTGAATAATGTGGTGGTCGCTTCCGAGCGTCTCTGAGAGTCGACTCCACGTGGCCCAGTGGACGTTCGCTGTGAACGTAAGGTCCGGGTTCGTGTCCCTGGAGACACTGTTCCCGACTCTCGTGGCCTGCAATGGGTCGTTCCAGAGGGTCACCCTGTGGTGTTGAGCAGTGTCGTGCACTGATGTGGCCGGAGATGGTACAAAAAGTCACGTGGTCCCAGAGACACGCTGGTGCCACTCGCTCCTCACGGTTTCGTCGTCATCTTCTTCCACAGCCGGCTCCGATGCCACTCATCATGCCAGCGTTCCCACACTGCCCCTCCTTCTGCGAAGGCGCGGACGGCACTGGCCCACCGCCGGTCGGTGCCGCGATTTCGATGAGTTCCGTCGTGCGCTCCAATGGACGAACCTTCGAATTGGACTTCTCAGTCAGTAGCTGCGCCCTGCTCCTTTGGACGTCCACGCAAGTATGCGAACGAGGCCGAGGCACGTGATGCGAGAAGTGATACAAGGCAGCGTGAAAACAATACCATTACGTTTTGCAACGCTTTCGCATTCATGCACGTAGGGATACGCAAGTGCCCTTGACTTTTTAACAGCGAAGCTGTTCTTGCTCGGCGTAGAATGGACCGCGTCTCCCAAAATTCCACCGACGCCCACCGACGGAAACACTGCGCCCAGCCGGTTTCGCCGCCGCGCCGACATCTGCGCATGCACTTGACATTGAAATGATATTGCTACGGCACAATATGCGCGATCACGAAAGGCCAGCAGTGTGAAGACGACGACGACGATTAGAAGCTAGCGCGGGCTGTTGCCTCTTGGCCAAGCGCAGCGTATTTTCCTTGTAAATATATTTGTACATAGCTTTTCGTCTGCGTCTTCCTACGTAACATATCTGGTGGAGGTGGACGTTCCCTGTACCTCGTCACGGAGCTTCGCAGTGGACGGTACGTCGAGCCTTCCTTCATGGCTCCCGGCGACGACAACCCGACTCCGCCGGCTCCGACACCTGCTGCCACTTCGACGACCAACATCACTCTCCCCGCTCCCCGTGATCCTGGCGTATTCTCGGGCCAAGATGGGGAAGACGTCGATGACTGGATCAGCCTGTATGAACACGTCAGCCGCAATAACCGGTGGGACCCTACTATTATGCTCGCCAACGTAGTCTTTTACCTCGGTGGCACACCTCGAGTTTGGTATCGCACGCACGAAGATGAGCTCACCAGTTGGGATTCACTTAAGACACAGCTTCGAGACTTGTTCGGCAACCCCTACGGTCAACAACTTGCCGCGCAGAAGGCGCTTTCCGGCCGTGTGCAGACGTCAACAGAGCCCTATGTCACGTACATTCAGGACGTCTTGGCTCTGTGCCGCAAAGTTGACACCCGCATGACTGAGTCAGACAAGGTTTCCCACATCCTCAAAGGCATTGCCGATGACGCCTTCAACTTGCTCGTTTGCAACAACGTAGCGACGGTGGATGCTGTTATAAGAGAGTGCCGCCGCCTGGAACTCGCCAAAAGCCGACGTATTGACCAGCAGTTTGCCCGTCTGCCCAACACCCCAGCGACATCTTCCTGTGCCGACGCTCCTCGTCCCAACAACACTGCCGATGTTACCAGGATCGTCCGGCGTGAGATCGAGGCCGCCTATCCGGCTGCCTTCGACTCCAGTCCCACCAACACATCTGCAGTCACGGTCTCACTGATCCAGGCAGTTGTCCGCCAGGAGTTTGAAAACATGGGTCTTCACACCATCTGCTCGGCCCATCGCCCTAATACCCGCCCGGCTTCTTCGATTTCGCCCCGTCCCGCATCTTCTTACCCACCACGTTTCCGCAACCCATCTGAATGGCGCACTGCTGACGACAAGCCTATTTGTTTCCACTGCCATCGAATCGGGCACATTTCTCGGCACTGTCGTAGTCGCTGGAGTTCCCCGAGCCGGCCTACTTATACTGCCTACTCTCGCCCCTCAGGTGGCCCTTCTCGTCCCTATGCCGCACGCTCCGATAATGCCGCCACTGATTCTCCTGCAACGAACCGCCCCTATTCTCGTTCGCCTTCGCCCCAACGACGACAATCTCGCTCTCCCCAGCCCCGTCGCGCCTATTCGCCGACTCCCTTCGGACGCCGCTCCCAGCCGGAAAACTAGACGATGCAGCGCCTCGAGGTGACGCTGCATTGCTCCCTACGCCGCCAAATCCTCTACTGACTTTGCCCACTCATCTGAACCTTCTTGACGTGCAAGTCGACGGTGTTTCTGTGTCTGCTCTCATAGACACTGGGGCGCATTTGTCCGTAATGAGCGCTGACCTTCGTAACCGGCTCAAGAAAATTATCACGCCCGCCACGACGCCTGTTGTCCGTGTCGCCGATGGCGGAACAGCCCCCGTAATTGGTATGTGTACCGCCCGCGTCTCCTTCGCCGATCGCTCAACAATCGTGCTATTCACAGTCATCGCCCACTGTCCCCACGACATCATCCTCGGCTTAGACTTCCTTTCCGCACATTCTGCTCTCATCGATTGTTCCGCCAGTACTCTCCGCCTTGACCTGCCTGTTCTGGATCCTGCTGAACCACACCCCAGTCGCCTCAGTTCCGCCGACTTCGTTCGCTTGCCACCTTCGGCACTGACCTACGTTGACCTAGTGTCATCCCCACCAGTCCCCGACGGTCACTACATCGCGGCTCCTATGCAAGACGTCCTCCTTACACATGGGATCACAGTACCCCATACAGTTTTATCTATTACGGCGAATTGCGTCTGCCTGCCAGTGGTCAACTTTGGCTTGACGACACAAGTGCTGCCACGTGGGATGTCTTTGGCCCAGCTTTGTTCATTCGAGGATCACTCAGTAGCATCCATTGCAGTAGACGACACTTCATCCGATACTCCTCTACCATCGCAGTCGGCAAATTGTACCATCGCTGACTTACGGAAAATGATTGCCCCCGACTTGCCCTCCGAGCACGCTCGTGAACTCTACCGCGTTCTGTTTTCCTACCACGATATTTTTGACTTTAACGATCGTCCTTTAGCCCAAACTACAGCTGTCAAACATCGCATTAATACCGGCGATGCCCCTCCTATTCATCGCCGCCCGTATCGAGTGTCACCAGCTGAGCGTCAAGTTATTCACGCAGAAGTTCGCAAAATGCTTGCCAAGAACATTATTGAACCATCATATAGTCCATGGGCGTCACCTGTAGTACTGGTCAAAAAGAAGGATGGCTCATGGCGCTTTTGCGTGGATTATCGGCACCTTAACAGGGTTACCAAAAAGGACGTGTATCCCCTACCTCGGATTGATGACGCCCTTGACTGCCTCCACGGTGCTCGCTATTTCTCTTCTATTGACCTTCGCTCCGGCTACTGGCAGATTGCCGTGGACGATCTCGACCGCGAGAAGACTGCTTTTGTCACACCCGACGGTCTTTATCAATTCAAAGTGATGCCGTTCGGTCTATGTAACGCCCCTGCCACTTTTGAACGCATGATGGACTCCCTTCTTCACGGTTTCAAGTGGTCCACGTGCCTGTGCTACTTGGACGACGTTATCGTATTCTCCCCAACGTTCGCTACGCACCTCGAGCGCCTCTCAGCAGTCCTGGACGTTTTTCGGCGAGCCGGTCTGCAACTCAACGCATCGAAGTGCCAATTCGGCCGTCGCCAGATTACCGTCCTTGGACATCTCGTTGACGCGAACGGAGTGCAACCGGACCCAGGCAAGATCCATGCTGTTACGCACTTCCCTGTTCCGAAGTGTGTCAAGGATGTGCGCAGCTTCATCGGCCTTTGTTCGTACTTCCGCCGTTTCGTGAGAAATTTCGCCGCCATAGCACGACCACTAACCGACCTTTTGAAAAAAGACGCTCCTTTCCAGTGGGGTGATAACGAGGCCTCTGCATTCTCTCATCTAATCGACATTCTCACAACGCCTCCCGTTTTGGCCCATTTCGATCCTTCTGCGCCTACCGAAGTCCGTACTGATGCCAGCGGTCACGGAATTGGAGCAGTACTGGCACAACGCCAGCGTGGCCACGACCGTGTTATCGCTTACGCCAGCAGGCTCCTCTCACCCGCGGAGCGCAACTATTCCATCACTGAGCGTGAGTGTCTGGCCCTAGTTTGGGCGCTTGCGAAATTCCGCCCATACTTGTATGGCCGATCCTTTTCCGTTGTCACAGACCATCACGCGCTTTGCTGGTTATGCTCACTGAAAGATCCTACAGGAAGACTTGGTCGCTGGGCCTTACGCCTCCAAGAATATTCGTATACTGTCACCTATAAATCTGGCCGACTACACAAGGACGCTGACTGCCTGTCTCGCTACCCGGTCGACGAGCCTGACGACGCCGACTGTAGTAGCGCCAACGGCATTTTCTCTGTCTCTGCCTTCGGTAACATCGCCGATGAGCAGTACCGAGACCTATCGCTGCGAGCACTTATCGAGCGTCTGCGCTCTACACCTACCGACGCATCCGTTCGCCGATATGTCCTCCAGGGTGGCATTCTGTATCGAAGGAACTTCCTCCCTGACGGCTCTGACCTTCTTCTTGTCGTGCCAAAGCAGCTACGACAGACTGTGCTCTTTGAGATGCATGACGCACCCACTTCAGGACATCTTGGGGTAACCCGCACGTACGACCGCGTCCGCCGCCGCTTCTATTGGCCTGGTCTCGCTCGCTCCGTTCGACGCCATGTTGCTGCCTGTGATCCCTGCCAGCGTCGGAAGACACCTCAGGTGCTACCTGCCGGTCATCTCCAGCCGATCACCGTCCCTGTGGAACCGTTCTTTCGTGTTGGATTAGACCTGCTCGGTCCCTTTCCCACGTCATCTTCTGGGAACAAATGGGTAGCCGTCGCGACTGATTACGCCACCCGATACGCTATCACTCGGGCTCTCCCTACCAGCTGCGCCACTGACGTCGCGGACTTTCTCTTGCGTGACATTATCTTGCTTCATGGCGCCCCGCGACAGCTGCTTACTGACCGTGGTCGAAACTTCCTCTCGAAAGTTATCGCTGACATTGTGCGTTCCTGCTCCATTCAACACAAACTGACTACTTCATACTATCCTCAAACCAATGGCCTGACAGAGCGGTTAAACCGTACTCTTACCGATATGCTGGCCAAGTACGTTTCCAAGGACCACCACGACTGGGACATTGCCCTTCCTTACGTAACATTTGCGTACAATTCTTCCCGGCACGACACCGCCGGATTTTCTCCCTTTTATCTACTGTACGGTCGCGAACCTACCTTGCCCCTAGACACGGCACTTCCTCCTGCTGCGGTCTCAACAAGCGAGTATGCGCGCGACGCCATCGCCCTCGCTGACCATGCACGCCAGCTTGCCCGTGCTCGACTGACGGCCTCACAGACCACTCAGCAGTGTCAGTACAACGCCCGCCATCGTGACGTACAGTTTTCACCTGGTGCGCTCGTGCTCCTGTGGTCGCCCTCTCGTCACGTCGGACTTTCAGAGAAGCTCCTTTCGCGATACACAGGGCCCTACCGCGTGCTGCGCCAGGTGACGCCTGTGACTTACGAAATTGCTCCTGTGGCCTCAACCTCGTCCTCTCCTGTGGCATCTAGTGATGTCGTACACGTCAGTAGGCTCAAGGCCTACTACACTGCTTCCGAGTCCGATCTTTAGTCGCTCCGGGACGGCGCTTTTGCAGCCGGGGGTAGTGCTACGGCACAATATGCGCGATCACGAAAGGCCAGCAGTGTGAAGACGACGACGACGATTAGAAGCTAGCGCGGGCTGTTGCCTCTTGGCCAAGCGCAGCGTATTTTCCTTGTAAATATATTTGTACATAGCTTTTTGTCTGCGTCTTCCTACGTAACAATATGAAAGCTTGTGCTCGGCGCCGCTAGGTCTGTTGACGCCATGGGGCGGCCTAGGAAAGTTCGTACTGCCGAAAAAGAGGCTCTGCATTGCGAAGCTAGAGTTGCTGAGATGCGGGAGAGACAACGGCAACGACTGGCTGATACGACTTACTTGGCCAGAGAGGCCGCAGCCAAGAGGTGGCGACTACGCGAAGACCCAGAATACGCCAGACGAAAGACAGCTAGGATCGCTGCGAGGCATCGACGATTACGCCAAGACCCTGCAATGTGGGAGGCCTAGTGCGAGCAACGCCGAACCCGTGCTTCAACCAGGGGTGCCGACGCTCGGTTTCAACGTGAGTTCCTCTCGTTGGAGTTTGGACATTGCTGCCGAGTGTGCGATCGACTGTGCTTTGACTCGAACCTATCGACACTCAACACGGTTTGGTCTGTCGAGAAACGTGCGCAAGGCCTGTGCGGGCTGCGAGACATTTTCCCGGAGGCCAGGGACCACGAGGAGATGCGAAGACGAAACGGGGTGTGATGACGACTTCTGCAAGACACTTCTGGTTTGGCTGAAGAAAAGGCTTCTGGCATTCACGTTGATGAGTCTACGTCGCTCTATAAACGGGCAAGCTCGCACTCGGTCGCGCGAGCTGGCCGATCATCATCATCATCATCATCAGCCTGTTACGCCCACTGCAGGGCAAAGGCCTCTCCCATAATTCTCCAACTCCCCCGGTCATGTACTAATTGTGGCCATGTTGTCCCTGCAAACTTCTTAATCTCGTCCGCCCACCTAACCTTCTGCCACCCCCAGCTACGCTTCCCTTCCCTTGGAATCTAGTACGTAACCCTTAATGACCATCGGTTATCTTCTCTCCTCATTACATGTCCTGACTATGCCCATTTCTTTTTCTTGATTTCAACTATGATGTCATTAACTCGCGTTTGTTCCCTCACCCAATCTGCTCTTTTCTTACCCCTTCAAGTTACACCCATAATTCTTCTTTCCATAGCCCATTGCGTCGTCCTCAATTTAAGTGGAACCCTTTTCGTAAGCCTCCAGGTTTTCGCCCCTTGCGTGGGTACCGGCAAGACACAGCTGTTATACACTTTTCTCTTGAGGGATAATGGCAACGTGCTGTTCATGATCTGAGAATGCCAGCCAAACGCACCCCAGCCCATTCTTATTCTTCTCATCGTTTCAGGCTCATGATCCGGATCCGCGGTCACTACCTGCCCTAAGTAGATGTATTCCCTTACCACTTCCAGTGCCTCGCTACCTATCGTAAACTGCTGTTCTCTTCCGAGACTGTTAAACAATACTTTAGTTTTCTGCAGATTAATTAATTTTTTAGACGCACCCTTCTGCTTTGCCTCTCCAGGTCAGTGAGCATGCATTGCAGTTGGTCCCCTGAGTTACTAAGCAAGGCAATCTCATCAGCGAATCGTAAGTTACTAAGGTGATCTCCATTAACTCTTATCCCCAATTCCTCCCACTTCAGGTCTCTGAATACCTCCTGTAAACACGCTGTGAATAGCATTGGAGAGATCGTATCTCCTTGTCTGACGCCTTTCTTTATTGGGATTTGGTTGCTTTCTTTATGGAGGACTACGGTGGCTGTGGAACCACTATAGATATCTTCCAGTATTTTTGCATACGGCTCGTATACACCTGATTCCGCAATGCCTCCATGACTGCTGAGGTTTCGACTGAATCAAACGCTTTTTCGTTATCAATGAAAGCTATCTATAAGGGCTGGTTATATTCCGGACATTTCTCTATCACCTGATTGTTAGTGTGAGTATGGTCTATTGTTGAGTAGCCTTTACGGAATCCTGCTTGGTCCTTTGGTTGACAGAAGTCTAAGGTGTTCCTGATTCTATTTGCGATTACCTTGGTAAATACTTTCTAGGCAACGGACAGTAAGCTGATCGGTCTATAATTTTTCAAGTCTTTGGCGTCTCCCGGATTAAGATTATGTTGGCGTTCTTCCAAGATTTCGGTACGCTCGAGGTCATGAGGCATTGCGTATAAAGGGTGGCCAGTTTTTCTAGAACAATGTGCCGACCATCCTTCAACAAATCTGCTGTTACCTGATCCTCCCCAGCTGCCTTCCCTCTTAGCATGGCTCCCAAACTTTTCTTTACTTCTTCCGGCGTTACTTGTGGGATTTCAAATTCCTCTACACTATTCTCTCTTCCACTATCGTCGTGGGTGCCACTGGTACTGTATAAATCTCTATAGAACTCCTCAGCCACTTGAACTATCTCATCCGTATTAGTAATAATATTGCCGGCTTTGTCTCTTAACGCATACATCTGCTTTTCGCCTATTCCTAGTTTCTTCTTCACTGCTTTTCGGCTTCCTTCGTTCCTGAGAGCATGTTCAATTATATCCATATCATAGTTCCTTATGTCAGTTGTCTTACGCTTGTTGATTAACTTAGAAAGTTCTGCCAGTTCTATTCTAGCTGTAGGGTTAGAGACTTTCATACATTGGCGTTTCTTGATCAGATTTTACATCTCCTGCGATAGCTTACTGGTATCCTGTCTAACGGAGTTACCACCGACTTTTTTTGCACACTTCTTAATGATGCCCATAAGATTGCCGTTCATTGCTTCAACACTAAGGTCCTCTTCCTGGGTTAAAGCCGAATACCTGTTCTGTAGCTTGATCTGGAATTCCTCTAGTTTCCCTCTTTCCGCTAACTCATTGATTGGCTCCTTATGTACCAGTTTCTTCCATTCCCTCCTCAAGTCTAGGCTAATTCGAGTTCTTACCATCCTATGGTCACGGCAGCGCACCTTGCCGAGCACGTCCACATCTTCTATGATACCAGGGTTAGCGCAGAGTATGAAGTCTATTTCATTTCTAGTGTCGCTATTCGGGCTCCTCCACGTCCACTTTCGGCTATCCCGATTGCGGAAGAAGGTATTCATTATCGGCATATTATTCTGTTCTGCAAACTCTACTAATAATTCTCCCCTGCTATTCCTAGAGCCTATGCCATATTCCCCTACCGACTTGTCTCCAGCTTGCTTCTTGCCTAACATGGCATTGAAGTCGCCCACAGTATAGTGTTTTTTTTTTTACTTTACCCATCGCCGATTCCACGTCTTCATAGAAGCTTTCAACTTCCTGGTCATCATGACTGGATGCAGGGGCGTAGACCTGTACGACCTTCAATTTGTACCTCTTATTAAGTTTCACAACAAGACCTGCCACCCTCTCGTTAATGCTATAGAATTTCTGTATGTTACCAGCTATATCCTTATTAGTCAGGAATCCGACTCCTAGTTCTCCTCTTTCTGCTAAGCCCCGGTAGCACAGGACGCGCCCGCTTTTTAGCACTGTATATGCTTCTTTTGTCCTCCTAACCTCACTCAGCCCTATTATATCCCATTTACTACCCTCTAATTATTCCAATAACACTGCTAGACTCGCCTCACTAGATAAAGTTCTCACGTTAAACATTGCCAGGTTCAGATTCCAATGGCGGCCTAGGGGCTAATAATTGGTTAAAACTACTTGAAGCCAAGTTTCAATCTAGCAGCAGCGAAGTTACAACCTAGCATTAGCCGGAATAGCCCCTAATCGACTAGCTTCGCTGTTTGAAACCTCGCACGACCAAATGCGACCTTGCCCGTTTTTTTTTTAAATTTTTTTGCGTGTACTGCTTTTCTCGTGTGGAAGCATCTGAATTATACTGTTTTCAGTCTCATCTCAGTCTTAACCGCTCAAACCTAGTCAGGTTGTCAGAAGCATTTTTATTTTGTCAGTGCTCAGCATAATAATACTGAGTAACAAAGTAATATTACAATGGTTAATTTTTCCTTGTTTAAGCCATTTCCGTTATTAGAGAGGAGACCGATTCCGCAAGCACATAACCCATCCAGTACCATACACGAGCACCAGATTCGGTGACGTCGTCGACTGTGCACCTGGTATGGGAGGTAGTGGGTACGAGGTCTTTCTGTGCGCGTGCGCTTGCTCTCAAGAAGATGCGACGAGCGTTCAAGCTTCGTATCCGCGACCCGCCAGATCTTTAGCGGTCCAAGTTGGCTTACCAAACGGAAATGGTGATATAAGTCAGGGCTGGAACTTTGAATGCGATCAACAAATGGAAAATAATCGCTGTAGTAATGGGAGAGGCATGCGTATCATGTCTTGTGCTGCCATTGTGCCTTTGATTGGAAGGTTCTTCTCTCGACTGGGTGTTTGGCCATTGTCGGTGGTGTAAAGATAAGCCACTGCCGATCGCGGGCTCTCCAGCAGGCCCGCTCATTCAAGCTTTAAGCTGAGGTGGATAAATAGGCCGAGAGGATGTGCCCAAAGCCGAGCTCAGCACGATCGGCGACGAGTTCGGCGATTTTTCATGTTCTGTAGCTTACAGCTTCAAACTATGCGAGCTCTGATTATGCGAGTCAACTAGCATAAATCAAAGCAGCTCTTGCGTCGTTGATAATTAAACACGGCCTGAGTGCGCATAATGGTGGTCGGGTAAATTGGGGTTCCATTCTTTGGGGTTCTACAGGATTGGTTCCACAAGATCTGGCTGGCAAGCACATTGACGTACGACTGAGACATGTCGCTAGACTAGTCAATCACAGTTGCGTTCTTGTGGCTCGAATTTGTAGTATACATTGCTGATGCCAGCAGTTTTAGCTACAAGTCTTCCTATTTTAAGTCGCTTTCCCACGTTCATGTTGAGCGTAGTCCCTCACAGCCAAAAGGAGCGTTTTTGTCACCGTATTAGGATGGCACTGTAGCCTACGCCATATACAGTGCGGTGCACCTTGCGGAGGATAGCCATCTGTCTATGCATATCTGTATCTAGCTATATTTTTGTCTGACCGTTTTGCCGCCTACCTGGGTCAAAGGTTAGTCCGTGGTCAAATGGTTAGCGCATCGGGCTGCTTTGCTGAGATAAGAGGGTTCGAAGCGAACTATTTTAGACGAACTTGGGTCACTAATCACGTGGCAGCGTGCACATTCGTGCCGCTCTTCAAGAAACCACTTTCACGCCGGCATGGGTCTCTGTAGATGCGGCACTGGTTGGCACCACTGTTTGAAGAAACTCCTTGATGCCAACCTGTATCACTGGCTATGTGCGAGTGGGCATGTGACGCTGTTTAATGAACGTCTTGAGTAACTGAGCTTTGGTAGCCAACTAATAAACTTGGGTAAATTTGTTAGTGGAAATGTGCCACTCGACAATGACATGAATTCCTTCTATGCTGACCGGATTCGAGCTCACGTCATCAAGAATTCCTCAAGGACAGCAAGCCCACGCATTAGCAAGCTGCACCGCCAACGCACTGGGCATGCGCCGCTTTTCAATGGGCCCCCTTCATGCCAACGCTTTGGTAGCTGCACCATGACTGCACTGGGCTTGTGCCGCTCTTCATTGAACCTGTCGGCAAACTGCTTCACTGAGTTTGTGCCACTGAGTGCGCGGCAAGCGAGGAAACAATGCACAGCGTTCGGAGCCACCGCGTTACTCCTCTCGGAGGCCATGCACTCACTTGTCGGCATCGCCACTAGATGGCGCAGCGTGCCAGAAAGAAGCGCGCGAAAGGTGCCCGGTTGCCGCATGTCGCGTTTTCCAGCGTTCGCACGCACCGGCACGTCATGCACGTCGGATGCCACGCCCGGGCCTCAATCGGTACAGAATCCTTTAAAGGGAAGCTGAAAGCTTTTCCAGTAAAAATGAGTGAAGAGCAGTACGCCGTGGTTTTCAACCCTCTGAATTCGGATATCGCATCGGAATTGAGCGAAAGAAAGCGCAAACATATTTTATTTCGACGCAAAGTGCAGCAGCAGACACGCCCAGCTCGCGCGCCTCGTTTCCGCCTGTGATTGGTCGGGCGCCTCGTGACGTCAACAATGGTGTTCGTCCGGGCCGACTGCTGCCGCTACACGCGAAGCACGGTGCAAAGTAGTTTGGTGGTGTTTTGCTGAGACGGTCATGGAAATTTTCGAGAGCTTGCGTTTCTCTGAGGTGTTCGGCGTTAAGAACAAACTCTACGAGAGCGATTTCGCGCGACGCTGACGGGAGACGGCTTCGAGCGCCAAAACGGGCCGTCGCTTGAACAAATCACTCGGTGTTGTCGCTCGATCGCTCGTTTCTAGAAATCTAGAACTCGTCGCTCGTCGCCCGGAACTGCTGTGAGCGACTAGCCAATTGTGCGAAGCCGAAACTGGATGTACGTAACTCAAATACTACTGTTTGGCGCACGGAACGAGCAAACTATTGAATTTTACACGTGCAAGAATAAGAACCTAGTGCAAGATCTTCAGAAATATTTTATGCTCCTTCTTCAGTAAAATACATCAACTTAAATTGATAAAGCATGCGTCACGCTAGTTTCGGCGCGTATATTGCTGCCCTCATACCGGGAAGTCGTCGCTCAAAGCCATCGCTCGCGTGGAGTTCGGCTTGCAGACGACGAGTGAACGCGATAGCCATCGCCTCGCTTGTAGCACTGTGGCTGTCGCGTGCAAGATCACTTGTAAGGGGTTTATACTTGTACATACTACATGTACGAGCCGATTGCGAAGAGCCGGCCTCTCCAAGAAGCAAAATATGCTGGTGCAAGCACTGCTTTCCACGCGAACGAAGGCGAAGTGTTAGCATCTCCTTGTGTTGGAAATGTTCTTTGGCGAGCATGTTTTTTGCTAAGCTGCATTCAGCATTCCAGTGAGTACGTTTCGGCCAAACAACTGTAGTGTTATGTTCCTGCATGCCTCCTCGTAGAACGTAAGCGGTGATGCGATCTTCAGCATTTGTGCGCTGCCCCAAAGCTGTCGGCAATCTACACAGACGGTTCAAACGCGGGAAAAGTTTACCGGCTGTTGTAGCACGTGTAGTATAGAACCTTCATCAGCGCGCCATCTGCAAACTACTCGTCACCGGTGAATTCCGTCGGCTACGTGAGATGGTCGGTTTCTTATGTGTGCGAGAGAAGGGGGAGCGCAGCGTCTTGGCGTGAGCAGGCTTTCCAACTCATGCAAACTTTACGCTTGCACTGCGTTATGGTAGCTGCATGCAGGCTGTTTCACAACACACGTGCGAATAGAAAATTCGCTGCGCTTGGCGATGAAACCTGCGTCAAGGGTGGGCGGTAAACATGCACCTTCCGTTCAGCGTGCTAACTATTTTTTTTAGGAGAACCCAAAGCACGCATTATTGATAAACTCCGGTAGTAATCGTCACGGAAGTGGTTAGAGCACAACACTTCTTGAGCGCTTGAAGTTGTTTCGCTTCACAGCAGCCTCCCACTTAGCTGAAAGCTTCTTGTCTTGCAGGAACTAATGGAACATCGGAACATCGTCGTGGCCACTGGTGTTCGTGCAAGCGTAGGCTGCACAGAACGCCCGCATGATCGGCCTACAAGTTCAATTGATGCTGCGCACGTCAACTGCCACTCCTATATACACACAAATAAAGGAATGTAGGGTCGAGCGAAGCAGATTAGGACGGCACGCACGCAGAAATAAGCCCGGTCAGGCACGGTCGCGGAGACTGCGAAGGAGCGGAACACCAGTGTTGACGTCACTAAGCCGCGGTTTCCGGTCTCCGCTCGCATCATCAGCGTCAGCAGGAGCGCCCGGCGCTCGACGGGGGGGGCGGAGCTACAGCGCAATTTTAACCGACGATTGCGTTGCTCCTAAGTGAAAAATCCCCCCCAAAATTTTACCTTCATGGTTTATAAGGTTCCCGCATCCGTATATGAGCGTCTTATTGAATTCGACAGACTCTTCAGCTTCCCTTTAATGCTTGATGGCGTACTTCTGTGTGCGTACGCCTGCTATCACCATTCTTCGCTCGACAAACATCATACATCGCCCTCGTCCTCGTTAAACCGCGTAGACGTCTCATTAGGCATCCCCCTAATTCGGGGTTTGTACTTGCGAATAGCGCGTGGGCGGTGTAGTGCAACAACATAAATATTGCAGACGACAATAAAGTTGTGAACCTCGTCGTGGATAAACATAACCATTGCGTCAGGTTGCACGCTGAATAGGATTAACGTAAACATAGTTAACATTAACCTTCGGTTTTTTAATGCAAACAAACTGAAGGCATCGCCTTCAGCTTGCGTAAGTTATGCGTATTAAAATGCGGGTTGCTTGACTGAAGCTCCACTTCATAATAATTGCAACATTTGCGTTTGATCTGCACAACTTTTCACTATCCCTATTAAGACGGCTCTGTGACGCTCAATAAAGGGGAGCATACAGGGTGGCAATCTGCTTCGCGAGGAAGCTCTAGCTGTAGTGCTAGAGCTACAGCTCTAGGGGGCCCGGTTGCGAAAGGGTCTTGCAACGCCTTCATTGTCGAGGACACCTTTGACTAATCGACCGGCAGCTGCCGTTGACAAAACGGATGCTTCCCTTTCCCTCTCAATACGCATTGCAGATAAGTGCTTCGTCTCTCTTCACACAGCTCTCTCTAGTCGTTCACTATGCCCCTTTCCATAACGAGACGACGCCTCCTCTGTCTATCACCTATAGCTCTCATTGTAGCCCGCTTCTTCAGCACATGCCAATTACCTTTGGCAAAGGGCAATTTTTTTTTTTGCTAGATTCCGCAAACGGACTAACAGGGTGGCTCACAATAGCGGAAAGTGTGAGGACCATGAGCCGTTAGCGGTATACGGGAAAAGACATTCAAACTGAAGTTACCTTTAGCTCGTACCATGCTAATTTTACCTAATAGCGATAATATGTAGAAACAAAAATGGGGGCACCATCTCACGGCACATGACGCACATGAAGATACAGCCAAGCTTCCAAGGTGCGGGAGTCCGCAGTATAGAACGCGGTATCTAAATACAACAAATATGAGCAATGTTGTCGCGCCTAAGTAGAAAGAACGATGCACAGAAAAGCGTTCACATCTAATGCCGTGGAACCAACAGATATCTCGGTAAGTATTTCAGGGTTTACGCGTCTCCACAGCCTCTTCATCTCGGTAACCACATTTTAGGCTACACACTCTCGAATAGGATGACGCTAGGAGAAGAAAACGTGGTCTTTCAACGCACAAACTTTTCTTATTTTCTCATGTCTCATACTAGAGAAATGCTATTTTTTTTCTCTTCAGCATACGTCAAAATCTATTGGCCCTCACTCTACAGAGGTCTTGTTTCCGCGAAAAAAGGATGCACGTCGGTTATTCTGAGCCGTCTGAAATCCTCTGCCAGCCTATTTCAGCAAACCAGCTTCTGCACCTTGACGCTGTTCCAAAACCCGAGCATATGTAGGGCCTTTCGGGGAAATTCTGAAGACTATAAAATATTCCTACGCTCCTTCTCATAAATTAGGTATAGATAATTGGCCAAGTATAGCGAAACTTTGGTGAGAGTAAAAACAAATGGCAAATATAAAGCCACAAGAAAAGCACTTTTCTTAAAGTAAGAGAGCGACATCAACATGATCTACCCAAGCTCGAAAGAAATGGGAAAAGTATCAGTTTTCATGAATGTACATTTTATGGTGACCGAGGCAAACCGATCCATTGAATGCTTCTTGCGATGTCGAACAAACAAGGCCGACGTCGGTGGCCACCATCGCAGCTTTTGTGTGTTCCCTTGGCGTAGCCAACCCGGGTTTCAACATATCGATTTGTCCTCTCGGAAAAAAAAAAGTTCACAAATGTGAAAACTGAATCGCGGCTTGACGCAGCTGCGCCGCATTAAATTAACGTAGAACGAAACACACACAGACCCATGCAAACGCACGCACACACGCACGCACGCACGCACACACGCACACACGCGCATATGACTTCTCTGCCAAGGACGCTGCAACGTGTTCACCAGTGCAGCGCCAGAGTAGTGTGCGGTCCAATTAATGCCCAGAAATCAGACATTGGTAACTTGTCCAATGGAGTATCCGTTCAAATTCCGCTTCAAGGGTATAGGTTTGTCTCTTAATTCCAGGAATTAGTATGAGTGATGATTTCTGCGCTAGCAGTGATAGGCCAAGCGTTGCCAAACGGCCTTGAATGGCATTTACTGCTCCCTAGGCTAATCGTGCAAGGCGACGATACTGGTAGCGGGATACCCATATGCAGATATCATCGGCATATATAGCCATGAAAATGTTAAATAGTAAGGGACATAAAACAGTCATCTGTGGTACGCCACCAAATATACCTATTTCATCCCTCAAAGCGTGACTGAATGTGACTTAGCAGGTTCAGCACGTTTTCGTGAGCACTGCAGACGCCGATGCAACCCAGACATGCGTGATGGCGGTTTCTGACCTTGCTCGATGTACCAAGTGAGCCTTGTGTTCGCAATCTTGTCCATTAGCTTCGCTGCACGGTAGGTCAGCGATGTCCAGCGTTCATGCAGTCTACTTGTTTCTTTCTGCGCATTTGTGCATTAGGTTTGTGCTGTAAACATGAATGCAAGCAACAGCAACAAACTAGCCCGCCTCACCGCACTGACAGCATTGACAGGTAGGTGCCAGCGTTAGTAGATCCGGCGAAGCATGCACGATCATAGATGCATGATGGATCATGGATCATGGATCTATGGATCATGGATCATGGATCCATGGATCATGGATCATGTTACATGGAGCACGCTCCATGGAACGGAGGGTATGCGTATACTAAGCTAAGCTGTAGCATTTCAAAAGGCTTGTGAAAGGATCACATAGTACATACCAAAGCGTTCGCGAAGTCTTGGGTACATTTTTGATAAAATAAAACCACACCTCTCGGATCTGCGACGGGCGTGAGAACACCGTTCAGCTGCTTTGCTCTCTTTATGAGCGAGTTGCTCGGTTAGGCATACATCTGCGACTTTTTGAATGTAAAAGTTTTTTTAATACGAAAGCATTATATTGTTACGTTGCAGAAGTCACATATAAAGATGTATTTACAATATTTACAAGAGAGGCAACGATACATAGACAAGATGGCTGTCGAGACCAATTCCACCTCCACAAGTCAAATCGTGTTCTTCTGACTGGCGCCACTCCTGGTTGCTCCGCAACAGTATGTCTCATGAAGCGGAAAATCCGAAGGTGTGGCCGGAGATGGTACAAAAAGACACGTGGTCCCAGAGACGCGCTGGTGCTACTCACTGCTCGCAGTTTCGTCGTCATCTTCTTCCACAACTGGCTCCGATGCCACTCATCATGCCAGCTTTCCCACACTGCCCCTCCTTCTGCGAAGGCACGGACGGCACTGGCCCACCGCCAGTCGGGGCCGCGATTTCGATGAGTTCTGTCGCGCGCTGCGATGGACGAACCTTCGACAGAGATGGTAAAAAAATTCACGTGACCACAAAGAAAGACTGTGCCGCTAACCGGTCTATACATAGCGCCGCGTGTCACGGCGCTTCCAGTCGGTGTGATGACTTCGGTGAGTTCTGTCGCACGCTCCGATGGACGAACCTTCGACTTCGACTTCTCAGTCAGTAGCTGCGCCCTGCTCCTTTGGTAGTCCACGCAAGTATGTGGACGAGGCAGAGGCACGTGATGCTAGAAATGATACAAGGCAGCGTGAAAACAATACCATTACGTTTTGTAAAAGTAAGTCACCATCGGGAACACGTCGCAACGCTTTCGCATTCATCCACGTAGGGATACCTAAGTGCCCTTGACTTTTTATCAGCGAAGCTGTTCTTGCTCGGCGTAAAATGGACCGCGTCTCCCGAAATTCCACCGACGCCCACCGACGGAAACACTGCGCCCAGCCGGTTTCGCCGCCACGCCGACATCTGCGCATGCGCTTTACATTGAAAATGATATAAAAGCGTGTCCTCGGCGCCGCTAGGTCAGTTGACGCCATGGGGAAGCCTAGGAAAGTTCGTACTGCCGAAAAAGAGGCTGTGCATCGCGAAGCTAGAGTTGCTGCGATGCGGGAGAAACGACGGCAACGACTGGCTGATCCGACCTACTTGGCCAGAGAGGCCGCAGCCAAGAGGCGGTGACTGCGCGAAGACCCAGAATACGCCAGACGAAAGGCAGCTAGGATCGCCGCGAAGCATGGACGATTACGCCAAGACACTGCAATGCGGGAGGCCTAGTACGAGCAACGCCGAACTCGTGCTTCAACCAGGGGTGCCGACGCTCGGTTCCAACGTGAGTTCCTCTCGTTGGAGTTTGGACATTGCTGCCGAGTGTGCGATCGACTGTGCTTTGACTCGAACCTATCGACGCTCAACACGGTTCGGTCTGTCGAGAAACGTGCAGAAGGCATGTGTCGGCTGCGAGGCATCTTCCCGGAGGCCAGGGACCACGAGGAGATGCGAAGACGAAGCGGGGTGTGATGACGACTTCTACTAGACACTTCCGGTATGGCTGAATAAAAGGCTTCTGGCATTCATGTTGATGAGTCTACGTCTCTCTATAAACGGGCAAACTCGCACACGGTCGCGCGAGCTGGCCTATCATCATCATCATCATCATCATCATCAGCCTGGTTACGCCTACTGCAGGGCAAAGGCATCTCCCATAATTCTCGAACTACCCCGGTCATGTCCTAATTGTGGCCATGTTGTCCCTGCAAACTTCTTTATCTCGTCCGCCCACCTAACCTTCTGCCACCCCCCGCTGCGCTTTCCTTCCCTTAGAATCCAGTACGTAACCCTTAATGACCATCGGTTATCTTCCCTTCTCATTACATGTCCTGCCCATGCCCATTTCTTTTTCTTGGTTTCAACTATGACGTCATTAACTCGCGTTTGTTCCCTCACCCAATCTGCTCTTTTCTTATCCCTTAACGTTACACCCATAATTCTTCTTTCCATAGCCCGTTGCGTCGTCCTCAATATAAATAGAACCCTTCTCGCAAGCCTCCAGGTTTCCGCCCCGTACGTGAGTACCGGCAAGACACAGCTGTTATACACTTTTCTATTGAGGGATAATGGCAACGTGCTGTTCATGATCTGAGAATGCCAGACAAACGCACCCCAGCCCAATCTTATACTTCTGATTATTTCAGTCTCATGATCCGGATCCGCGGCCACTACCTGCCCTAAGTAGATGTATTCCCTTACCACTTCCAGTGCCTCGCTCCCTATTGTAAACTGCTGTTCTCTTCCGAGACTGTTAAACATTACTTTAGTTTTCTGCAGATTAATTTTTTAGACGCACCTTTCTGCTTTGCCTCTCCAGGTCAGTGAGCAGGCATTGCAGTTGGTCCCCTGAGTTACTAAGCAAGGCAATCTCATCAGCGAATCGCAAGTTACTAAGGTGTTCTCCATTAACACTTATCCCCAATCCTCACACTTCAGGTCTCTGAATACCTCCTGCAAACACGCTGTGAATAGCATTGGAGAGATCGTATCTCCTGGTCTGACGCCTTTCTTTATTGGGATTTGGTGCTTTCTTTATGGAGGACTACGGTGGCTGTGGAGCCGATACAGATATCTTTCAGTATTTTTACATATGGCTCGTCTACACCCTGATTCGGTAATGCCGCTATGACTGCTGAGGTTTCGACTGAATCAAACGCTTTTTCGTTATCAATGAAAGCTATGTATAAGGGCTGGTTATATTCCGCACATTTCTCTATCACCTGATTTATAGTGTGAATATGGTCTACTGCTGATTAGCCTTTACGGAATCCGGCCTGGTCCTTTGCTTGACAGAAGTCTAAGGTTTTCCTGATTCTATTTGCGATTACCTTGGTAAATAATTTCTAGGCAACGGACAGTAAGCTGATCGGTCTATAGTTTTTCAAGTCATTGGCGACCCCTGGATTAAGATTATGTTGGCGTTCTTCCAAGATTCCGGTACGCTCGAGGTCATGAGGCATTGCGTATAAAGGGTGGCGAGTTTTTCTAGAACAATGTGCCCACCATCCTTCAACAAATGTGCTGCTACCTGATCCTCCCCAGCTGCCTTCCCCGTTTGCATAGCTCCCAAGGATTTCTTTACTTCTTCCAGCGTTACTTGTGGGATTTCAAATTCCTCTAGGCTATTCTCTCTCACATTATCGTTGTGGGTGCCACTGGTACTGTATAAATATCTATAGAACTCCTCAGCCACTTGAACTATCTCATCCGTATTAGTATTAATATTGCCGGCTATGTCTCTTAACGCATACACCTACTTTTACCTGTTCCTAGTTTCTTCTTCACTGCTTTCAGGCTTCCTTCCTTCCTGAGAGCATGTTCAATTGTATCCATATTACAGTTCCTTATGTTAGCTGTCTTACGCTTGTTGATTAACTTAGAAAGTTCTGCCAGTTCTATTCTAGCGGTAGGGTTAGATACCTTCATACATTGGCGTTTCTTGATCAGATTTTACATCTCCTGCGATAGCTTACTGGTATCCTGTCTAACGTAGTTACCACCGACTTCTATTGCACACTCCTTAATGATGCCCATAAGATTTTCGTTCATTGCTTCAACACTAAGCTCCTCTTCCTGGGTTAAACCCGAATACCTGTTCTGTAGCTTGATCCGGAATTCCCCTAGTTTCTCTCTTTCCGCTAACTCATTGATTGGCTTCTTATGTACCAGTTTCTTCCGTTCGCTCCTCAAGTCAAGGCTAATTGGAGTTCTTACCATCCTATGGTCACTGCAGCGCACCTTGCCGAGCACGTCCACATCTTTTATGATACCAGGGTTAGCGCAGAGTATGAAGTCTATTTCATTTCTAGTCTCGCCATTCGGGCTCCTCCACGTCCACTTTCGGCTATCCCGATTGCGGAAGAAGGTATTCATTATCCGCATATTATTCTGTCCTGCAAACTCTACTAATCATTCTGCCCTGCTATTCCTAGACCCTATGCCATATTCCCCCACTGAATTGTCTCCAGCTTGCTTCTTGCCTACCTTGGCATTGAAGTCGCCCATCAGTATAGTGTATTTTGTTTTGACTTTACCCATCGCCGATTCCACGTCTTCATAGAAGCTTTCAACTTTCTGGTCATGATGACTGGATGTAGGGGCGTAGACCTGTACGACCTTCAATTTGTACCTCTTATTAAGTTTCACAACAAGACCTGCCACCCTCTCGTTAATGCTATAGAATTCCTGTATGTTACCAGCTATATCCTTATTAGTCAGGAATCCGACTCCTAGTTCTCCTCTTTCTGCTAAGCCCCGGTAGCACAGGACGCGCCCGCTTTTTAGCACTGTATATGCTTCTTTTGTCCTCCTAACCTCACTCAGCCCTATTATATCCCATTTACTACCCTCTAATTATTCCAATAACACTGCTAGACTCGCCTCACTAGATAAAGTTCTCACGTTAAACGTTGCCAGGTTCAGATTCCAATGGCGGCCTAGGGGCTAATAATTGGTTAAAACTACTTGAAGCCAAGTTTCAATCTAGCAGCAGCCGGAATAGCCCCTAATCGACTAGCTTCGCTGTTTGAAACCTCGCACGACCAAATGCGACCTTGCCCGTTTTTTTTTATTTTTTTGCGCATACGGTTTTTCTCGTGTGGAATCATCTGAATTATACTGTTTTCAGTCTCATCTCAGTCTTAACCGCTCAAACCTAGTCAGGTTGTCAGAAGCATTTTTATTTTGTCAGTGCTCAGCATAATAATACTGAGTAACAAAGTAATATTACAATGGTTTATTTTTCGTTGTTTAAGCCATTTCCGTTATTAGAGAGGAGACCGATTCCGCAAGCACATAACCCATCCAGTACCATACACGAGCACCAGATTCGGTGACGTCGTCGACTGTGCACCTGGTATGGGAGGTAGTGGGTACGAGGTCTTTCTGTGCGCGTGCGCTTGCTCTCAAGAAGATGCGACGAGCGTTCAAGCTTCGTATCCGCGACCGGCCAGATCTTTAGCGGTCCAAGTTGGCTTACCAAAAGGAAATGGTGATATAAGTCAGGGCTGGAACTTTGAATGCGATCAACAGGTGGAATATGATCGCTGTAGTAATGGGAGAGGCATGCGTATCATGTCTTGTTCTGCCATTGTGCCTTTGATTGGAAGGTTCTTCTCTCGACTGGGTGTTTGGCCATTGTCGGTGGTGTAAAGATAAGCCACTGTCGATTGCGGGCTCTCTAGGAGGCCCGCTCATACAAGCTTTAAGCTGAGGTGGATAAATAGGCCGAGAGGATGTGCCCATAGCCGAGCTCAGCACGATCGGCGACGAGTTCGACGATTTTTCGTGTTCTGTAGCTTACAGCTTCAAACTGTGCGAGCTCTAATTATGCGAGTCAACTAGCATAAATCAAAGCAGCTCTTGCGTCGTTGATAATTAGACACCGCCTGAGTGCGCATAATGGTGGTAGGGTAAATTGGGGTTCCACTCTTTGGGGTTCTACAGGATTGGTTCCACAAGATCTGGCTGGCAAAGCAGATTGACGTACGACTGAGACATGTCGCTTCTAGTCGATCACAGTTGCGTTCTTGTGGCTCGAATTTATAGTATACATTGCTGATGCCAGCAGTTTTAGCTACAAGTCGCTTTCCCACGTTCAAGTTGAGCGTAGTCCCTCACAGCCAAAAAAAGCCTTTTTCTCACCGTATTAGGACGGCACTGTAGCCTACGCCATATATACAGTGCGGTACACCTTCCGGAGGTATATTTTTGTCTGACCGTTTTCCCGCCTACCTTGGTGAAACGTTAGTCCGTGGTCGAATGGTAAGCGCATCGGGCTGCTTTGCTGAGATGAGAGGGTTCGAAGCGAACTATCTTAGACAAACTTGGGTCACTAATCAGGTGGCAGCGTGCACATTCGTGCCGCTCTTCAAGAAACCACTTTCACGCCGGCATGGGTCTCAGTAAATGCGGCACTGGTTGGCGCCACTGTTTGAAGAAACTCCTTGATGCCAACTTGTATCACTGGCTATGTGCGAGTGGGCATGTGACGCTATTTAATGAACGTCTTGGGTAACTGAGCGTTGGTAACCTCGGTAGCCAACTAATAAACTTGGCTAAATTTGTTATTGGAAATGCGCCACTCGACAATGGCATGAATTCCTTCTGTGCTGACGGGATTCGAACTCACGTCATCAAGAATTCCTCAAGGACAGCAAGCCGACGCGTTAGCAAGCTCCACCGCCAACGCACTGGGCATGCGTCGCTTTTCAATGAGCCGCCTTCACGCCAACGCTTTCGCGAGCTGCACCATGACTGCACTGGGTTTGTGCCGCTCTTCATTGAACCTGTCGGCAAACTGCTTCACTGAATTTCTGCCACTGAGTGCGCGGCAAGCGAGGGAACAATGCTCAGCGTTCGGAGCCACCGCGTTAGTCCTCTCGGAGGCCATGCACTCACTTGTCGGCATCGCCACTAGATGGCGCAGCGTGCCAGAAAGAAGCGCGCGAAAGGTGCCCGGTTGCCGCGCGTCGCGTTTTCCAGCGTTCGCACGCACCGGCACGTCATGGACGTCGGATGCCACGCCCGGGCCTCGCGGCGGCGGCGATTGATGGCGCCGATTGTTCCGAGGGAAGCGCGAAAGAGGAGTCCCGCAGGATACGCCCCATACATAACTCGTTTCGTTCGTGGCAATACATTGTGTCGCTACATTTGTTCAATGTTAACACATTACCGTCGACAGTCATCGAGAGATTGGTTTCACCACATTTATTTATGTGAGTTCGCCTTCTCTCCTGGATTCGCCCTGGCTGCTGCTGCTGCTTGCGGCCACCGAGTCTGTTGCCGATAGCCCGTTGCAGATAACATAATTCTAGTGCTTGAGCTAGATTATTCAGAGAGGCGGACATTGGTTGCACGAGAAATCAAAACACATAGTCAACTAATTAACAAGAATCCACTAATGATCTTTTGAATTAATTAATTTAAGGCACATAGTGCAATTTATGAATTGTAGCCGGAGAGTTTGCAAGTCGTAGCTGTATGCTAACCGGCGAACTGCATACTAACCGCTACAGAATCGGTACAGAATCCTTTAAAGGGAAGCTGAATGCTCTTCCAGAAAAAATGAGTGAAGAGCAGTACGCCGTGGTTTTCAACCCTCTGAATTCGGATATTGCATCGAAATTGAGCGAAAGAAAGCGCAAACATATTTTATTTCGACTAAAAGTGCAGCAGCAGACACGCCCAGCTCGCGCGCCTCATTTCCGCCTGTGATTGGTCGGGCGCCTCGTGACGTCAACAATGGTGTTCGTCCGGACCGACTGCTGCCGCTACACGCGAAGCACGGCGCAAAGTAGTTTGGTGGTGTTTTGCTGAGACGGTCATGGAAATTTTCGAGAGCTTGCGTTTCTCTGAGGAGTTCGGCGTTAAGTCCAAACTCTAAGAGAGCGATTTTGCGCGCGACGCTGACGGGAGACGGCTTCGAGCGACAAAACGGGCCGTCGCTTGAACAAATCACTCGGTGTTGTCGCTCGATCGCTCGTTTCTAGAAATCTAGAACTCGTCGCTCGTCGCCCCGAAATGCTGTGAGCGACTAGCCAATTGTGCGAAGCCGAAACTGGATGTACGTAACTGAAATACTACTGTTTGTCGCACGGAACGAGCAAACTATTGAATTTTACACGTGCAAGAATCAGAACCTAGTGCAAGACCTTCAGAAATATTTTATGCTCCTTCTTCAGTAAAATACATCAACTTAAATTGATAAAGCATGCGTCACGCTAGTTTCGGCGCGTATATTGCTACCCTCATACCGGGAAGTCGTCGCTCAAAGCCATCGCTCGCGTGGAGTTCGGCTTGCAGACGACGAGTGAACGCGATAGCCATCGCCTCGCTTGTAGCGCTGTCGCTGTCGCGTGCAAGATCTCTTGTAAGGGGTTTATACTTGTACATACTACACGTACGTACATACTTGTACATAATACATGTACAAGCCGATTGCGAAGGGCCGGCCTCTCCAAGAAGCAAAATATGCTGGTGCAAGCACTGCTTTCCACGCGAACGAAGGCGAAGTGTTAGCATCTCCTTGTGTTGGAAATGTTCTTTGGCGAGCATGTTTTTTGCTAAGCTGCATTCAGCATTCCAGGGAGTACGTTTCGGCCAAACAACTGTAGTGTTATGTTCCTGCATGCCTCCTCGTAGAACGTAAGCGGTGATGCGATCTTAAGCATTTGTGCGCTGCACCAAAGCTGTCGGGAATCTACACAGACGGTTTAAACGCGGGAAAAGTTTACCGGCTGTTGTAGCCCGTGTAGTATAGAACCTTCATCAGCGCGCCATCTGCAAGCTACTCGTAACCGGTGAATTCCGTCGGCTACGTGAGATGGTCGGTTTCTTATGTGTGCGCGAGAAGGGGGAGCGCAGCGTCTTGGCGTGAACAGGCTTTCCAACTCATGCAAACTTTACGCTTGCACTGCGTTATGGTAGCTGCATGCAGGCTGTTTCACAACACACATGCGAATAGAAAATTCGCTGCGCTTGGCGATGAAACCTGCGTCAAGGGTGGGCGGTAAACATGCACCTTCCGTTCAGCGTGCTAACTATTTTTTTAGGAGAAACCAAAGCACGCATTATTGATAAACTCCGGTAGTAAACGTCACGGAAGTGGTTAGAGCACAACACTTCTTGAGCGCTTGAAGTTGTTTTGCTTCACAGCAGCCTCCCACTTAGCTGAAAGCTTCTTGTCTTGCAGGAACTAATGGAACATCGGAACATCGTCGTGGCCGCGGGTGTTCGTACAAGCGTAGGCTGCATAGAACGCCCGCATGATCGGCCTACAAGTTCAATTGATGCTGCGCACGTCAACTGCCACTCCTATATACACACAAATAAAGGAATGTAGGGTCGAGCGAAGCAGATTAGGACGGCACGCACGCAGAAATAAGCCCGGTCAGGCCCGGTTGCGGAGACTGCGAAGGAGCGGAACACCAGTGTTGACGTCACTAAGCCGCGGTTTCCGGTCTCCGCTCTCATCGTCAGCGTCAGCAGGAGCGCCTTGACGGGGGGCGGAGCTACAGCGCAATTTTAACCGACGATTGCGTTGCTCCTAAGTGAAAAATCCCCCCCCCCCAAAATTTTACCTTCATGGCTTGTAAGGTTCCCGCATCCGTATATGAGCGTCTTATTGAATTCGACAGACTCTTCAGCTTCCCTTTAATGCTTCATGGCGTACTTCTGTGTGCGTACGCCTGCCATCACCATTCTTCGCTCGACAAACATCATACATCGCCCTCGTCCTCGTTAAACCGCGTAGACGTCTCATTAGGCATCCCCCTAATTCGGGGTTTGTACTTGCGAATAGCGCGTGGGCGGTGTAGTGCAACAACATAAATATTGCAGACGACAATGAAGTTGTGAACCTCGTCGTGGATAAACATAACCATTGCGTCAGGTTGCACGCTGAATAGGATTAACGTAAACATAGTTAACATTAACCTTCGGTTTGTTAATGCAAACAAACTGAAGGCATCGCCTTCAGCTTGCGTAAGTTATGCGTATTAAAATGCGGGTTGCTTGACTGAAGCTCCACTTCATAATAATTGCAATATTTGCGTTTGATCTGCAGAACGTTTCACTATCCCTATCAAGACGGCTCTGTGACGCTCAGTAAAGGGGAGCATACAGGGTGGCAATCTGCTTCGCGAGGAAGCTCTAGCTGTAGTGCTAGAGCTACAGCTCTAGGGGGCCCGGTCGCGAAAGGGTCTTGCAACGCCTTCATTGTCGAGGACACCTTTGACTAATCGACCGGCAGCTGCCGTTGACAAAACGGATGCTTACCTTTCCCTCTCAATACGCATTGCAGATAAGTGCTTCGTCTCTCTTCACACAGCTCTCTCTAGTCGTTCACTATGCCCCTTTCCATAACGAGACGACGCCTCCTCTGTCTATCGCCTATAGCTCTCATTGTAGCCCGCTTCTTCAGCACATGCCAATTACCTTTGGCAAAGGGCAATGTTTTTGCTAGATTCCGCAAACAGACTAACAGGGTGGCTCACAATAGCGCAAAATGTTAGGACCATGAGCCGTTAGCGGTATATGGGAAAAGACATTCAAACTGAAGTTACTTTTAGCTCGTACCATGCTAATTTTACCTAATAGCGATAATATGTAGAAACAAAAATGGGGGCACCATCTCACGGCACATGACGCACATGAAGATACAGCCAAGCTTCCAAGGTGCGGGAGTCCGCAGTATAGAACGCGGTATCTAAATTCAACAAATATGAGCAATGTTGTCGCGCGTAAGTAGAAAGAACGATGCACAGAAAAGCGTTCACATCTAATGCCGTGGAACCTACAGATATCTCGGTAAGTATTTCAGGGTTTACGCGTCTCCACAGCCTATTCATCTCGGTAACCACATTTTAGGCTACACACTCTCGAATAGGATGACGCTAGGAGAACAAAACGTGGTCTTTCAACGCACAAACTTTTCTTATTTTCTCATGTCTCATACTAGAGAAATGCTATTTTTTTTCTCTTCAACATACGTCAAAATCTATTTGCCCTCACTTTACAGAGGTCTTGTTTCCGCGAAAAAAGGATGCACGTCGGTTATTCTGAGCCGTCTGAAATCCTCTGCCAGCCTATTTCAGCAAACCAGCTTCTGCACCGTGACGCTGTTGCAAAACCCGAGCATATGTAGGGCCTTTCGGGGTAATTCTGAAGACTATAAAATATTCCTACGCTCCTTCTCATAAATTAGGTATAGATAATTGGCCAAGTATAGCGAAACATTGGTGAGAGTAAAAACAAATGGCAAATATAAAGCCACAAGAAAAGCACTTTTCTTAAAGTAAGAGAGCGACATCAACATGATCTACCCAAGCTCGAAAGAAATGGGAAAAGTATCAGTTTTCATGAATGTACATTTTATGGTGACCGAGGCAAACCGATCCATTGAATGCTTCTTGCGATGTCGAACAAACAAGGCCGACGTCGGTGGCCACCATCGCTGCTTTTGTGTGTTCCCTTGGCGTAGCCAACCCGGGTTTCAACATATCGATTTGTCCTCTCGGAAAAAGAAAGTTCACAAATGTGAAAACTGAATCGCGGCTTGATGCAGCTGCGCCGCAGTAAATTAACGTAGAACCAAGCACACACAGACCCATGCAAACGCACGCACGCACACACGCCCACACACACACACACACACACACACACACACACACACACACACACACACACACACACACACACACACACACACACACACACACGCACGCACGCACGCACACACACACACACACACACACACACACACACACACGCGCGCGCACACACACGCACACACGCGCACACGCACACGCACGCACACACACACACACACGCACACACACACACACGCGCGCACACACACACACACACGCACACACGCACGCACACACACACACAAACTTCAAAAGCAAGTGTTCGAAGCGAGCAAAGCCAAGATAGGCCATATGTTGTAGCGGATTACGGGCCGACTCAAATGCCTCAACTTAGAAGCCGAAATGTCTTGAAAAGCGGCGGCCATCATTTAATTTATCGGCAGGGTTGAAAAATTTAAAGAAAATGATAAATATCAAGAGAGAAAAGTATTCCGCAGTTCACTGCCTTTTTCGCTAGAAGCGAGGAAAGTCCAAAGTTAGGTACCAATGTTAGCATTTCATTTGTGTGCTGGACGTGCAGGTATAGCAATATAGCGGGGTCTGTTTGAGGGGAAAATGTCCCGACTGCCATCGAATTTGTTGGTTGGGCGTAGCTTATGGCTGCAAACGCCCCCCCCCCTGGAAAAAATTAAAAGAACGCATTCATATCGCTGTCGTATTCTGTCGTTGCGAATTTTGGCTGCGTGGCTTTATTTTATTCCAAGCGTCTCAGTGCCGTAAGAAACTGGCATGAGTTGCTGTGCGTTTAGTGCTGTTTCGGAGATCATGCGTTTGCGCGTGAGAGCTTGCACACTTTGCTGCTTGCCGTCTAAACTTGGAAGACAGGTATAGCCCAACGCCTCATTACATTTTCTTTTGCCTTTGTGCACAGTGCCATAGTTCACGGTGTTGTATTGCGTTTTAATGAAATCTCTTTCTCTTGATGCGTCTTTTGATATAAGCTAGCACGGCAGGTATGTTGAGCTCGCGGTTAGTTTTTCGCGCAATTCCGCAAGTATCACCACACTCTGCCGGCATCAGCAATGGTATTGCTTCTTCAACTGTTCGCCCAGGTGGTTAACAACCTTATTCATTTCATTTTTGAAACGAATAAGGCTGCTTACTTCATTATTGCTATCCCTGCCTATTGCCCTGCATCATCTACTGGTTTGTCGTGGAAAATAATAGCAGCGCCCGTGGTGTCTCATTTCCTGTTGTTTGCCCTTGTCCTAGTTGCACTACTATGGCTTCATCGAACGTTAACCAACTCGCCCAACAAAAGGTGGAGTGGGAACAAATTCATTTCGCAGATTTACTGATCCAGATGCTATGTCTTTTCAAGCTACTTTCGTCCCCGCTATCAAAGAACAAATATATCAACTCATACCACGGCTATGAACGGTATCCTGAATGGTATAAGTAGTATCCCCCGGCTATTGGTTGGCCTCCGCAATGACTTTCCTGCAGCCGAAACTCGTCTCCCCACATGACACAAATGAGTACATCTGGGCAAAAGCAATCACTGACAAGGAGTCGTTTAGTCTGATAGCTGCCTACTCGGAGCCAAGAACAGTATTTATGTCCCATGACTAAAAAATTTATACTCACCAAATCCCGGTCCACACATTATGTGTGTCTTTCTTCACGCCCATAATTTAATTTGGGGTAGCATGTGCACCTGTAGGTGATGATACAGGCTGGCTAATGTACTCACTGGACCACGGGACACGGACGAGTGGCCAGCTGCATTCACCTATCCTTTGTGCCAAGGTCGTGTTCAAAAGTTTAGCATGTGCACTAACTCGAAGACCAGGGGCCGAATCTACTACGCGATTCTGATAATGGCTTATGGTCTACAAGCGCCTTCACTTTAGAGATACTGTTACGGAAGGATGAAAGGAGAGAGAGGAAGAAGTAGATTGCAGGATGCTGGCTGCTGCGTGTTATTGGTGGTGAGCCATCTTAACTACTCTGATAAATTTTGTATATATATTGTAAATACACTCTTTCTGCACTCCCAACATCCCCGTAACAATACCTCTAGCCGAGATATTACAGCAGCAACTCGAGACACCAAACTTGTGCCGACAACAGCCCATTGGCTCAAGAAAACACCACGCATGATATTCCTGCCCCGTGGTATTGCTGCTAATGCTGAACAGTATGAGCACCTTCGCACTAACCCAAGACGTATGGAGCGAAAAGCATTGCGCTCTAAGGATCTTGAAGATCTGCCTGCTTCTCGACGAGTACAGTAGCGAATAAGACGCTATCGCACGAAATTATGTCGACAACGGGGGAAAGATTTCTGCGCGACGTTGGATGTACGTAAACCCAAGGCTAGAATCTGTCGGGTCATCAGACGATTGCGAATGCCAGCTCAGCAGTTATACCTTTTCATCGCGGTCTCATTAAACGAATGAGTAAACGTGAAACAAATCTGCACAAGAATACTGTAGGCTTATTTTTGGATCTGGGAATCGCGGTGCACGCAGCGTGTCTTCTTCATACAGATAACCTCCGCGAACGCCTATGGACGTAATGGACCTCCCTTTCACCATGAAAGTACTTTCAGCAGTTCTCGCAGGTACTTAACAAAGAGTCTTCTCCCGGCCTCGATGAAGTCAGCTATCGAACTATGGTGCAGCTTTTCCGCCACTCCTGTCTCCGAATGCTAGAAATGTGCAATACTTCATGGACAAATGGTACATTGCCTGCCTAATCAAAAGTGGATAAAATTGTACCTGTCATCAAGCCTGGGAAACAGCTGACTAGCTTACGCCTCTTTACGACCTACCGCTTTGCTCAGCTGTGTTGGTAAACAAATGAAAAAAATGATTCATAAGTGAATATCATGATTTCTTGAAACGCGAGGCATCCATCCCAAAGAAATGAATAGCTTTCGACAGAATATAACAGCTCTGGGCAGTATAATATCCCTGACTTCCTCCGTAAAAGAGCATGTAACTACTGACCATATTTCAATAGTTATCTTCCTTGACATCAAAGCCGCTTTCGATTATATTTTACAGCATTCAGTTCTTAAGACCCTTGAAGCTGTAGGCTTTGAAGGACGTGTTTATACATCGCTATCCAACTATCACGAAAGCCGGTAGCTTTGCGTGGCAACTCCCCAAAGTCATACTTATTGCCATGCTGTTGAAAAACGAGTTCTACAAAGGCCAGACCATAGCCCTTTACTATTGAAAATTACACTCGTCCCCTTAAAGAATAGCCCATAAAGAGGGGCACATATGACGCTGTACGCTGACGGCATCTGTACATGGAGTGCGTCGCGATCTCGTTGACTAACTCAGCAGCTATTACAGCGAGTGCTTTTCAACATTTCATCGTGTTTAACATCGCGAGGCTACATCTATCACCATAGAACAGCGTTACTATGCCTTTTACTGACGAGCGCATGGATGGCTACCCACTGATACTAGATGGTTGAGCCCGTCCCTACGTAGAGACACAGCGCATTCTTGGTGTCTTCATCTATCGTAACCTTTCCTGGACACCGGAAGTGGAAATGTTACGGGGGTGAATCTCCTGCGCATCCCAAATTATTAGTTTTCTTGCTGGCTCCGGGCGGGGTAGCAACTGCCGGTCGACGGTGATGCTTCACAATGCTTGCGTTGATGGCCTCTTGCGCTATAGCCTTCCTAAGCTGCAGCTACTGTCCCCAACTGATACGAAAAGCTTGGAAGCGGCACGTAAAGATAGCCTGTGCGTTTGTCTCAATCTTCCGAAGGGGTCTTTTGTATAGGGACAGTAGCTGAGGCGCACTCTTTAAGTGTTAACCTGGTACACATTCTAGAAACAACCCTCATACTTAAGGAACGTGGTCCAAAACAAGTATCATTTCTTGAGTAATATAAAAAAATTCCAGATTCGGGCAAGCTGTTAGCGAAATTCGACTTGCTATCCCCAAACAGGCGCCACAGATTATGCCACTACAGTCGCGTCTGTGGATGCTGTCTTGTCTTCACATTCGAGAGTACATGCATCGAATAAAGTCAAAGAACTTGCCTCAAGCAGCTATTTCATAAACAGCAGTGGCCTTCATAATTGTGAAATGCTCAGCTACGAAGCACACATTTAACGGCGGCTCCTCTAGGCAACATGGCTCCTCCTGTTGCATTTTTGTTCTTTCCAAAGAGAATACGTTTTCTTGGCGTTTAGAGTGAATAACGTCATCAACCCTCCATGATCAATACGCGATGAAACAGACACTGAAGTACGTACTATGGCAGCTTCAACAACAATAGACAATCTTCACAGACTCGAAAGCAGCACTGCAAAGCGTTTGCACGAAATGCACAAACTCAAGCAATTACATTTTGGTCTAGGTCATAGCGTACCTACACCACTTGGCATCTACCGCTGGACATGTGATTGCATTTCAGTGGCTTCCAGGACTCTGCAGTGTAATACAAAATAAAAAAGGTGGATGAGGCAGTCTGCGGAGTGCACGATCACACAAGATTTATCAAAGTGTTTTTCATTGAAATTGATGATTCAGTTTTGGCGAAGCGGTATGTACCCAATAAAGGAGGTATATTCTGGTCTTCACCTTCAGGTAATTGCAAGATTTTGTTCCAACATCGGCCCAGAACTCCAAGAATACCGCAATGTCTACCACGACACCTGGAGACCCTCTATCACCGGCTTCGACTGAACGGTGCCTCCACGAAATATTTTCTTTTTCATTATGGCCAGACTACAAATCCATGTGACAAATGTGGCACCGTGGAATCTGTAGAACACATCTTGCTCGAGTGCCCAGCTTACAGAGATGAGCGACATCAATATAAAAGAGCACCTAAAAGCTCGACCAAGGTCCGTTGACAAGGGCACGAATGCTGGGTCCCTGGCCTTGGCCATCAAAACAGCGCAAACCACTGGATTGCTTGTTTTTTTATACATATCGAGCCAAGTTTTCTCTCTAAAATAGGACTCACGCACGTCATCTCACCAAGACTACGATTTTATTATCTTTTGCATTTACCGTCTACCTTCATCGCATGCGACACTTGCTCTACTGCTGATAACATCATACGACCAGCATTTTTTCCCTGTCTCTTATGCCTACCTTTTCAAGGGCCTTTGTTCTTCGCCGCAGAGTAGCATATAGGCGAATGTACTCTGGACAAATACTCTGAATTACCAATAAAGAGCTTTCCTTTTCTCTCATAGATCGGCCAACAATATCCACTTCTTGGTATGCCATTAAAATGAGCTACAATGTATATTGGCGTTTCAGTAAACAGTTTGGCCAAATCTTCCTGTGGCAGTTCCTGAAGACTTCAAATATTACGCCAACAATTTTTTATGGCGAATTTCGGGGACGAACATCTCAAAAGTCATGCTAGTCTTAGGATTTCTGCTGAGCAGAGATGATTTCAATACTGCTTGGCTTCAATTTCATAATGGCGACATATATGAGAGATTGAATTATTAGGAAGTAATGGGAGAATTTGCTTACCTATCTTACTGGCCATTGCGATTTTTCCAACTTCCACCCCTTCAAAAGTTCTTCCTGAAAAAGAAGAAAATCGCTATTTGTCACAGGTTATTCTTAAAAGTTTGCTGCAGTTAAGAAAAACAGAAAGCTGTTATACAGAATGATCATTTTTAAGTTTACCGGAATTTTTTTTTAAAATGACCAGGGGCAGGTTGCATAGTTCCTGTCCTTGAGCTGAATTATTCGAAGAAGCGGATATTGCAGTAACAAGAAATCGAAAACACATTCAACCAGTTCATAAAAATTCACTAATTAACTCTCTAACTATTTATTTCATGGGCCACATTATGTTTTTCATAAATTATGGCCGATGTGTTTGCAAGACGTGCCCACTTGAAGTTCTTTGATGGGAGCAGTCTAGAGATGTTTCCCAAAGTGTGGGACAAATAAATGGGCGTTTAAGTTACTTTAGGGATTCAATGCATAAAGAGCGTTTCTCAGAAAAACCCGCCATGGTCGCTCAGCCGCTATGGTGTTGAGCGGCTGAGCACGAGGTCGTGGGATCAAATCCCGGCCACGGCGCCCGCATTTCGATGGAGGCGAAATGCGAGAACACCCCTGTACTTAGATTTAGGTGCACGTTAAAGAACGCCAGGTGGTCTAAACCTCCGGAGTCTTCCACTACGGCGTGCCTCATAATCAGAAAGAGGTTTTGGCACGTAAAACCCCATAATATAATTTTTAATTTTTCTGAGGAAAGTAACTGAATGAACAATACATTTTTAGACATATCTTCCAACTGGTGTCATCCTGGAAATTCATTCCATGTGGATACTCTTTGCAAGCTCACCGCTTAGTATTCGTAAATATTAATATGTGCCGTAAGTGGTTTAATTATGAAGCTAAGCAGAGATTTCTTCTAATTAGTTTAATGCGTGTTTAGATTTCTCATCCAAGTAATGTCCAGCTCTCTGAATAATCCCTCTCAAGGTGTGGAACTAGGTTATCGGCAACGAACGATATAAAAAAAATTCAGGAAAACGTAACGATTATCACCCCATATAACACGATGTCCTACAATGTCGCCCACGCAAACGACTTAGCAGTTTTCCGCCTAAACGTAACATGTTCAGATATCAAGTTTCGTCGGCGTGAGCTACTTGTGTTCGAAGGCGTAGTAGAATGTACACGCACGAAACGGCAGTGGCGGTGTTGGAGATAAGGCCACTCCTGGTGAAGATAAGCCGTAAACTGCACTAACCACTCGCCGGGCATAAATATAAATGGGCAAACAGAAAAGCATAAACAAGTGAACAAATAAACAGAGCAAAAGCAAAGGAACATCAGGAAAAGAAGAAGGAGAAGACATCCTGCAGGTAACTTTCTCACTTATTACTTTTTCTTCCTTTTCTTTCAGTTCGAATGGATACAGCGCTATGCAATCAGTATTCTGCTACTTCCACACCTCCTTTCTTTAGCATAGTTAGGCGTGCTTTCTTTTTAGAGGAAATGCGGAATGCTTGTCTTTGTTTTCGCAAGAGTTCCTGTTGGGCGTTTGCTCTTGTTGCCATGTGGGGTTCACAATAGATGCACATCTTTACTGCCACGTGAGCTTTTTACAGCGCTGACAGCCGTTAAATTCCTTTGGTAGCTTTTTTCCCGCTATCTTACTTCTGTGTGGTCTCAATGTGAATGCGACAAGGGAAGTTTCCCCATGAGCATTGTCAAAAGTGCATTTTTTTGGAGGACTGTGAGCAAGACGCCGGGGTGTACGTGTTCCTTTTCTTAATTTTTTTTTTCTGATAGCTTATTGGAAGAAGCAACATAGGAAGGTATGACAGGAAGTGGAACATTTCAGTGCTCCTAATCAGGTTCGCAGGAGAATACTGTAAATTATTAAAAAGCAAGGCGTAGAAAACTCGCACATAAGAGCAATGGCGTCCGTGTTGTTCTCCTTCGTATTGTATCTGTGGTTTCTTCTCCCGCCGCGGATAGAGAATATCCATGAAACTGCACCAACTTGCTTGGCTTTCTGTCGTCCTATGCGCACGTTTTCCTTTCCTTTGGCAACATACAGATAACTGTGGCCGTTTTATCGTTTTCCGGAACAAAGGTTTCACCGCAGAATGCATTCCGAGCTTGCAATGTGAAAACTCGTGCCTTATCTGCGCAGAACTTCTACTTTCCTCGCATGTAGCTACGCTTCGCTCGCTTACCTTCAACTTTGTACACTTTTCCTAAAGAAATACGTTTTTGGCTAGCCACATGGTTTTTCAGTGAGACTTCTACTGCGGCACAGTAGATGTTTGGTCTGGACCCAGTGGTGGGAACGGCTGCGGGAAAAGTATTGTTCTTCGCCATATGGTAATGGCGTTGCTCAGTATAAGGAATTGGCTCGACGGCGACAGAGGCATGGTGAACATGACATAACGGATGAAACGGACGCACGGACAATCGTACAATAGCTTCGCACTTTTAACTTATGCTGGAATAAAAAATACATAGCCAAGAAACGACACAATATTGTACGTTGGAATCAATGCTATGCGAAAAAATTTTCAGGAAGCTATATAACACCGTTTTGAGGTTCTTCAAACGCTTACCATGGAGACGTTAGTATGACAACGATTTCATACAAATCTGCCAACATGTGTCGTTGCGACTTGACCGACTCCCATGGCGGTGCAGCCTGAAACAGCGTCTCTAAGCGCTAAAAGCCACGAGGGACGGATGGGTGAAACTGGCATGCTCTCGCTTTTATAACCAACTATGCGAAGGGGAGTACGCGAAAGATAGCGTAAAGGTGGAACATCACTGGTGCGTGTTTTATTCGGGCCAGTTTGTGGCCGAAACGAAACTTACGTCGCGCGCACTTCCTCTCGCTCGTGCTATGCTACGGGCTGCACGCGGCCAACGTCTGAAACATCTAGCTCGTGCTGGCAGAGGAAATGTATGCGTGTGATCGTTGCGTAGCGGGCAAGAGCATCGGCCTGATGTGCTGGGCCACCAAAGTGCCTGTGTTAAGCGAAGGAACACTTCGCAATAAAGGATACCTTGACATAATTTCGGGGACCGGGGACTTAAGCTAATCTTCATTGAGTCAGAAAATGCAACATCTCTCTGTTATAACGGCTAAATCATATTCCCTTCTTTAAGTCTTTTCTGTTAAACGAAGCTATACAATTTTATGCGCTCGATGTTCTGAGGTTAGGTATTCGTGGTGGTGCGGACACAAGGACACGCTCAGTTAGAGTTGAGCGAAACTAATTTTGAGATGCAGTCTTAACAATTAGCAAACCCTGCATAAAGAGAGCCCACATTGAATCGCTTTGTGGTTTGTTCTCTCTCTGGAACTTTGACGTCGAGATAGCGTGACATTTGTTAAATGGCGAGGCCGCAGCGCTAAAACGACGGCGACGCAGAACACAGCACACGGGACCAATTCTGTCTTGCAACTGAAGTCTTATTGCAGCAATCCCACATTGATATGTGCACAGGGAGTCACACTGCGTTTCTACTCGCAACCCGTCTCGCCGAAACACCCGCAAAACACCAGTTAACTATGAATCAACCTGCCGAATCAAAATCCTGCGTCACATTTATTGCGTTCGTCTCTTAGACACTTGCGCAAGCAAACCTTTTGGAATCAATAAATGAATGAATGAATGAATGAATGAATGAATAAATGAATGAATTATTTATTAATTATTTAATTAATTAATTAATTAAATCATTAGTTAGTCAATTCTCTATTACATAATTACGAAATGTGTGTGTATACGTTTGGGCCGATACCCTGTTTAGTGACCGGTCAAATGATTTTACAAGCATTAAAGTAGGACTTCTAGCGATGGAACTGAAATTGTCCCTACAAGCAATTACGTGTTACAAACACACCTCAGAGGCGCTAGGCCAGAGCTGCGTGAATTAGGCAAACAGTGAGCCTCAAAAGTACTCAACCCTCGTGGTTTCTCAGCGAGGAGATAGTATTAAGCGCCCCGCTGTGTAAAGATAAATAGAACAGAGCGAGTCAAGTTTCACGCGCAGCGAGTTTTCGGCCCGCGTCTTCTTACCAGCATTCTCACAGAGCCAACCAACTCAGCCACGACTGGCGCTCCCGTGAACGATTGATTGATTCATGGGGCTTAAATACCCATAGCCGCTCTGGCCTATAGTAGAGACGTATACGCCGCATTGTGGAGGGTTCAGGTTAATGCTGACGACCTGGGTTTCTTGGCTGTGCAGCTGAACCTAAATATAGGAGCGGCTTTGCACTTCACCCACAATAAGGATCCGGCCGCAGCTGCCGTTCATTAAAACCGTGACCTCGAAATCAGCAACGGGGTGCCGCAGCCATAGAGCTTAAGGGGCTGGTAACTACAGGGAAAACTTTGAGCGTTGCGAAAGGGCTCACTATAGCCTGAGCAGCATACGAGTGAAGGCCAAGAAAGCCGGACTATCTCTGACCTCTAGAATGTAAGTAAATAAACCAATAAATAAATGGCATAAAAATAATGTTTATTCAGGACAAAATGCACTTGGAAATAATTTCCATCGATATCTATACCCTGGTCAAACTTCTCCCACTGTTCGAAGCATCTGGAGAGCTCCCGAAGTTGAATGCTGCTAGTGGTCCCTGCGAAGTTGTCTTCACCTCGTGCTAGGCGGTAGATATGTTCTCTTAATTACTTTTCTGTAATGAAAATAAGAATGGGGAGCTTGGTACGATGATTAGGCTACATAGGAGAGGCCAAGCCGATCCCTGAGAGCCTAAAAACCGCATCATTGCCAAAGCAATGCGAGCTCTTGTCGTGATGGAGATGCCAATTACCTGCATTCCCCAATTATGGGGTTCTTTTTCTCACACATTTCCCTCAATACCTGCAAGTAAAACTACTGGCTCACATTGTCCAATGGAGAATCAAATTTCCGGTGCACACTTCAATAAACACAAAAAAAGAGAGAGAAAAAAAAGAAAGGGGAATAATTATTGTTTTCACGTGAGCGTGATTCTTGTAGTTATTTATTTTCTTACTCTTGTTGAAGGAAAAATCTTCAATTGGCTCGAAACTTGCTTTGTTTCAAGATCATATCGATAACACCAGCTTTCGACACCCGTGAGGATCTTCGAAAGAACCTCAGGGTCGCTTCCTATGCGCTTTTTTCCAATCCTGGCAAAAATTAAACAAGTGTCCCCGGTTTTTCTTTCTTTTTTGTTTGCCTGCAGTAAGCGGGCGGGGAACAAACGTCGCGATAACGAGTCTTATTTATTAATTTATTCATTTTTTATTTATTTATTTATTCATTCATTTATTTCCCTCAGGGGTTACACGAAGCATTATAGAGCGGAGGGGCTTTAGTATATCAGTACATATAAAATAAATACAAGGAGAAGTGAAGAACAGTTATACCGCAAAGAAAATACAGCAACAACAGGTAAATGAGCACAAAAGTAACAAAGCAAAAATAAACACTTAAAATCAAGTAGCAAGAATAGAAAAACGAAAACAAGGAATAATAGCAATGAAAGAAAACGACAGCAATAGGTGACAACGCAGTTTTGAAGTAGGCTTATAATTCTCAAAATCCACTGATAAGAGCTCTAACTCAAACCAGCTGCTTCAGAAGTCTTTTCTACTGTGTAGCCATGATTGCTTTTGACTTTATACCGAGTATTTTCGATAATCTGATAGGTACGCCTGGTTCAAGGTCGACCGAACTAGGAATGCTCTCTAACACTTAGTTGTCATTTTGTACCAGCCCAAACCCCTCGAGAACTCGTGTACCGCTTAGAGCCTCCTCCATAATTGTCGCTCGAAGCATTTGAAGCGTTTCATGCGTCGTTTTTGGAAGAAGGAATAAAATTCTCGAGGAGATTCGCTGTCTGTTACGAACAGACATCACGATTCCGAAAACGCAGCGTGACAAGAACTGGGATAACTGTCCCCACGAACTCGTAAGACAGTTTACGGTGACATTGGCTTGCCGACTGACTTGTGAAGTATATATATCAACCTACACCCACCTAGCGGGAGATGCCAGCAATTCAATTACGAAGAGCTCCATGAAGCCAGTCATTATTATTATGTCTCCTCTCCTTTCCCTTGGATTTCAGGACGATAAAGTTGGGCTGACACCATTTCAGTGCTCTCCATCTCCGGGTCGGCGTCCTAGAACACGCTCATTCCACAATTTCTCCACGCGTGCGTTGAGTGTGGCGTCTAATCTCGCTCGCTTATGGTCGTACGCGCCAAGCTGCTACTGAGTTTCGAGTATGAGTGGTCATTCGGACTGGTAATAAGTATAGGCTTTGCGATTATGTGCGTTCGCATCACTCGTGCGTGTTAGTTACGGCCAGAGTGTGCATCGGGCGAAATGAGAGATGCCACTGTGCGGGAATGTACAGCGAGCGAGAATGAACGGTAGGGCTGCTGTGTTGCCGATGCGACGGATGATTAGGGCACCAACACTTTACGGGACGCAGCCGCTGCTCTCGCGTAAGCGCGCTGATGAGAACGCACTCGCGCTAGTGCGTAAGGGGGAAGTTATCCTCGACGTGTGGGCGACGAATCCGGCATTCGCACTGTTACAGCAGGCAGCACATTCGGTTCGCCCAGAGCACGCTGTCTCCATATTCCGCAGGCTATTCCTCCGGAAACTTCCTCTGGCTGTTTCCCTTGTTCCTCTGATATAGGCGTCCAGTACCATGTACGTCTACTTAATATGCAACGTATGTGCTCGATATACGATGTGCATTGCTGAGCATCAATGCTGGCATCAGTGCCTGGCATCAACATGAAATACGAATACAATACCAAATTCCACGCTCAAAATGCCTTGCGGGTTTCCCACCTTACGGCTAGGCGCCTCTGATCCCTGGCAGAAGAGAAAAACAGCCGATATAGACGTTGTGTGATCCCGTTACGCCAGACAGCCGAAAAATAATAAAAAAAGACTCTGTGCAATCTATGTATTTGCGCAAACTTCGAAGAACCGATGGGGGTGCGTATAAGCGGCAGACTTCGGACTCCTAACTAGGCAAACTGCATTCACTAACTCGCCAGACTGTGCCCAAATATCCAGAGTGCCACGGAGATCGTTCCAAAGCGTGTGTCTGATGGTATTGCTCGCGTCTGCAAACATGAAACCAAGTCCAGCCTCCCTGAAGAATCTCGCTAACTGTGGGCTGACAGCCTGGGTAGCTGGGCTGCTCCCCTTAGCGCTATTACTGCAAGAAAGCTCTGCTGACTCCTCGTAAAACAGGATTCCATTATCGCAGGGCAGGAAAACTAGGAGCGAGCGGTCTTCGTCATTGATCCAGCGTCCACTTCTCGACGCTTCACGTTGTACTGCCCTTGTCTGGCATATCGTCATTACACTGGCTGGAGAATACGCCAGATTACTTTCGGCGCTAAACAGTGATATCTAACGAAATCTCAGTTCGAGCACATTTTCTTGCTAGATATCTTCGAAACACACAGCAAGAGATAAGCTGATGGTTTTGAATTTCTCGCCTGTTTTCCTCGTTTTCTGTCAACAAATGCGAACTCACGTCTTAAATACAGTAGGTATGAAAGCACATTCGACTATGTGATGTTCAAGCGTACGAGGCGAGAAATAAACTAATTCATAAATTTTCTTATTTAGGTCATTTTGTTTGGTCAAAATAAGGGGGAACAACATGAAACACTACTACCATGCCATACATATATGGCGCCATAATGCAACGCTATGAGGCGCCTTCTTTTGAAATATTTTCACTACCACATATCATACATATTAAATAATTTGCAGCTTAGACCCCATCAAAATAGTTAAGATATAAGCTGCCCATTTAAAACCTCATTACGTTTCTAGTGTACTTCGAATATTATGCCTTTGTTTTGGCGTGTACAAGGGTTCACCCAGCCCCCACCGGGATATTTGATGAAAATAACACATTTCTGTACTCTTTCTAGATGAAAAGAAGAAAGAGAAAAAACAAGCACGGTTTAGCGTTTTCTAAATCTTGCCTGCTCAACGTGCTGTTGTACGCAACAACGTAGCTGCAACTATTGTCACCAGCTACAGAGAAATGTTTGGCTTTATACGCTAGATTCGCAGATAATGGGATATATACATGCGCACCCAATAATCTGATTTCACCTGAGAACAAGGCATCCCTTTTCTTACAAGGAAAAAAAGTAACCCATGAATGGTAACCCGTAGAATTGGTCGAGCATTCGGCGAGAAAAACATGTGAAAGACGCGAAACGTGAAAGTCACCACAAAATAATAATAATAATAATAAATTTATTTCTGCCTCAAGAAATACAGACAGGGGAGCTGCTGAAAAAGCTGTCCTAGAAAGCTTGACTCGGCCGCAGCCGCGAAATACAAAGCAGCAGCGACACGCAATCTCATCGCAGACATGACGGCTTCATATAACAATATAGCAAGAACATAAGAAGACCAAACAAAATCTTATCGGCGCTTACATGTGCACAAACCAAATTACTTCGTCGAAAGCGCGATTACACTTATTTAAGATAATCGTCAACTAACATGCATCAAATAACTGCACGAATGACAAAGAATAATGGACACACAAAAAATAGAACAAGGAAGCCATCCTATATTAATTTTACCTATACCTAAAGATTACTCAGTTGTACATTCTTCCCCATATGATTTGCATATGGAACGTATATCTCGTTGGGTACAGGTAAATAAGTTGATGTTACAGATTCGTACGCGTTGAGAAGGGAAGGAAGCGTGTGTTGGAGGCGCTGTTGGATGCGTGTTGGATGCGTGCTGTTGGCTCCAACCAGTTTTCAGGGTGTCTGAAAGGGTAACTCTTTTTAATTTTTTGTAAGTTTGCTACATGCCGAATGTGACTTATATTCGGCTAGGAAACCTGCTAGTAAACGACTACAAAAGAAAGAAAGAAACAAAATAGAGGAAGAAAAGAGGGAAGTTGATAAAAGGCAATTCACTCTGCGTTGGTTACTTTTTTTGGGAACACGAGAGCATTGTTCTTGCTTTCTTTCTCAAGGAGGAATCCTCCTTAATCAGCACTGCTCTGGAGTGTAATGTTGAATTCTCTAGTCATCCTAAAATATCTGGCCATCTACGAATAAAAGAACACATGGCATTAGATGTCTATGGCAGCTTGAATTATTTCCTAGTGTGACACTTCATAGTCCGACAACGACACACGATCACAAAGGGGACTCAAACGGCGACAACTTGCTAGCGAAACTGTGAAGTGTCTTATGCTGCAAATGATTGCGAAAGGTTGAAATAGCATGACGCTGTTACAGCATTGCCGTGAACAGGGAGCTGTACCCAACCAAGGAACCCTAGTACTTTGAAGTTTCCGTGGTGAAATGCACAATATTTCTTCAATCATCACGCTTTTCAAAGTAGGCTGAATTTACCCAAAACTTAACAAACAATCAAACAAACAAGCAAGCAAGCAAACAAACAAACAAACAAACAAGAAACAAACAAACAAAACTCCGGCAGAACTCACCTCACGATGAATGTCGACGTTAATGCGATTAGAAACGAAGAAATGTAGTGACACGCCTTATTGGCCCCACTGAAACGCGTCATCCATGACGCGCGAGCTACAGCCGGGCTCCTTCCTCGCGCTCCCCTCTGGCCACTCTGCACCGTCTAGCGGCTCAGCCGCAAAGTCCGCGCATGGATTCCGAAATGTGCGATGCTCCGGTGCGTACAAACGCTGAAAATTGCTTGCTCGTTACCCGCGCGCATTTGTGGCGCAGATGAACCGGTAAAAAAAAGCGCATTCACGACGCAACATTAAAGCATTGGCTGTTGTACTCGAGGAACCCGTGTGATTAAGGTGCTATTCCGCCTATCATAGGAAAAAATTTAGTTTCTTGTTATGAAGACTGGCGTACCTAAATACGAAACAGTGGGTGCCCTCCCCTCCCCCCCCCCCCCCTAAGAATGCTAACCGCACTAAATTGCTCAGAACCTTCTCGCACTATGGACGGATATAGCAGCGGGGCCGAAGCAATGATAGAATGAAATAATGTAATTTAATTGCTGCTTTCCAAGTGCTGCACAGGTAATCCGCATTTGAATAGGGGCGCTGTTTCAGGATACGTGGTTATTTTTTTTTTTTTTTCATTCTAGTCGCATCACTGCACCGACGTCGATTTACAGTGCGCATCGGCCTGAATTCGTATTTGCATTTAGACATAGCTTGTCAACGGTGTAGTGCGTAAACATAAACAATGCAAGACACTAATGTTGTGACCTGTGAGTTGCATAAACAGAAGGGATGCATGTGCGTGATTACGGCCTGTATAGGGTGAAAATATAGTTTCGCGCTTTGCATTGAGTTCTGTAGCATTCAACTATAGGTTGTGGAAAGCTCCCCTTAACATAGATTCGAATATGTTCGTTGGAGCTGCAGAACGTTTTAAATTTTGCTCTGTCGACAATAAAACCTGATACTGTCATACCTCGACACAGGGATAGCATAATAATGTAAGCGCACAGCTGAGCTATATGAAAGCCACTATTATATGCCGCGGTAACCTTTAGTTCGCGTGACCCTTAGATCTTGCGTTCTGCGGCTGAACAAGAAGTCGCTGCTCTTGAAGATGACGCGGCTTCGGATTTATGCCTCGCCGGCCACACTCTGCTGAGGGTGAAATTCAAAACACACAAGTGCGTGGAGTCTTGCGCGCATGTTTGAGAGGCGGTCAAAATTAATTTGACGCCCTCTATTTCTACCCCTTCTTATCTTACAGGCCTTTATGTTCCTTTGGGATGGCAATCGCATGAATAAAAAAAAATATCAGTGCGTAGTTCCCCCCTACCCCCTCAAAAGTTTCATAAAATTAAACGCCCTTATTTTACGTTTGACGAGCTTTTCGGCCGGAATGAATAGCCGATGTTAAGCTAAACATCTGAGTAAAACACGTTTTTAATTTTAGATAACGCAATCCAACCACGCAGTATAGGGAGCTGTGAGAAATTTCAAATACAATGCAAATCTTTCACACATGCATAAAGGATGTTAAGACTGGAATGCGGCCTTTTCTGCTTCCCGTTTGTTAAAACGCAACGAAGGCACGACTGTTCCCTATGTGAGACACATCTGCGTGCATTAGCTCTACAAAGAGAATTCTCTTTATTCAATTTCTTAAAATTATACAGACAGGCACTGCAATGGAACACGGTTATAGGTACGTTTTGATGACAGGACACACAAGGAATGCACACAGGACACTCGCCGATACAGTGTACAGTGTGTAGTGTCCAGTGTACCGAGACATTTGTATACTCCGAAGTTTCAAGGCTCAAAAAGAGAAGGGATTGTTTGAGGCATTTTATATTAAAAAAAGGAGAATATTGAATTAGCACCACGTCATTTAATTTATCAAGAAGAGAAGATATATGTTTGCACAATAAGTATCGAAGCCCGCGGATATGAAGAGCGTAGAATGTGTTCTAGCGTGTTTAAAAATGTGTCTTTATTCTTGTGCAGATCAATACTCTCAGTAGCGAAGTGGGACATGATGACCTGCTTTTGTGCTGACAAAGTACGCTGTGGCAATGTTGTTTCCAATGTTTCTGCGCAGCAACTGCTGCTCCTGTAATTTGTCCGCAGTAAAGTTCAGTTGAAGTCGGCGACTGTACTGTGTGCATTCTTTCTGTGCCCTGTTCTCAGAACGGGCTGTTATAGCCATGTTTCATCAAACCAGCAACCAACTAGCCCATCTAGGTCTCTTAGGCACTGTAATGTCGCATCAACAATTTCCCGACAAGAATCGAGTATATATTTCGTAAATAAATAAGCCCAAGGACTTAAAACGGTTTTCTTCTTTATTTGGTTGAGGTCTCTCTAGCTGTACATACATGGAACCTTCGTCGGCGAAAAGCTAAGCAATTGCAGCAGAACCCACCTCACGGTGTATGTTGACGGCAATGCGTTAGCTTTGAATCAATATAGCGACACAAGGTATTGGCACCGTTGAAACGAGTTATGTAAGAGGCGCGTACTGCAGCGGGACTCCTCTTTCGTGCTTCCGTATGAACACTCGGCGCCATCTAGCGTCGCCACTGTGAAGCCTGCACGTGGCCTCCAAAATGCATGGTGCGCCGGTGCGTGAGGACGCTGAGAAACGCGTCCTGAGGCAACCGGGCTCCTTTCTCACCCTTCTTTCTGGACACCCTGCGCCATCTAGTAGCGCTGTCGAGAAGCCCGCACGTGGCCCCCGAAACGAGAAGCGTAGGGCGCCAGTGCCTACGAACGCTGAGAATATTTCCCTCGCTTTTCGCACAATCAGTGGCAGATATTTAAGGCTCATTCGCACTAGGCTAACACGACACCGACTTCGGTCTGCAGACTGTCGGAGACAGCGTTTTTTCCATAATTCGGGTCGGCGCCTCTGTCACACTGTACCTACGCCGAGCTCTCCGTCGACCGTAGATTGTCGGCGTCGGTACAGTGTGACAGAGGCGCCGATACGAAGGACAAAACGCTGTCGCCGACTGCCGGCAGACCGAAATGGGTGTCGTGTTGGCCTAGTGTGGATGAGCCTTTAGTGGCTCAAGTTGGTGAAAGGTTCGTTGAAGCATTTGTGGCGTAGCCTGCGAATGCGTCAGATTGCTATATTTAAGGAACCCTAATTATGTTGGTCAGATTCAGCTCAGCACCGGATAAATTGAAAGAATTTCTCGCTTCATTACAGCGTGGCGTATTCCCAGTGGAACATGCCTATAGTTACACAAGTGGGCGTCAAATACGTTCATTGAAGAGCGGAACTCACCTACTGGCACAAACGCAGTGACCCAAGTTGGCAATACAGAGTTTGATTGAAGACCAGCACAGACCGAAAGGCACACAGCCAGTGGTCCAAGTCTACGTCAAAGAGTTACTTCGAACAGCGTTGCTTACCCAGTCCTGCACCTACATTGACCCATGTCTGCGTCAAAAAAAAAAAAGGAAAACATTCATTGAAGAGAGCCACGTATGTACGCATTGGCCTACTCAGTGACACAATTTAATCTGATGATTAGTTTGGGAGCCTGCTACCTCCGCACAGCACCCCGATGCGCTCACCATTCGACCGCGCACTACCGAGTGACTGAGCTAGGCGGGAGATTAGTTAGGTACAAACATAGATAGACAGCCCACGAAATTTGTGTGAAGTATCCAACGAAGGAAAACACAATAATATTTTGGCACGTTTCGACTCTGATAATACCTGTTGACAATAGAAGAGGAATGGCCTTTCAAAAAGTGTATTTGCCATGGCAAAGTGCCATCTTACGTTAGGTATTTAGGGGAAAATAAACACATCAAAAATAAACGTAAAGGAGAACAAAGACCAACGACTACTGAGTTCCTTATACTACATCTGCGAAATGGCAAGGAACTCTAAAGTGGTGGCCTCAGGCTTAACCTACTTACTAGACGAACGTACAGTGTTCGCTAAGCTCTTTAGCGTCAGAGGGAGCATCTCGACTGATGTTCTTACCTCTGACGGTTCAGCCGACACTAGTTCTACGGGAGTCGAATAAATCTGGAAGTCATGAAAAGCGCAACAACGTACAAAGAAGCTGTCCTTGCAGACATCCGCTATTTTTTTAAAGGTGAAAGCAGTGCGCGTGTCTTTTGTTTTTCTTGTTTGGTCTTTTTTACTTCTATTACTTGCGTGTTTAAATGGCAAGTTGAGTGCTATTGTTATTAATGTAAAAGAAGCGGCTGATATTTTTTTATTTCTATGCGCCTCCTGTCACTCGCTGTTTCTTCCGTTAACAACATGGAAGCAATCTTAACGCGATGAGCCATCTTTGCTTTACGCATGTGTCTAACTTCTTTGGTATAGCCACTGAGCCACGTTGTCGACTAAGTTGGTTCACTAGATACATGCTGGCTGCTGTCATGTCGAGCAGTCACGTCCCAATGTGTATGTGCCAGAATAGACAACTCGCTGTTAGCTTCTGTCTGTCCTAGTAGGCAACTTGAATCACTCAGTATTTTGGCAATGGGCATGTGCCCGAACAGAAAGCTTCGGCACTTCGTATGTTACATTGTTACGTGATCATTCTTGCGCAATCCTCAAGAACGAATATTGCAAGGTGACACAAGGGTTATGTATCTTTAAGTTTATAGTGGCAGCGACCCACCCACAAGAGGCACCTTTCAATAGAGCGTGGCCGCTTGATGAATAGCCGTAGGAACGAGGTTCCAGCCGTGATACAAGGGATAACGGAGATTGCTACGGAGTTTCTGCTGGGGGGCAGTGATAACAAAAAGATATACCGTGTCGTCGTATCATTCGGCATTGTGGTTGGCTGTCAGCGTTCCACGTCGTGTGTCTGCCCGTAAGGTTTCCTGATTCAAAGATGGCACGCAAGATATGCCTTAGTATACAATAACCATCATACTAATTATCGTAACGCATAAAACATATAGTCGTCGATTACACATCCATCATAAGAAATATTGCAAATCTTATTAGTGTCGCCAATCCTTTCGAAAGGGTAAACGCGTGACCAATTTTTTTTAATTAGCGTAGAAACACCGCATTGAAACCGACAGAAGATCGGGCAGGCCACGTCCGATTATTGTGACGTTAGTTATGACGTTAGAAAACATACGATCCGAGCAGGAGCGCGAGTACGGACTGGTTACCGCGTTATGTTCAACTAGTTCCGCGAACAGTCGCCTACATTCTCTGGCTCTTGGCTTTTAAGTTCTACCTAGCACCTGGGCCACCAATGTATGAATATGCTTTGTTGTACCTGCTGTGGCTTAGTGTCTTGTGTATCAAGTCACACTCGTTGGGATTTGATGGGCCGACAGCACTATCTGTGCCAACCTGCGACAGCACTTCTTGCGGCTGCGAAGCAAGTACATAACATCTTTTCTGCATCTGTACCCGTGATAGCACGGAGATGCAGGTCTCTTTTGCCGCATGAGAGACACTAGGCAACCAGCCACTGTCCTAGCTAGATGTGCCAGGACATTGGTCACCCTGGGCGTGACCGCTTAAAGGTAGCCGGGGTGCCAGTTCGCTTAATGCCTTCTGCGGGTCTGTGAGACAGACTGTGTTGTGACGTGTGCCACTTAATTTTTTTTTTCCACCGATTCCCCTTTCCATACTCTTTTTTCTCTCTCATCCTATCAGTTTAAATACCGTTTTCCTTTTCCCCCGTGCAGGGTTGCAAATAGCACTTTTATGCGCAACCTCCCAGCCTTGCCTACTTTCCTTTGCTTTTCTTTCTCTGTCTCTCTCTCTTTCGGAGGCTAAACATTGTTCCAGGGGCGAAAATAAATAAAGAAACTATTGCTATATGAAGATCACGTCACCGCTGAAACATTTATGTCGGCACATGAACTGAACAGAGGCACTCATTGCAATAAATGGTCGACACACGTTGTTTAAAGGCAGCTTTGAGGCGATGTCAGTACGAGCCCCACTATACTTTCGTGCTAACGCATCGAAGGACAAGCACAAGATGGTCAGCAAAAAAAAAAATCATCTGTTCAAGTCAGTAATCTCGAGGGGGCACGTCGATGTGTCCTTAGTCCTCCGAAAAACCACACATTTCTCGGCAGCGCACCTTCGTGCACATAATTTACCAGCGCCTAGATTAGCGTAGTGAAATGCAATTTTTTTTACATTCAATTGATTTACCTCACAGCATATAGCATCTGGTACTTAAGTAGGTCACCTCCAGGAGAAAAGAAAATCTCACTGCAGCGGTGTGCGCAAAAATGATTTGAATCCACGTCTACGGATCTGTAGTAGGCCGGGCTCTAATGACGTGCCACGTTCCTTCTATTTATCGTCGTTCTCGCAAGCAGTGGAAACGAGTCGAGACGACGAAAGCGCCAAGGAAGCAAACATAGCAACTTGCCGTTGCGATCAATGCAATTGAACCTCTCGCAAGCTCAAGGCAAAGTCCAGGAAACAAGATTTGTCGCTTGTCCACTTTGCTCCGCAGGCCGGCCCTCATCTTGTTTGAAATTTTTTCCAGCCTTGGTTGACATATCACGCTTTGGGACCGAGATTTGTTTCTATCGCAGAGGCACTAAGTGCCTTACTCGCCTCTACTCCTTCTTGTCCTTTAACATACAGAAATTTGTTCTTTCGTGCGTTCTTTTCCGCGAGCTCACCCTGATTTACGCGGCACTCTTTTTTTTTTCTTGCGTTGGTTACAGTTCTCACCTCTGAGTAATGTGGTCCGTTTTTCATCCGCTATTTCAGGGTACGTGGGGGTGCATTAATCCAAAAGGACAGAAAACGGAAACACCAAAAAGAAAGAAGGCAGCCAAATTAACAACCTCACGCCTGGTACAGAAGAACGGCTGAATGTGACATTATTGTATTTATTAGCTTGCTTGCTCTTTGCGTCACGCACAGATTCAGCGATACATGCAGGTGTATATCACAGTGCATTCGTGGTGTAGCAACAGATTATTTCAGCACGTTCCAGTACGCACGTTTTGAAGAGGTTTAGGGTTAGAGTTGGTCGACATCGTACTGTTGTGGCCGGCTTGGAGAAGTAAACGCGCGGCAGGCAATCCTGGCACGAACGTCACAGACCAAAAAGGCGGCGACGTGTCTTCATTGGGCTTTATTCTGTTCTGCGGTTCGTGCTCTTCCTCTTTCCGCGATGGCCAGATGACAGAGATTGCAGCTTATCACGATGAAAACACGGAGGTTTCCCCATTTGATTTCGAAAAGTGAAGCGAAACAATCGCGATACAACTGACCGCACCTCTTAGCTATGTTACAAGATATTTGATTCTGCTCAAAATTTTGTTTTTCTGATGCGCAATTCTGCCTAATCAAAGCTGGGGAAAAGACGTCGTTTTGTTGTCTTATTTAAATAAAGCAACATAAAGTAGAGAAACAGTATTTGTTTGCTTTCTAAAGAAAAATGGGAAACATTTATCACTTTAATTTTGACTAACAAGACCTCAGCTAAAGAACCAGGAAGAAAGACAAAAGAAGAAAGAAAGCCGAATTAATCCGAAGTAATTAAAGTACTGTGACGAGATTAGAGTCATGTGTGTTGGAGAGAAAAAAAAACACGGTGAAATTGTGATAGAAATAAGGTTATATAATCAGAAAAATAAACACAAGGAAAAATGAGATAAAACTAGAAAACGTGGTTATGCTTAGTTTATCCAAAATATTTGTGGTGGCCCTTTAATTTTATCGTGCGTATTTAACAAAAAAAGCTTTTCCGTGCTTCAGTCTTCACGTGAGTTAATTTCTTCTTTATTAATAAACATGGGCGATCTTCAAAGGCTTGATGTAAAGGAGCGGTGTCGTTGTGGCAGAGAATTTTCACATTAATGTTTTCTTCAAGAGCTTCCTCGTAGCCACTTATCTGAGATTCAATAAAGCGGGTCCTTTGAGTATCACAGATAAGAGGATGACTGTAGGTAACTTATTTGTCGGACGTTTTCGAACTGGCAAGAAAGAAAAAAAATATTTTGGACCTCATTGGAATCTGCTAGTTTGAGCCCATAAAAGATAGCGTCAGGTAAAAGTAAAGGAGGACAAGATTTTGCAAATGCAATCAATAACCGAAGCTGGGATCTTCAAAGACATCAATTAAGTCTGCAAACATTTCTGTAGAAGCGTTCAGTAGGCTCCGGCAAGAGCAACTTAAGATTCGGCAGACGGGGAAAGAGGCGAAATGCAATTGTACCTGAGCTCTTAAGTGAGTTTTATATCAGCGTACGCAAGCGGCACTCTTTCCGCTTGCCTACGCTAACCGCGAGCAAGGCCTAAGCAGCGGTGGGGTTCTTGCGTACGCAAGCTGCCTGCGTCGTCTAATCACAACGCTCTAGTAGCTTGCAGTGCCAAGAGAAATAACGAAAAAAGAAAAAAGACAGCAGTAAAGCATTGATTAGCACTTGAAAACTCCAGCTGTGATAAGAATTACTGCTAGATATTAAGTTATGAATGCGTGGTCATAAACTCGGGCGTTGGGAGAAAATTTTAATTTAGCAGCTCCTCTCTAAATACGTGGGGCAACGGAGAAATAACTTTGCTTGGCAGCTACTGCAACAAATCCGACGTCCTTTATTGCATATAATGAAAAGGTGAAATCTAATGACTCCAATGAGTAGATTATCTTTATTTACTTCATGAATAAATATTTAGGAAGAGTAAGAAGTCGCTAAATTTACAAACGACCTAAGCGCCAAACTTGCATCGCAACACATAAATATAAAGCCATATCTTAATTCTGCAGGCCCCATCATTTCTCCCACCAAAATCGGACATAACTGATGTATACTTTTCTTAAGTATGCACCTAATTTGTGAGTAGAACTTCCGTCAAACTGCTGAAGCTGGGAGTTCAAAACACACAGAGATAGGGAGAAAGCTCAACACCCCAGTGCCCTAAAGGGTTTTAGTGACTGTTGTGACTTTTGAAAAACATTCGTGGACATTGTAGCTACTTCATGTAAGGTGTAAACTCATACATGGCTTTCTTTTCCGCTTAGGAGGATATAAGAGACGTTAGTTATTGACAACTGCGATATCTTCTTTTTTTGGTGCTGAGTTACACATTTGTAAACTTTGCGATTCCATCCTTTAAAGTTAACTTGGAATTTACAGCCACTTTTGCGAAAAACTTCCGTGAAGTGCCGTTGTGGAGGAAAGCGATTTCTATTTTCCAATGTATTTAGATAGGAATCCCCGATCTAAAGCTTCCTTTTATGATGACCGCGAAATGAAAAGGAATTGGCGATCGTGAGTAAGAGGAAAAATGACTCGCTGACAGTAAGTGAATGAATGAATGAATGAATGAATGAATGAATGAATGAATGAATGAATGAATGAATGAATGAATGAATGAATGAATTAGGTGTAAATAAGTGAGTGCTTAAAACGTCGTCAATCGACTACACTCTGCGGTTGTGTCAACGTTTGTTTCCTCTCGGTGAAGTGACCGTGTTGGGCCCTGACATTCTGCAAGCTGTCCCAAACAAATACAAGGAAGGCTACTTTTAACAAGAGCGCCAACGATTCGTGACGCGTTGCAAAAATGTACGAGCGTTGTGATCAGAACAAATTACAATACTTCTGGAAACCCGTTGCGCACTTACGCACTAGCCGTTAAGAATAAAATTGCTGCGACCTAAATTAGATTTGTGGAGCCGTGCTAAAGCTACTTTGTCAAGTGAACAGGAGAGCTAGCGCGCATGACGAAGGTTTTTTTATTGTGTTGTGATACTGTGACGGCAGCAAGACAGAAACAAAGAAAGCCGGTGCCTCCCGTCACGATGGCAGCCGTGATGACGTCGGAAATGGATTCAATACGTATTGGCTATTATAATAATTTAAACAGTGTGTTGATGCTAAGCAGTATAAAGAAGCATTGTCATGATCGAAAAACGGTACAGCCCTGACTGGACGCTCGCATTTTGTCTTACATGGCTTGAAGTTTTGATGTGCCTATACATAGATATGTAGTAAAAGTAGCGCTAGGGTGAAACATTTCTTGAAACAGGAAGTTAGTCACATTTGGGGTGCGATCTTGTACGCGTTCCAAAGTCGAACGGAGGCGGTCCGTTCTTTATGTCGCGAAATAGGCGGTCCGTTCCGTAGCGTTCGTCCGATAGCAGACGACACGGACTGATTGACAGCAGATATCACGTCACAATTGACGTCATGGAGTTCGTCATGGTTCAAATTGACCAATGGTGTGCGGCTCGGTGGAACGGACCGCCTCCGTTCTATTTTGGAACGCGTACAAGATCGCACCCTTGAATACTTATCGAGGGCTGCCATGTGCTAGAGGACTTAACATGGATACTAATATGCAAGAGTAAAAAGTAAGAACACTTGGAAGAATGACAAGTACGCAGCACCTTCCGAGTTTAGCATGAATGTAAAGGTGAAAGTGCTCACCTAATTTGCCGACATGCATCGTGGGAGAGAAGAGACAAAGGAAGTTGAAACATTTTTTAGGAGAACAATTCCAAAATTTCGCATGTAATCGTCAATGCACTGGTACTTTCTGTAGGGTGCGATGGCTTCAGACGACAAAGGACGCCACAATACGAGCGGCGGAGGCGAGAATAAGTGTAACGAGCAACTTGCTCAAGCAATGTGTACCAAAAGTAAAGCGTGCCCGTACTGCTTTACACGACGCAGGCCAAGCCAAAACGAAGTCTCCCATCTAGATTTCAAGAAACAATGGACCCCAGCTGCTCCAAGCTATATCCGCAAGTACGGCGCACGCTCGCTCAAGAAGTGATATATGGTGTCTGGTGCATCACGCCTGAAATTGGCTAGCCTCTGTCAACGTATTCTTCAAACATCGAAGAAAAAAAATGGCCTCTTTATATTCTGGAAACTTGGGCTAACGGTGAAAAATGACGGTACCGGTGCGGACGAGGCCATAAAATGGCTGGCTTCCGACGATCCTTCAGCCGAGCATCTTCTTTCACCGGCCTCGCAACAGTGGCAGCATGCGTACGAAGAACGGAGCTAAGCATAAGCATGAAAACCCGTTCAACCGCTATTCTCGTTTGTCATTTCGCTGGCGAGATAAGGTGGAGGCGACTCCCTTGCAATTGCTTTTCACGCCTTGCGGCTTATAGCCCCATTCAGCCGATATAAATTCGAAATGAGGTTCTTTCTCTTCCAAAAGCGTGATTAATGGAAGTGTCCGGTAGATGCCACAGGATGGAGTGAAAGCATTTGTTTTCTCTTAGACTCAAGTTTCGTTTTTCGGTAGTCACGAAAATTTTGATAAACATGCACGCTTCGTTTGGAACTTCTCTTACTGACCGCTATAACGAAGGCGGTCTTGCCACCCCTAAATCCGATAAGACTGCTGAGCGCGCATGCTCTAATGTACTAGGAAAGTGGCAGAAACTACTTCCTTCAGCTGTTTACAGCACCCTCGCAAGAGCAGTTGTTCTGCCACCCCTTGACACAACGTAATCGCAATGCAACCCTGAACATTGTTTTTGAGCATCTGCAATGTTTCAAACTTTGTACTCACATCCCTTTGGGCTTGGAAAACAAGCTTGCCTAACAGGTGAGAGATCCCGTGTGGTAATAGCGAACATAAATTTAGCCTTGAAAGTAACCGAGAATACACAGCAAAAAATTGTCAACGAACCACCCTATAAAACAGTCATAGGCCTGGTATGTCAATGCGTTGGCGTCGTTGACGCTTACTTCTTTGAAAGCTCCGAGGTAGAATTCACCAAGCTTTTCGCTACCCAGATAATACTGCTAAACAAGAGGTATGTTAATTCCGCTCCTGATGTTTCAAAGAAATATACGCCTTTGACGTCGATGCACTACCCTGCAGGAAAACGCTCTTGTGGGAAGTCATTAAGCAGAAATGAAAAAAAAAGCAATTTGGTGAGGAGGAGGAGGAGCAGAGAAGACAAAGGAAAAGACTGGGAGGTTCAAAAGGGCATGATGATGAGTCAGTTGGTATGGCATTGTGTACAGAGCAGGGCGAACGAGACAAAAAAGGCGATAGAAAGACGGAAATATTAGCCAGTTTACGGTGGGACTCACCTCGCTCTAACTGTCCCCACTTAACTGAATTTTACCTTTCTAAAGAAACTGTCCAAAGCGGAAGTGTAATAACATGACATATCATGATTTTCGGATTTGAGCCCGAAGCACAGCGTCTACTAATTGCGCAATACTGCGTCATTTATTGACCCGCAAATACCATGAAAAGAAAGTAGTCTGTGTAATGATTGCCATTGTGTGCATTCCGTTCACCCCCTCAGCGCCAACAACTACCAGTGCACCAATTTTCAATTAAGCTTTCGTCTACAATTTGCTACAGCAGACACCGTGTTACGATGAAAGCGCAGGTGCTACTTATTTTCAGTAGAATGATTATACATATAACAGAGGATATATTTCTTTATATATCGAAGATTATTTTTAGAAGTTATTGAAAAGTTGAAGAAGAAAAAAGTGAATAAATCCCCATTACCAGAAACAACACCAGTAGGTCACTTGTCCACTACGTCATCTCTGCTATCTCACTGCTGTCTCAAAACGCTTTGTATATTCAAGAACAATTTTAAGTGTTGAAGTTGTATGTGCAGACGATGTACTACACTTTTCGCCAGCGTGTAAATTTCATTGAAGGCCCTCGCCTCCTACTAAAGGAGAGGAATGAGAGATCACAGTCATAGTGACCACGAGAGCCGTACATAGCATTCAGAATTACATAAATGCAATCAGGGCAAATGATCACGCGTGGAACGATGCGCATTTAACAATCTTACCTTCCGGAAGGAGCAGCCGCCTTTGAATGAGTAAGAGAGAAATAAAATGAGAGAAAGAAATACAAAGGGCAGGAAGTTGAAAAGCCTGGCAGTTAACGTAGTTCACACTCCAAACTTGGAGAAGGGAAAATAAAGACGAGAAAGAAGGAAAGGCTGTCAGTGCGCACGCATCCGGTTGAGACTGGATGGCTGATGACCCTGCGAGGTGCTAAACGTTCCGCCAGTTAGCTAAGGCAGAGAGTTAAGGTGTTCCAGCTGTCGAAGTTGTCACGCAACCGCGCTTTCACTGGCTTGTGAAAAAAGAAAGTGCAGCCCTACTTTAGTAGTACGCTTAGGTCTATGCTCGACATGCTTATTCCTACACTCCACGAGTGCCTGAGTATGTCTCCATGCACAAGTTCCGAAACGCCCCACTATTACAACATTTCAGTGTTCGAAGCAACGTTCTTAGTTATCATCCTTCTACACCGCATTAGGCGGCATGTTTCCTCAAACCTTGCCTCGTTTAAAAGCACTTAGCTAAATCTCGTGCACGTTATTGAAACGGCCGAGTCATTCAAAACCGCTTAGCCTAACGGGGTCCGCACCTCTTTCCAAAACCGCCGCTAAACGGCTTCGAAAGTCTCACTAATACTGCAACATGGGAGAACGCACTCGTGGAAGGGCATGGGGTGGCTACAGGGCCGACAAAAAATAACAACAAAGAAAATCTGGAGATAACACTATGTCATGCAGCTCTCACTCGTACGTCAAGTCTCTGTCGTGCCTTTCCCTCCTTCTTTACGCCTATCTTCTTCCTGCCGTGAAGCACGCTAGGACGTTTACTTTGCTGCTATAGAAAAACAAGTACAGCTTTCCAGAAGTAGCTATTAGACATTGCCCAGTATTTTTTGGTGAAGTTGGACCTTAGTGAGCTATAGCCATTCACGATATTCTTCATGCCATTCCTGAAAGTCTGGACCGGAAACCCGCAGGTTGTGTTTACCTTGCGCACGTTTTGATGCCGCAGTACGATCGCTATTTACTCGGAGTCACTGCTCCATGGGGCTGACGTACGGCTATTTGCAATGTGCCAGAAAACTTCCTAGCACGCAGCGCTGCATGATACACGTCCGCCTTCCGCCACTCAACGGAGTTTACCGACCGCGCGCGGAGAATACGCAAGGAGTTAAGTTTACTAAGCGCATTGGAATAATTGGAAACCTATTGAATCAAAATCAACCAGTGAGCCTACATCAGGTACCGCTTGCCTATAACGTACCACATGTTCATATAATCAGGATCGGCTCCCTGTGGGTTCTACGCTATTTTATCATTTCCGTTTAGGAATTGCTAGTGACGTTCCCCCGAAGCTGCTCGTATCAAGCTCCATGAGCATGAATGTGCCGGCAAAACGAGTTCGGCACAGTTCAACATTTATACATTTATTGATCCAAGTGTGCGAAGGAAGTGCTTGATAGTGAAATATTCGCATTAAGCTTTGTCATTCGCATCCCGCGTACTTTTCGGCCATTTCTCCTCGAACAGCGTTGAAACTGGTGCAATAATATTCTCGGGAAGTCTTAGAATAATCGTTTGAGGTGGTATTGGTTAAGTTAAGTGTTCTTTGATACGCACGAGGGATATACTTTCAGCAACAGAAACACTTTTGAGACTATATTGACTGAACGTTCTAGTGCGAGTCCTGCTCGCTTTTGGAGGTGGTGTACCCAGGTAGTGGAGAAGTCAGAAAACGTGGATTCCTCCTTCCCTTTTCTATCCTGCCTTATGGTTCTTTAGCGCTAACTTTATACGAAGAGACAGTAAAGAGAAAGACAAAATTTAGATCCAGTGCACTAGTTCCAATCTGGTCTGAAGCGAAGCTTTAGTGAAACGGTTAGTTAAAGGCCGTACAACTAACGGCCACACGTACAATTGTTCTTACCCTACTTTAATGTAACGTGCAACCTCATTCAATCATTCATGCGCGCAGGCTATGCGCAGGCTACGCCGAAAGGCAAACACCAATTCAGGCGGATGCACTGTTCGAGATGTCCATGCCACGATGTCGCGAGCACAAAGGGAGTGTGCTATGCTTGTTGAGGGAAGAATAGCGATGTCAAGTGTATGCACAAGGTGGCACAACACACATCTAGCTATAGTTAAACATAATGCACCTGTCATGTCACACTCATTATGGGGAATTGTGCAAGAATGAGCACACATCCAGGGACGAGCGCTTCTGTCTAAAGGTCACGGCCCTAGGCCCCACGCCAAAAGTCCCACAGGGGTTGGCATTTATCTATATTTAATAAACACGTTGCTCGCTCTCTCTCTCTTACAGTCGCAGAATCATAATGGGTAAATCAGTCAAAATCAACGAACACATTCAATACGATGCGCAATTCCAATAAGAGGCCGGTGTGCTTTACAGACGCTATTGAGCCCACATTGTATGTGCGAGTATTATGTAGGAATTTATTGTTCTATTACTCAGAAAAGAGATACCCTTACTGTTGCAACTTCCTCGTTCAGCATATAGGGGTTATATAAGCCCGTCTGCTGGTTACTTGCATTTGACGCGCATGAGCGTTATCATATATACCCACAGATATATCCTCTGAGGTAACGATTAACGCAGCTGCAGATTAAAGCAGCAGCCGCCCCTTTCAAGCTATGAGGGTAGGCAAAGAAAGCTTGGCCTAAAGAAATGCAGCAGGTCCAACGAATGATAATATACAGTGAAGCTTTCTGTGAATGCATAAAGAATCAAAACACACACACACACACACATAAATTATACCGAGCCTTTCGTTCAGCGGAGTTACTGACTACTAGCGGTTACGACGGGTGCCTTGAGCGCATCATGGTTTCAGAGGCAGCATACACGTACGTACATAGCACAATTCGAATCCATTCCATACACAAGAGGCATTTCCTTCTTTATTACCGTGCAGCCACGGATGCTCGAAAGCGAGCTTTCATGGTTCTTTCAATGCAAAAGCGTCAAATGGTTCGTTGAGCGAAAAAAGTCCCCGTTCTGCGTCTGCAGCAGCGAAACTACATTTGAGTCCCACTGACTGCGACGTCATGAGAGCGGATTGAAGGCGTGGAGTTTCACACAATTTTTAAAGGGAAATGTGGCGCTAGTGTCTACGGGAGTTGGAAGCTGGGCCATGGAGCCAGCGTTGGAATGATGGGTAGTTCATGGATTTGCCTAAAATTTGTCCTTCTTGCTTTAAATGACTTCATGGCTTTGCAAATTGATCGTTTTTAGGAAAGTAACGCGTTATAAACAGTTAAATAAACATTATTAAAATTGTCTTACGGCAGGATTCGAACACAGGATGGCAAGCACAGAAGCCCGATATTGAAACCATTATGCCAAGGACGCATGAGCATGCGGAACCACTGCAATTAGCAGCGATTATGCGTGCTTGCTGAGTCGTATTAGCTCCTGTATCGAAAAAGAAAGTATAAATTTATTTGAAGTTTAGGCCAATTTAAGCCTAGATAAAGCGTACTAAATGAAACCACAAGAACGCCTGAAGCCCCAAGCACGAACTTAAGACAAATTCATGTAATACCCATCATTCCCATGGTGGCTGAACGATAGCCGCTCCAGAGTTTTCTCTAGTAATTTTAGAATACTATGTGGACGAAAGGCAACATCTGCTGACTCAGAAGCGCGCCAGATATTGCGTTAGGGGAGACGACATCGCCGCGACAACACGTGACCCTCGCTTTTGCTCTCGGAAGCCTGCGTTATCCGCGCGTTCCTTGTCCACGCGAGCTCCCGCCTGCATTATGACTGTGTCTCGGTAAAAGGCCATATCAAAGCGCGTCAAGCGTCTCAATGCGCTCGCTTGCCCGCGAGGAGTCCGTGATTCGAAGGACCACTCAGCCGCGTTCAATTGAACGTTAATGCTTTCGCATTCACAACTCATAACAAGTGCTTAGGTGTCCTCGGATTTCTCTTTCCCCCGCACTGCCAACGCCACCGCTGCCGCGGATGCGTGCAGGCGAGCGCCATCTGGTGGTGTTGCAAGGAACCCAGCGGCGCGTGTGGCGCGCGTGCTCCGCTATGATTGGTTGGCTTATTCGGCTAGGGAACAGCCAGGACGCAGCCAATGCAGCGAAACCTGGCGACGTTCGCAAATAAAAGCTTTGCCTTTAGGAAAAGGAAGGACGACACACTTGAGCAGGAGTCAGCTGCAAATGCCGTCGTAACACGAATTTCTTTTCTGTCTCCATACTTCATACAGAGAGCGTGCATCAGCCAACGATTGTTTATGTCGCGTTACGCGTTCCCACGCAAGCAGGTATTGCGGAGCGTCGCGTGTCCGCAAAGTCTGTTCTTGTGAATTGCATCAATTAATGATTGTGCTAGTTACCCAGTGGAGATGCAGAAATGACGCGATCTTTAAGCTTTCACCGCGAAACCATGCTGAGGCAATCAATATCTTCCTGCGGAGATAATATGCAAGTGAGTGTCCTCGCGCAAAGCTTGCTGCTGTGCTTCGTCAAACGGAAAAAAATAAAGGTTCGCTGACTGCTTAAGCGGCAACAAAGGTCAAGCGCTCATTGTACGTTATTCTCAATACTCCTGGTCTCGTGTACATTCGCTTGTTTTTGCGGGCTGCTTTGCTCGGTTGTTTTTCTCGGTCACTATCACCATCGTACTCCCGCACAGGGTCTGGTTGAGCAAGTTTACTGTGGTATACCCTTTTGCAGCGGACGAATTAGTCTTTTCCAGCGCGGACACTGCTGCGAAATGAGTTTCTCTCCAAGCAACTGATGATCTTTGTCACTACGAGCTTGACTATCATAATAATGACTATAATCATATCAGAGCCATCATAGCGGAAGGTTATTTTTTGTTATCATGATAGAAGGAAATGTTCGCGCGAAAGTAAGGCGCTTCAACAAGTGATACGATTACATATCTAGCTTTCGCGACTTTCGCACTTAGTTTTGTAAGAGAAAGAGGAGACGAACAGTTGATGCACACATAACGATGTTATCACATAGCAGTCAGAACACCACCACGACATTGTAATGACGACCTCGAAGCAACAAGTGTAACCACATTAATATCACGTATCACATACAGCGGCAGTACGAATAGTGAACGCTCTCTGATACAAAACTTTTTTTTACATGCGTTCATACAATATACAACAATGCCGCTCTCGTTAAAGAATATTTAATGGCACTAAACTGCACTTTTGCGTGAATTTTTTTGGCCACGGGCCCAATAATATCATTAAACTGAGTGGTCTGCGGTTCAATGTATTGATGTCGATTTAAGTCGGCGCCTTGTTATATCATTAAGCGCCAATTCTAGAAGATTCTATAAAGGTAAGCAAACTTAGACACCAAGGTATTCCGCTGAGCTAAAGATTTTCTTTCTGACCGCACCCAATTTGTGACTACTAACAACTGTTCATCTACTCTTTCGCCTGTCTCATCCGGCGTCCCCAAGGATCAGTGTTGGGACCCTTATTCTTTCTCATCTACATTAAAGGGAAGCTGAAGAGTTTTCCAGACAAAATGAGTGAATAGCTGTACGTAATGGTTTGCCACCCTCCGAGTTCAAATGTCGCGTCGAAATTGAGCGAAAGAAAGCGCGAACAGATTTTATTTCGACGCAAAGTGCAGCAGCTGACTCGGGGCAGCTCGCGCGCCTCGTTTCCGCCTGTGATTGGTCGGGCGCCTCGTGACGTCAACAATGGTGTTTGTCCGGACCAACCGCGGCCGCTACACATGATGCATGGTGCAAGGTCGTTTGGCGCTGTGGTTTGGTGAGACAATAATGCTAAATTTTGAGAGCTTGCGTTTCTCTGAGGAGTTCGGCGTCGCTCCCTACATGTACGCAGCCGGCTTCTCCAAGAAGCAAAAGATGCTGGTAGCAAGCAGTGCTTTCGGCGCGAACGAAAGCGAAGTGTTAGCATCTCCTCGTGTTAGAAATGTTCTTTGGTGTGTATGTTATTTGCAAAGCTGCATTCAGCAATCCAGCGAGTTCGTTTCCGGGCAAGCAACTGCACTGTTATGTTCCTGCATGCCTCCTCGTTGAACGTAAGCAGGGATGCGATCGTCGGCATTTCTACGCTGCCCCAAAGCTATCGGAAATCTACACAGACGGTTTACATGCGGGAAAAGCTTTCCGGCTCTTGTAGCACGTGTAGTGGCTTTCATCAGGGCGCCATCCACACGCTACTCGTAACTGGAGCCGTAAAGGCTGCGAATTCCGACAGCTACGTGAGGCAGCCGGTTTCTCTCTGTGCGCGAGGGGGAGCGCAGCGTCCTGGCGTGCACCGGCTTTCACACACATGCAAACTTTACACTTGCACTGCATTATGGCAGCTGCATGTAGACTGTTTCACAACACACGTGCGAATAGAAAATTAACGGCGGTTTCCGATGAAACCTGGGTCAAGGATGGGAGATAAACATGCACCTTCCGTTCAGCGTGCTAAAACGAAGGAGCTAGCAGTGAATCAAAATTCAGGTTTTCACGAGTTCGTCATTATTAAGGTCTTCCAAGACCAGTTACCATCCGTCCGCCCGCTCCCGTCCCGTCTTTGTGCATTCGTTGCCCCGACCTTCTCGCACTGCGTTTAGAAAGCCTGCTAGCAGCATTCGTACTCTCACTCATTCACGCATTATTGATAAACTGTGGTAGTAATTGTCGTCACGGAAGTAGTTAGAGCACAGCACTGTTGTTCTTGAGCACTTGAAATTCTTTCGATTCGCAGGAGCCTCCCACTTAGCTGTAAGCTTCTTGTCTTGTGGGGAGTAATAGAACATCGGAACATCGTCCCGGCCGCTGGTGTTCGTGCAACCGTAGGCTGCACAGAATGCCGGCATTATCGGCCCACCACTTCAATTGAGGCTGCGCACGTCAACTACCACTCTACGTACATACAAACAAAGGAATGCCGTGTCGAGCGAAGCAGATTATAATGGCACGCACGCATAAACAAGCATGGTCAGGCACGGTCGCGGAGACTGCGAAGGAACGGAACACCAGTGCTGACGTCACTACGCCATGGTTTCCGGTCTCCGCTCGCATCGTCAGAGTCAGCAGCAGCGCGCGGGGCTCGACGGGGGGCGGAGCGACAGCGCAATTTTTTAACCAGCGATTACGTCGCTCCTAATTGAAAAATCCCCCCCCGCCAAAAAAAAATTTTACCTGCATGGTTTATAAGGTTCCCGCATACGCATATGAGCGTCTTATTAAATTCTACAGACTCTTCAGCTTCCCTTTAACGACCTTCCTGACTGCATCACGTTTTCATCAATAAAACTTTTTGCCGACGACTGCGTTCTCTAAAAAAAAAAAAAAAAAAAAAAAAACTCGCCCAACCATCTGATCAGCATGAACTTCAAGAAGATATTAACCACTTGTCCTCATGGTGCAATAAATGGATGATGCGGCTCAACATCAAGAAGTGTAAAAGCATGCGAATATTTCCACGGGGCCACAGTATAAGCAGAGAGTATTTTCTTCACGGCATCTGACACGATCCTGTGACATCATAGAAGTACCTCGGCATCCACGTGAGTCCTGATCTTTCTTGACGCATACATGTTAACTATGTTACTAACAACGCAATCCGCATGCTGGGATACTTGCGTCACAATTTCGCCCAGCACTGTCGTCTGTAGAACTAGATCTATATAAAACTTTTCTTCGCCCTAAATTACATTACGCATGTGGTATCAGGACCCCAAAAACACTACATTTTCAGAAATTATTAAATCCACCCAGAATCGCGCAGCACGTTTAACTCTATCAAATTACTCTCGGCATGCCAGCGTATCATCAATGAAAGCAACACTTGCCTTACCTGAACTATCCTTGTGTCGTAAATGCTCTCGCCTTTCATTGTCCCACAAAATCTACCACTATAATCCGATATTAAAAGACATTACTTTTTTTCCGCTCCCGTCTACGTCTCACAACGTTCAGATCATGACTATAAAGTTGGTGTGCCATCTTGTCGGACTAATTCCTACAGCGAATCTTTCATTCCAAAGACTAGCAAAGAGTGAACCACCTTCCCGCTTCCATAGCCGCCACCACCAACATCAACAGCTTCAAGACTGCCATTCATGAAACCTTATAATAACTTATTTTTCTTTACTTGTTAAAACTGTATTTTCTCGCTCTTTTACTGCGCAAATATTTTTATTCACCACTCCTTCCTGTAATGCCTTCGAGCCTTGGAAGTATGCTAAATAAATAAATAAATAAATAAATAAATAAATAAATAAATGATGTTGCGTGGATTCCTCAACAAAGCCACAACCACATCGCGTAATTTCATCGGGTGTTCTCTGTGTAAATAGTGTTTTGTAGAGGCGGTGGCAAGCAGTAATCGATAATTAAGGGTTTTTCAATTTGCATCTAAAGTTCATGGAATGATGAATTCATAAGCAGGTCAATGTGAAATAGATCGGAGGTCTTGAAATTTTGGTTCTTTGTACACTATTTCAACGATAATGCTCTTAGAATAGAGCGCAGTTCATTTTATGATAATGTGAGAGAAGTTGTATAATCTCTGCCTTGGGCTTGCTATGCTGCCGCGCTAGCAGCTGTGTTACCTGCAATATTACAATTACCGGTATCCGCGAAAGTATACTATCTCCTGCGCGCTTCACGTGCCCAGGTGAGATCTTTGAACGTTTCATCAGCTGTAATAAGGTTGTTTTTCTTTATATTTCATGTGATGCCAATGATCATACATGCACGCAATGGGTACACATCAGACAATATTTTGGCGCTATCTTCGGCGCCCTGCGATTGCATAGATACCGGAAACTCAGAATTAACAATAGGTAGGGATAGTCAAAGTCAAAGATAGTCAAAGAGCTGCTATCTTATAAAAATATACAAAGTAGCTTTTTCAAAAGGTAACAAAAAAGAACTTTTACACTCTTTTACGAGCAGCTTCAGGCTTTACGGAGGCATTCGAAGCTCTTAAACGATGCAGTTTTTTTTTTTGTCCCTTTGTGAGAGCGACACACATGTGCTGAAGAAAAACCGGTAAGCATGCAACTTTTGCTTGAGTAAACGTCTATTTCCCAGAGCCGGTTAAAATTGTGAAAGATTAAAGGCAGCTAACTTTTTTTTTGTTACGCTCAACCAAAGGGGCAAAAAATAAGGCATCGTTTAAAATCTTCGGATGACTCTGTAAAGCATGAAGCTTCCCGGAAAAGAGCGGAGCAGCAACAGAGCACCGAAAATATGAACAAAGAGTGCATTGAATGCTACCTAATCCTTCAAGCGAAATGCGACTCGCCTTTGTTCTCGTGTTTACCGATGACTGAAGTATAATGCCTCTTGGAACGACAAAAGGATGCCACTGAATACAAAGTTCTTGGTGTTTTCCCCTTCATGTTTGTATATCGTTCTAGTCTGTTGACAAACATGAAGAGAACTGTGATTCAAAAGGACAACTGTATGAGTGTTTCTTTATTTTTTTGTGGCATCATAAATTTTAAAACAATGAACTCTGACACAGCACTTTGCTTCTGTTGGCAACTAAACATTTAGAAACAGTATTGACAGGTTTCGTTCGCCTTCTTTGCCAAACTGGCACAGAGAAGTGACTAAATCTTGCTGCATTGTTGCTGAAATTGTCAATAAACCTTCGGAGTGCATTATGGACAATATGGGTGGATTCGAACTCTATAACATTTGCTAAAATAGCGCAAACATTCGTAGCAACGCGTCACGTTCGTCTTGCGTTCGTACAGAGCGGGAATAAATAGACAATTTACCAATACGGCACGGATCACATTTACTTTATTTGTGCGCTTATTACAAGCAAGTATGAGAGCTGAAATACTGCGTTTACGATCAAATTGTAAGGTGACCAATCCTGAATGGTTCGAAAGAACACGAGTCAGCTGATTTTCTAAGTACGAGAGCACACTTGGTTCTGGTTAAACTAAATGCAAATTATTTTCCGTTTAACGCTCGTGAAATGAGAACAGAGTGTTTTGGCATGCCCTTGGTTGGCCATGTTAACTCGGTGATTAATATTATACGTGACGCGCCGGCGAGATTCGAATCAGTTTTCTGAATTTCTATGTTGCCAAAATGTCGCCACATTTTTCTGTCACATGTCACATAAAAAAATGTTAGCAAAATAGAGAAATCTGACACTGAGCAGACGAAGTAGTCGACAAATATATTCACAAAATAACTAAATTCGCGAATTGGCTAGTAAACATTACATTTAAAGATACTTGATAGACGTGTGTAAAAATAGCAACATTTTCACACAATTTACAAAAAAAAGTTATTACAGTAAAGGTGTTTATGGCTAGGTTCTGGCGGATCTCGTCTCCGTGGACATAGCCCAACAATTTTTCATACGTGGGGCCATCCCGCAGATATTGCAATACCGGGCCGACCCGCGTCGGAGGTGCAGTTCGCCATTATGGGGTCCACATACAGAGCTTCGCTGGTCATCCTTCTTCACAGAGTGAAAGGCAAAGTTTTTGTACAGACCTGCTCAAGTTATGCGCAATGTTTTGGTTCACAAAATAAATCTCACTAGTATTGTTCACGGAAAGTTATCCTCAATGCTCTTAGTTAAGCACTCACTGAGAAGACTGAGATGGCTTGCAACGGCAAGCATAAATCTCTGCAAAATTGGACTGTGAATTGTTTGCTGTACGCTTCGCAAGATGACACTTTCTGGCTGAAAATTTAAGGGCGCGACTTATTCGGGAAGCAAAATATAAATTACCCTTTTTTGCTTGCCTGGCAAATTCAATTGTGAAGTTCGCCCGCTAGCGATGCCTTAGTATGAGTCTGCTGGCTATATCAGCCAAGCTACAAACTATTTGATCTTGCCGTTGCGTGCGGGAGTTGGCCGAAGCTGAGAGGGACTTGGAGAAATTGTTTTTTTTTTTACATTATGTACAGGAATAGAACAAAAAAAATGCAGTAAAAGAGAGAAAGAATTCATAAGGGAAAGGCAGGGAAGTTAACCAGGCTGAGTCCGGCAGGCTACCCGGCACTGGGGAAGGGGCAAAGGGGTTTGAAAGAGGAGAAGGAAGAAAGAAGTTCGCAGTTTGCACATTTACACACACAAGCTTTCATCGCTAATTTAGTCACAGGTGGTTATACAAGTTGGTGTATTTCAAGAAACACACCAGCACCTTTATGGCATTGCACATAGCAGAAGCACGAGGTCACGCGCCCAAGATCTTCTCTGTGAAAGGCTTGTCGTCTAAGTGCCCCAAAGCTGTCCAAAAGGCACTCCTCTCATCTTCGTATCTGGGGCAGTCACACAGGAGCCATCGTTACGGCGGGCAGCAAATCGGACGCTGCGGCCCGCAGCAAGAAGGACCTCTTCTCGATGTTTCACTGCCTTATAACCCCTTCAGTCCGTCGGGGTCACGTCACATTCAGACAGTCGTGGAGCCGATGCAGATGTCGTCATGTTCATGCAATCATTGGGCCCGTGCGAGTAGCGTCATTTTCGATAAATGGGGCACTCCCTGGGCTCTATTCTCCCATGGCTGTCCACGCCCGGCGTCGGGAAGGTGCTCAGCTGGAGGGGACGGGTCGTCTTTGAACCATATTCCATTGCTGCGAGGTCCAACGAACTCAAACCGTGCCGGCTTCCAGTTGCGATTTCGGGAAACGTCCCGCAGAGGGAGGCGAAAGCTCCGCGCGCGGCAGCCGAGGGCGGGATAGCCAACCTGTCTGACGGGTCCGATAGCATGGTGGACGCGCACCTGCGCATCATAATTGGAAGGCGATAGCGAGTGGTTGCGTTCGCAAAACTTGACCGATGCTAGTTAATAGTCGGTTCTAACAAGGCTTGGTATGATAATCTAGGAGCAATAACGGGTACTTCTACGACTCTTGGATTATTCCAAAAGATGCAGTTTCGCCCGAAAGACGAAGCATCGATTGCGATAGCAAATTTGTGGACATCTATACGGAGTAACGGCAGTAGTTTTATCGGCCGTATATATTTGTAAACATGGCAGACTAACAAAATTAGCCAGCACGGTGTCACGCGCGCACAAGCGAACATGAACACATCTCACTCGATGACCGCGAAAACTCGCTGTCTAAACGTTTCTGTGAGGAAACGCGGCACCAGCAGCGAGCGAATTGACCTTCGCGCCACCGCTCGCATCAACGCGAACTACGCCGCGAGAACATTGCACAGCGCCGACTGTGTACCCGTCGCAGATTGCATTCGAGATAGAGCGGCCGGGTCGGACGCGCGCGGCCGCCCAGAACGCCCGCAGTAGAACGCGCCCCCCTTCCCTACTCTCCCCCCGGAACCTCGCGCGCGACGGAAGGCGGCGCGCTTCCTCCCCGCTTGCCGCCGTTGAGTGCTCGAGATTGAGCCGGGATCGCCGGGTCACCCTCGTACGCTTTCACACGCACAACAGCATACGGCACGCGGCGACGATGTTATTGACCTTAGACCTTATACTGAACCTCACGCCAACGCCGACGGCGATACCATAAATGCACCAAGTGTCCGTATAATTGCTATCCCAATAAAATATTTTTTACGTCCAATCGCGTGCGCATGTGTACGACAAAACCCTTCTGATATCCGCTCTGCATGCGCAAACGGTAGCTCGAACTTTGTTATTGCTTTTTCTGGCTCATTATCGCGGCCGACATCTGCAGTCTTATTAGCAAACTATGAAAAGTCGTTGGTGAGAGAAGCTCAGCAGGTGCACGAAAATAACGCATGGCCACGTGCGGCGACTTCTAGAATGGGAAGGCTCATCACCATTTCCTTCACAAAATATAGAAGGGAAGGAAGGAAGGAAAAAGTGGAGAAGGAAGGCAGGGAGGTTAACCAGTTTTGCCTAACCGGTTTGCTACCCTACACATGGGAGGGGGATGGGGGGGATGAAAGATGGGGAGAAGAGATAGAGGGCACATAACACGGCACACACATCGTTGGTTACAGTCTGTCACTCTTGTGTGGTACGTGACATCACTGTCACAGTCGCTTGTCCAAGCCCGTATCCGTCATAAACCGAAGTAGTCCCTTCGTCGCCTTCAGCTGCGATGTCTTCAGTCGGCGATATGTGAAAATGGTTGCAACTGACAATGGTCTGCTGTCAAGGTGCGCTAGAACGGACGCCATGGACTGTCTCTGAACATTATATTCAGGACAGTCGCACAGAATGTGTTCCAGCGTCTCCTCGCAAAGACAGGCATTGCAGAGAGCGTTGTCGGCCATTCCAATGCGAAACGAGTAAGATTTCGTGAAGGCCACCCCTAGCCATAAGCGATAAAGCAGGGTGGCCTCACTTCGGCGGAGTCCGGTTGGCATACAGAGATGCATCAAGGAGGGCAGGTCGTGTTGATGATCGCTGCGGTTGGTCTGGCTGCTTGGTGTGCACCATAGAGAGAGCGTGATCTCCTGTGCAAGCACTTGAAGTCTGCTGGCTGCGTCGGAACGTGAAAGTGGTATGGCCTCTTCCTGTGTGTCTTCAAGAGCTGTCCGAGCGGCTTTATCGGCGTCTTCATTTCCGATGACGCCGCAGTGACTTGGCAGCCACTGAAACGTCACGTGATGTCCTTTCTCATGTGATGTATGAAGTAGGCATCTAATATCGAATACGAGCTGTTCATATGGCCCGCGAAGCAGAGCTGATAGTACAGATTGTAGGGCTGCCTTTGAGTCGCTGAAAATTGACCATTGTCGAGGTGGTTCCCGATTGACAAAACAAAGAGCAGCTCGAAGAGCAGCTAGTTCCGCAGATGTAGATGTCGTTGGGTGGTCAGTCCTAAAGCTGATGGTAATACCTCTTTCTGGGACGACTGCAGCACCGGACGAACACTGGATGTTTGTGGAACCGTCAGTATAAATATGTGCACTGTCTGCGTACCTCTCGTGCAGAAGAAGCAGAGACAGTTGTTTCAGCACAGGCGACGACAGCTCAGACTTTTTCCCGATTCCTGGCACGTTGAGATGGACTGTGGGGCTGACAAGGCACCAAGGGGGCATCGATGGTTTAGATGCAGCGGTGAAGCCCGAGGGAAGTTTGTCGTTGTACTTGACAATAGTTTTTGAGAATGATGCTTGGTGCCTGTCTGAAGGTAGTGTTGCAAGGTGGTGATAGGGGGCCCGTGCCAAATGTCTGATATGCGTTCTCAGGGTTTCCACCGTGATGTGAGTCTGCATTGGATGGTCCCGAGCAATCGCAATAGTTGCCTCAGTTGACGTGCATCTCGGCAAACCAAGACAAACTCTGAGTGCTTGAGCTTGCGCTGCTTGCAGAACACGAATATTTGTCTTGCAGGTGTTGTTCAGTACAGGTAGACTGTATCTTAAAAAACCGAGAAAGAGAGCTCTGTAGAGTCTCAGCATTGCGTCTACTGACATCCCCCACGTCTTTCCTGTCAGGTATTTAAACAACTGGGAGGTTGCTGTTAGGCGTCGTTTCATGTAAGCCACGTGCGACAAAATATAGAATACCAAACAAAATGTGCCGTGCCAGATGCGAGTGGCATGAGGAACAAGGCACAAGTGTTCAGCCCGTACCAGACAATGATACGCTGTGCAGATGAACGCAGATAAATATTCACGGTTACAACCATGAATATTTATTGTGTGGGCGTCGCTCAATGACTATGCAAACGCTGCTGAAATGACAAGAAGATTCAAACGCCACTTATTTTCATGCGACATTATCTAGAATCCTTTAAAGCGAAAGACTTAAGTGGCATGTTGAGTGGTGACCTTGAGCGAAACACGGCAGGTGCAAAAAGTGGGACAAAAACCCACGTGACCTCCGGGCGAGCGGCGTGTGGAGAGACACCGATTGGCGCGCGCAGAGAGCAAAACCAACACCCACTAACCCTCTAACCACCAAGCATGGTGTCCCACTCGTTTTCTCGGCTCCCTGCAAGCTGAGTCACCTTTGCGCCCGCATTGGGATACCTCACGCCAGAAAGAAGCAAGGTGGCTGTGGCGTGGAACACAAGAAACCCCATGTAAATTGCCAAGTTGGCGTCATTTATCAGATTCTCCTGACATGTGGCAAAACCTACATAGGCCAGACGGGTCGTTGCTTGAACGTGCGAATCCGTGAACACGAAAGGTCCATTAAAAACCGGGAGCAACGTCATTTACCCTTGCATTGCCTAGATCATAAATGCAGGCCTCTGCTCAACCAGGTTAAGATCCTGCGCAAGTGCAATAACGAAAAAGCACGGGAAATTCTAGAGGCATATTTCACAACATAGAAGGGACAAGTATGCATCAGTGACTCACCGATCATACTTTACAATAGGGAGGCACGTTTCCTAGAAAATATGATTAGTTGAGCCACCCCATTAGTTTTTTCTGATTTTGTTTTCTCCTCTTATCTGCAGCTGATACCCTGATGTGCTTGCGCTGGCATGAACTGATATTTAAGCGTTTCTCTCGAATAAACCTCAGTTGTTAGTTTGCGCTTGTCCCGTCTTCTTCCTTGTGATTGTCTACAAAGCGCATCCAATCTTTCGAAATACCCTCTAAAGAACTTAAGGCCTTCTGGCTGTACCCTTTCCCCCTTGAGCTACGTCACGCAAAAGAGGCCCACATGGAAGTTCCGTGCAGCGTGCTACGAAGCTACGAGTGGCGCACCAATGTTGAAAAGGAGACGCGGATGACTGAGTGGGCGACGACGGCGATAACAATTCGATTACTTCCGGGAACTCTGCGACTCCTTGGATAGTTTCGGGGTTAGAAAAGTCCTGGCATGCTGCGACATAGTTCCGAGCGCACTTATTTTTGGACGTGAACCGTGCATATGTAGTCTCTGCGATTGCGCTGCGATTGCGGTTGTGTGTCCGGCACACCTTCATTGCCGCGCAATGTGGCTTACATTCATGCCAGGATATGCCTAATAAGTGCTGCGTGCTCAATTGCTGCAGCAATTACAAATCGTGGCCGAAAAATCATGTGTTCATGTTTCCGCAAGATCAATGACAGAATATTAGGTGCCCTTGCTAAGGCAAAGAAGAGAAAAGCTGGAATTCTGCGGAGTAAGGCAACTGTTTCTTTGTAAATAGTAGTGCTCCCGGCCACGACGGCCGCATTTCGATGGGGGCGGAATGTGAAAACACCCGTGTACTCAGATTTAGGTGCACGTTAAAGAACCCCAGGTTGTCAAAATTTCCGGAGGCCTCCACTAAGGCGTGCCTCATAATCAGAAAGTGGTTCTGGCACGTAATATCCCCTTAATTTTCTTTGTAAATAGTTGCACGAATGTTTTGTATCTCCATTGCTAAACTCATTTGATTCGTAAATATATGCACTGCGGAACTCTATGTAATAATGCCTCTAATGCAAAATAATTCGTTCAGAGCCTAATCTAGACTAGAATAAATACATGTGTCCCTAATGTGAAGTTGTCATGAGATATCTTATGGTGCAGTGCTAACATCTTGTTGAAGAGCTTTTGTGGTCGCATGAACGGCAAACTCTTTGACGCCGACTCTGAAGAGGGCACCACTGTGACTTTTCAATATAAGCCATGGCCCCAGTCATCATTTACCCGAAATTCGTTATCAATCCTAAGGTTGAACCATTTCATGTTTTATGGACGGGCTTTTTAATAATGCAGTGCGTAAATAGTTTTGCATAAATAGAATAATCTTGGAACACCCTCTGTTCACTGCGGGCCATCTGATCAATTATGCTTAAAAAAAATAATGCGCACTGGTTAACGTTGCCCATAAGGGCACGATCCCTTCATTCAACCAGTATCCCCGAGCACGCCGCCGGCCTCTTCTCCGTGACGTCACTCGCCGAGCGCTCAGGCCTTCTGTCGTCTAGGTGGTTTTGGGAAAACCCGTGACCTTCGCCGGTTGAGGGGCTCGTGGAGAGGGGAACTGGTGGCGTGCGCAAACAAACATAAAAAAAAACAGCGGTTGCGTCACTGACGTCACGTGGCGGTGGCGGCGGTTGTGACGACAGTCGACTGCCAAAAGAGCGTGACCGCGATGGAGGACACTCGCCCAGGGCCTAGTGGACTCCGCGGAAGGCCTTAGAAGCACGCTACGGCTGAGGATGCTCGCCAAGCGAGAAACGAGGTGCGGCGGGAGCAAGGCGTTCGGCCACGAGTGCTGTTTTCCCCTGCTGAGAGGATGCAAAGCAATTGTATTCAGCTTGTGTTACGCATTTGTAACACTTACTGGCAACAGGCACGCTGCACCTTTAGGTAGTGCATTAAGTGCCCGCATGCGTCGTTGAGTAGGTCGACCTAAAAGCGCCACACCTGCGGCTCGTTATGTCTTGCAAGAGGTCTGGTCTCGGATTGTATAACGTAATGCATTATCAAGTGTGCAGCAGGCTTTTGCCTTCAAGTGTTACATAGAGCGCAACATGCTGCCGAACTTTATTGTACCCACCATGGTAGACGAATGGCGCTTCCCTGCTCAGCCCGAGCACACTGGTTCCACCACGGCCGCCGCGACTGCATTTCACTGACGGGTGAATGCAGAAACGCTCGTGTACTTTGCGTTGGTTAAACATTAACAAACTCTAGGTGGTCAAAATTAACCGGTGTCCTCCTCTGTGGCATTCCTCATTATCAGGTCGTGGTTTTGACAGGCAAAGCGCTGGAAATTATTTTAATTTCAAAGCTTGGGTTCTTTCTGTAGGCTACAAAAGCAAGTAAAGTTAACAGACGCCCCTTTTGTACTGGCCCACAATAAGCTATCTTCACTGCAAATGGAAAATAAGGTGGATTGTTCGGCATTCCGTCTAGGATTCGATGAAAGAAATACATGTTAGATGAAGACAGTACGCGAAAGGTAACAAAGACCTGGAAGTGTGTTCCTCTTTGCTACGCGGGGCTACATCTATATATTTCCTGTTACCCTTTCAAACCTCCGTGTGACAAAAGCGGCATGTCTTCTTGCCATGCTGGCGAGAAAAACAAAGCAAGAAAAAGTCGTCCTACTGAAAAAGTTAGCAGTGCCTTGTACTTGTACCGGAGTACACACAGCAGCGCAGACAGAATACATCCATTATTTATCTATCTTTCTACGTCGAGCGAATAATTCAATGAAAAAAGGCGCAGTCGAGCAACAGCTAACCATTCATTGAAACTCTGTGTGTCTTCGTTGCTGTGCTTTCCTTGAATCGGGGTTTTGTGTCCGCTGCAGCCATGAAGAAAAGCTCTAGCAAGTACGTCTTGTCGTCCTCCAATGCTTATATTGCCTGTTGGTGCTCGCGTTGTGTGTATTTGTTGCTTTTCGTGCGCCTGCGCCCTTGTGGGTTGGTATGAAACTTATATGACGTATTAGCAAAAGCTTCGACACCGATAATGATAGGGCAAACGTTCTTTGTGTGGCCTTAACTGAACAAAAATGACAAAGTGACTTTCCTTGAGCTCGAAGTACTGTGCTCCTGAAACGAAGAGAAATCGTTACGAACAAAAACCACAACAAAAAGAAAACCTGAGCATACTATACCGACTCTCGTAATATGGACAATTTTTTACAGCACACCGACAAACGTTATGCAAATTCCACGTGCTTGTTAGAGTGTATGTGAAGCGAAGTTTTGTGTAGCGGTTAAACAAATGCTGTACAACTAGCGGCGATAGATACAATTGTATTTACTTTCTTCCTAAGGAATGTGGAATTAAATGTATTTATGTAGCGCAGAGATCAGAATTTTTATTCTGGAACGATTCTTTTGTTTGGCGCTCTACACTGCTCTACGGTATGCCAAAATACGAACACCAAATCAGATGGACCCGCGCTATGCGACGTCTACGAGCCATGCATGTCACTAAGACTTCAGCGAGACTTCCAACGCTTAGCACACTGCTACAACGGGATGTTGTCACAGCGTGTATCACCTCCATCTTTTCAGTCATAACATCTTTACAATGGTAAGGAAGTCGTTTTCGTTCGCAGTAGCAGAATCTGCTGTTACCTCCTAATTGTGCTTCAAGCACAGTCGCCATTTACTCACAGGGACTGCGTGGCACAGAAATCCCAGTCCAAATGACGAACCGTGAATGCTACGCGATGGCTCTGTTTCTGGCAAAAGAGAATGCGTGACATGCCCATCGAGAATCGAATAGCTCTACAAGGCAATATTATTGCGATTTGCATTGCTTGGAAATTTTGCCCGCCTTCCGGTTCGTCCGTTTGTATCCTACCAATGTGACACCAATTTGGGTCACTGGGAATAATGTCACTAGTTATGTACCGCTTTTCAATTACAAGAAAAAAAATCATTAACAGTTTCTTCAGTGCTGGGCGGAATCAAACCGACGTCATATATATTCAGGCAATCTCGCCTAAACGTATATTCAAACACTCGCCACGAGCAGTCTTCGCGGCGGCGGCATTCGATGGCGCAGCGTGCCCATAGGGAAGCACGAGGGAGGAGCCCAGCTGCAGGGCTCACACCTCGTACACATGACGCGTTCCAGTGGTGGCAATATAAAGTATGTCGCTGCTTTGCTTCAATGCCAATGGCATTAATGCTGAAAATAATGCTGATATGGTTCTCTGCCAGAATGTTTTTCTTTGTGTGTGTTTGTGAAGCTGTAACTCATGCGCGTAATGCGTGTGCCGCGCGAGAGCGGCAGCCAGATTTGATGTTTCTGTTGTAAACATGTGTTGCGTGAGCATCGATTGCCTGTTCGTGAAGTGCTAGACCGTCACGCTTCGTTGCTGGGGGACCTCGGTTTATTGCCACTGTCGCACGCATAATTTGTTGTTTTTATTAAGGAGGTTCAAAACAAATGCTACGAATGAACCTACTTATCCACCTGCCAACCACAAAGCGCCTGGAATGAGGACAAGAAGGATTCGCATTTATACGCTAGTTGTTTCTATAGTGGACGAAGATATGAATGCGTAGAAGGCAACTATGGCTCTGTAATTATAGCCACGCATGGTAGTCACAATCTACGAGAACAGGCGGTGGGTAAACACGCACTTCACTCCTCACGACAGGTGCCCAACAGAATTAAAGCCAGAAATTGCATGCCAAAAAAATGTTGTGTGCCAGTGTGAGCAGCTGAGGATGCATCACAAACTTGGCAGTTGTATCAACAAAGTTCGCAGGCTTTTCGTCGAAAGTATACAGCGGGGTCTGTTTGCTGGGGGCTCTTAGTGATGCATGGTTCATCACCGATGCCCTGGTCGTACGGCCACTTCGCGACTGCCACGCGATTGGCGTTGCTGCACCGCGCCCTAAGCTTTCACCGAGGCAGTCGCACAGAGTCCATGCCAGTTACAACCGTGGAACCCGTAAAACGTGGCGTGAAAGAAAAATTACGCGTTACTGACTGAAAACAACCGTGCAAATAATGTGCTGCCTACACGAGGGAAGTATATAGGCAAGGCAGCTTTCATTCCTGAAATCTTGACAATTACGCTTTAGAGCGAAACTTTGCGACTCCGAATCAGGTTGCGTTGCTGGCATTTTCCTGATTGACATTTAATGCCGAGCGCGCCATCGCCCGCTGTCGCTGTTCAAAATGGTTGTGGAAACCCCCTTAGTTGCGATCTTGTTCGCCAGTTTTGCAAGCGAAAAAAAAAATTATACCGTAGTGGCCGTTATACTGCTCCGAGCTATAATACATTCCGATTTACCGTCTTCCTCGGGAACACCCATCGGGAGGAAAACCTTCAATAGGACCTCCATCAACAAAGCGCTGAAAGACGGAATTCTCCGAGCGCCTTTTGGCGAGGCCTCTTTTGATGCGGAATTTCGCATACATTCTTCGGTTTTCGAACGCCCGCCTTTGCCGAACACATTGAAGCTTTCAGATACCCGAAGAATAGATTGTCGCTCAAGACACGCTCCGTCTGCTGCTATGGAATGTTGGACTGGTGAGCGATTCGAAGTTTACGGTGATTTTTATTTTTGTGCTCCAAGAAAATCTAGCCTTTCTGGCCCAAGTTTAAGATTTAAAATACTTAAGGTAACTTTAGTTCGCTTCAAACCACAGGATGCATTTTCCTCTGACCATAGCTTTAGCATGAGGTTATTACTACTCAGTTTGTTATTTAGCTCAAAGCAGAAATTCTATCAGCGTTTAGTTAACTCAATGTTCGCTCTAAGAACATAACCATCAGCTGTACTTTCGGCAAGACAGATATTGGAGTTTATTATGCTATACAGAAAAGCAAAAGAAATATCCGAATAAGTTATATCAGGAGCGCTGCCGCAGTGCGGTAAGTGAAAGTTAGTACGTATTGCGCGTATGGCACACAATGTATGGGCATTAGGGTGGAGAAAGGACGTCACCAAATACACAAATTAAGCCTTTTCACGCATTGTACAGCCAAGCATGTGCGAAAGTTTTGCGATATATAGCACTTCTGTAGGCCTTACAACTCCTCTTGAACACCAGTTAGAGTTTCACAAGTTTTACCTACTATGGCATAGTAAGCTCTCTGAAAGGTGACTATTCCTGCTCAGATGGGCAAAGCTATTTCCGAGCTATGCTTGTGGGAATGCCGCTCTCGAGGCTAAATTTAGCTCCGATTGTGTCATGTGTGGCGCAACAACAGCGCCATCTGCGCACATAACACATGCATGGTGAAATAATAGTGTCTTCCTCTCGACAACGGTACCGTAATCAGGTGTGTGGGTAGTATGGTTGCGAATACATCAACATGTTTTTGTTATATGAGTTTCAGTAAACGATTTCTTTTTATCGTGCTTCCCGTCATAATACTGCCCGTCGCAGCTACCAAAGTATTGCCTTTTGGTGCCTAATAATCGAGGACATGTACATTAATTCCACTAAAAATGGCACTATGTTGCTTAACAAATAAGGACACTAGGCAAGGAGTTCTTAGATAATCACCTTGGGTCAGAGGATGATATTGAACGAGTCAATCTGGCCAATAATGATGCCAGATACACTTACAGTACAAATCCTTAACGACGCAGCAATGTAAATAAATTCCTAGCCAAAACGTGCAAATAACAACATCGGCGTCTTACGTACTTCTGCGTCAGAGCAGGTCTCAGAGGCATATTGCAAACATCATGTCAAGGAAAACTGCACATTACCCACCATTCGGCTGTCCCCCGAATTTCACCGCATTACATAAGCGTGGTTCAACGGGCAGCATTTTCACCAACGATATTTCAGAAAGCCGCCCTATCTTCAACAACTTTCATTTAGTAACCTCGAGAAGGATTGCCTTTTTATTAGCATGGCGTACTTGCGGCACTTAGTCGCAACGTCTTTGCTCCGTTATAAAAGAATGTTAGTCAGGATTACATTTGCAATAACGTAGCTGGAAAGTTACCAATTAGTGCCGCAAATACGCATGTTATTACAAGTACTTACCCTGTCGAGGTTGCTAACTGAAAATTGATGAAATTAGAGAGCGCTTTTCAAATACATAAAGAAATGTTGCCGATTTAGTTACGCTGGTGCATTGCAGTGAACTTCGACAAATGGCCGCAAGGGCAATGTCCAAATTTCGGGGTGTGCAAGTGAAGCTCGAATATCCTTCTTGAAAACTTTTACGATAGCCAATCTCAAAAGTGGACATTAGATGTAGCTGAACCCTAAAATACGCAAGTGTCTGTTTACCTGAATGTTTAAGCAGGCTATGCGAAAAGTGCCTCGGATGAATGGCGATGAACGGTCTCGCACTCTTAATTGTGGCCCTTATATGAAAAAAAAATAATTTGGCAATACTCATCTCATGATGACGGTCGACGGTAGTGCGATTAGCATTAGATCAATACAGCAACAGAACGTATTGTCAACATCGAAACCAGTTATGTATGAGGCATGTCGTGCAGCGGGACTCCTCTTTCGCGCTTCCCTATGAACACTTAGCGCCATCTGGTAACGCCGCCGCGAAGTCTGCGCATTGTCTCGGCAATGTACGGCGCACCGGTGCGCATGAACGCTGAGAAACTCGTCCATGCGGCAACCAGACTCCTCTCTCACACTTCTCTCTGGACACGCTGCGCCATCTATAGGCGGTGCCGAGAAGCCCGTGCGTGGCCTCTGACAGGAAAGGGGTGGCGCGCTGGTGTTAGCGAACGCTGAGAATTGTTCCATCGCTTGCCACACACCCAGTGGCACATATTGTGGGACAGAAATTGGCGAGAGGTTCATTAAAGAGCCGCGCATACCTATTGCATTCATGATGCAGCTCGCTAAAGCTTGACGTGAAACACGCACTTTGAAAAGCAGCACGTACTTAATGTATTTGTGGCGCAGCCAGCTAACGCGTCGAGTGGCTGTCCTTCAGGAACCCTTATGACGTGGGCTCGATTCCGCACAGCATCGGAGAAATTAAAGAAAATATTATTTTCGTAATTGTAGGGCTGAGAGCTCTACATGATGTCTCTAATGGGTCTGGACCCACGCCTGTGGTGTGGATCCAGACCTTCATTGCTTAACGTAACAAGGCAGTGCGCCAAAAGACCTCAGACTAATAACTCAGACCTGATACTCATGTTGTTTGGGGCGCCCTGGGAGTCCATCCTCGATCCTGCTGACCTTGAGGTCCAGAAGGGCCTCCTAGATCAAGCTTTTCGGCTCGTGGTGGCCACTGGAGTCCAAGAATAGGCGCCCATTCAGAACCCCTCCCTTCTCCTCCTTATCATGAATAAATGACCAGTCCTTCCTTGCTGAAGGTAAGCACAAACCGAGTGGCACATACGCAGTGCTTCAAGTTGGCGTCAAAGAGTTTCATTAAATCGTGGTACACCTACCCAGTCCCGCACTTACAGTGACCTACACTCTTAGACAAAGGTACACCCTTTGAGGTGTATATCTGCCAATAATCGTCATGTGCCTTGCTTGAGTTTCCTTCCTTGAAAACGCCGGGCCCGCTACTTTCCTGTCGGTAATGCTATGTCATGCTGATGACGCGCATGCCGTTGGTTACTGGAAAGTACCGAGCTCGCAGCGTTAAAGAAAGAATATGCGGACAAGAGAGATGACGTTTATTGTTGCGGGGCAAGATACAACCCAAAGGGTGTAGTTTTGTTTTGGAGTGTATGTCGGCGTGAAAGACGCTAACGAGAGCGGAAGATGTGCACACATTTCCATATACTCAGTCATTCAAGTTTTGGACGGTTGACTTGGAAACCTGTTCCCTCAGCACATCATACCGATGCGCTACCCATGTGACCCAGGTAAGCAGGGAAACGGCTACATACATACATACATACATACATACATACATACATACATACATACATACATACATACATACATACATACATACATACATACATACATACATACATACATACATACACACACACATACATACATACATACATACATACATACATACATACATATATACATACATACATACATATAGAGCCCCTGTAAAGTTCGTGAAGTAGTACCTTAAGAATGCTAACGCATTCAAACCAGAGCGTGAGTGCGTTGAATTCTCGTGACTCCTTCCCCCGAGATTCCAGTGAGTTTCACGGCGCGATTTTGACTCATGATGATGCGGCACGACGATGACGCTACCGATTACTCCCCCTCCCTCCCCGCAGAGATGAAACCCAAATTAGCATGTTACATATATACAAGGTGTGTAACAGCGCTCAGACGTAGTCTGTGGTTGTCCAAATAGTGAGCGTGAATGTCATCGGCTATATCTCCCAGAGCTCCGGCAGGCGGGCCTTGGTACCGCGCAGCAGCCGACGAGCTCGACGCTGTGGGTCGAAGTGAGTCAATCGGACAATCCGACAAGCTCGTGGTCGGAAGCGCACCGAGTCGCACGAGTGGCAGCCGCTGGAAAGAAAATGCTCACGGAGGGCGTTATGAGAGGGCGCGTATGAACTAAGTTTTAACTTGTGCGTATATGTATTACCTCTTCCGGAATACCGGGCAACCGGAGAGATGTATGACAGCAACATGCACCAACTAAGCTGATAGCGACATCTTGGGATGCAGATATTAAATAGGGAGCACCCATGGCTGGTACGGCAATGACCCTACATACCATAGATTACTTAACTGATTGTGTAAAGAGTCGGTGATGGCACAGCCCTCAAGACGAAGTCCTCTTATGATTTTTATTTGACGAGGACTCTCACGCAACACGAAGACGCTTCCCAAGCATTGTAGTTGGACAAACATCACAAGATCTCGCTACCAGTACTGCTTTTGCCTACTCAAGAGTCTACCGTAATATTATAAAAATGAAAGGTAGCCATAATGCAACACAGATCACCTTGGAGCTTTCTTTTTTTTTCCATTTTTTCCTCTTCTTCTTCTTTCTCCTTTTATTCCCTTTACCCCTTTCCCCAGCACAGGGTAGCCAGCCGGTACTTACACTGGCTAACCTCCCTGTCTTTCCTCTCCTTTGTCTCCTCCTCCTCTCCTTGGAGCTGGAATAAATACGAGGTATTGCGAAACATTTGTTTGATGTTGCCAGTGCTAACGTTTACAAATGCAATTATGTGCTCCAAATCAGTAATCTTCTTTTCGTTGGAGATTAACCAGAGGTTGGTGGGCCGACTGGCCTTGCGCGCCCAAGGGGAAACCCCAAGTGAGGCAGTCGAACGTGATAATGGTTCGGGCTTTTTTTGAAGTAAGACAAGCGAAGAGCAAAATTCGTTTTGAAGAAAGACTAGGAACACGAACGAAAATAAAGTGCTGGTTTTAGTGCATAATTATCTGTACCTAAACAGCGTGAAGATGGAATGGAAGAAAAGCTCAAGAAAGTCGGTAACCAAGTACAGGGTACAGGGTAAGATAACCAAGAACCTTAAAAAGAGAGTGAGAGAAACAGAGATGGCTGGATAGAAGCAAAAAAATACCACGGATGTCTCTACAAGAACGGCCAGAAATAAGTTTGGAGGGTAATTCTGCATGATAACGCAAGCTGCAGTTTCTTGCTATTTGAGGCCCTAGCTGGCTGCCTAAGGATAATTATGCCGAGCAAATATGTGCCACAGAATGAGGCCAAGTGAGTGCAACAAGAAGAATGCTCAGGAAAGACTCTGCAGATGGTAATAAAAGATGCTTACCCAACGAGACCCGTAGGAAGTGTCCACCTTGTAGTAGCGTTGGGATTCAAAGTAGTGCCACGGTTAACTGGGCACCAGTCGAGATAAGTAACATACAATTACAGCATTGGTCGAAGAAAAGCAAGGAAGAGATTGATCGAACCGGAGCCATTGCAATAGTAGGTTATGGCACAATATAATGATATATTTTTGAGTACCAAAATTAAGTTCAAGATGTCGATAAGTTTAGTAAAACAAATAAACCAAGCAGGTTAGGTCTCCGCCCCGTTTACAAGCGGATGCCAATAAACATAACCATAATCATCTGACGTCCGTGGGTCAGGCCACCCGGTATTCCGCAAATGGTAATAAGTATACGAATAGTTCAATTATATCGCAGAAGATAATATGAAGGGAGCTAGAACGTTGGTGATCCTTCCCAGGCGTGGGCGAACACGCGTCAGGACAGAAGTAGTCGACTGACGAGAAACACGGATCACCGTGGGATGTCGTCTAAATGTCGGTGCTCCGGCTTAATTGCGACTTCCTGTAGCTGCGCTACTCTGTAGCTTCTGTGTAGCTTCTGTGTAGCTTCTGTGTAGTCCGGAGTCGGGAGTAATTAATTTTGCGCACCCTCCAGGACGTTACAGTTCCAGCCCGGCATCCTACCTTTCCCGCAACGACCTGTGGGGTCCGGACAAACCTGACCGCAGTTGTGACGGAACGCTACACTCGAGATTACGAGATGCAAGTTGGCAGATGGAAAACGGCTGCAATTAAGGCAGCTCAAATTTGTGCTTGGCTAACTACACGATAGAAAATGTGTATGCCTTGACATAAAGACTCTAACGTTAACAACTATACATTCGAAAAGGAACGTTCAAATATCTCTTGCCTGTTTTTTTTTCATTCGCTTTCTTTTATGTTAGCTGCCCTTCAGGAATTATAATCATGAGATGTGGGTCTCGAAAGCGAATGCTCGAATACGGCTGAGTGTATTCGAGATTAGTTCTGTCAGCTCAAATTACAGAAAAGTGTTTTGGAAAAGCTGGCATGAATAGCGTTCAAGCGTTTATAATCCAACCTCGAATTTCACCAGCGCATCTCTACCAAAGCTACTTCAGAGACTTCCATCAATATCGTCCACTATTTCTCTAGCGTGAAAATATGTGTACAGTATACAAAAAAGGGTCAGCTGTAATTACTCACCACGTAACTGTGTACGACTCCTGCGTGCTAGAATGAGAACATCTTATACTATATATTATACTATATAAATAATGGGTTAATACATATCGCACAACGAAAGGGGGGACATTGCTTCGTCGCAGGTTCCGATCGTTGCGAACAAGCAGCAGTGGTGCATTGCGCAGTACGGAGAGCCCATCCCATACTCAGCTTACACTACCGGAACTTTAGCTCAGGTTGAGACTGATAGAGTGACGGCCATGCCCGGTATTGCGAACTCTTAATTGATTTTGAAGGGTTTGCCGACTATCGAGCTGCTTGGCGGTGACTGAAGCTTCACTCGAAATTAAACATACATTAATTTATTCCGCTCCTTGGCAAGTGCCATATGAGACCGAAGAAAAAAATTTTCATGCGTCAGCATTAGGAGGGTCAAAGTCTGAAAAAAAAAGCGCATGCGTGTGAAGTGTGGGAAGTCGGTCATGTGGTAGAGGTAGAGAGGGGATGGGATAGCTAATAAGAGCGTATATATTGTTACGAAGAGTTGCGAAGAAATGTTTTTATTTACAGGAGATGGACGATGATCGTAGCGTGATCGTAGCGCAGCCCGGCCTCTCAAACTCCTCGTTCTCTTCGTCTTCTCTTCTCTCTTCTTGTCCGCGCCTTTCGTATCCGTTACATTTCCCCGCAAGCAGACGAATCCCGTGGGGCGAGTCAGGATGGACAAGCAAGGTAGAAAGGCTTCAGGCGAGCAATACGAGTCAGCTGAGTTCTGCTTGATCGCCGACCATTGCACAGGAGGCGAGCTATGACGCAAGTGAGTTCGCTCAGGCGATCCACAACTACAAATGGGCCTGAATATTGTGACAAGAACGTTTGGCACAATCCACGCTTGCGTTGCTCTTTCGCTCATCGCTCTTTCGAACGACTTTGCGAAGCCAGAGTACGAAGACGAGCTATTCGACGGGCTTCTTCGGCGAGACACAAAGTCTTCGATACAGAATCGTCACTGTGCAGTACGAAGGTAAGAAAGTGTCCAGAGGGCTTCGCGGTAACCTTGCATACAGGAGATGAAATGGGCTTAGTATGTGGTTTCGTGTTTCGCCGTGTTGTATGCGTCAGTGATATCAATTCCCGAGCGGAGAAATGCATTGACATTCCAGTTAATTTGTTAAGAAAACGTCGTTTCATGCACTGAAGCACACAAATAACTGGAACGCCAATGCATTTCCCCGCAAAGTTCGGGAATTTATATCTCGAAACTGGTGTCGTCCAGAGAATTCGTTCCAAGAGGATCCGCGTTGCGAAGTCCACTGCTAGAATTTGTAAATTGCAATATGGGTTATAAGATAATTAGTGCTAACGTTAATTAGTGAATTCTTGTTAATTAGCCGATTTCGCATTTCAATTTTTTGTCCAACTAGTGTCCGCCGCTTCGAGAAGACCGGCTCATAAACTAGAATTGAGCTATCTGGCACAGGCAACCCCTAAAAAAATTTAAAAGTGTTCGCTGAAACACCCTGTATAGTGACTGGCTCCGGAAACGGAAAAGAAATAAGGTGAATGGCATAGTTATTTCAGCGCACTGTGGTTGGAGTACGAAGATGTTCCATACTGCGCAAGAGAGGGGGAGAGTGGGGTTCTGGATTATTCTGGATGACTCGCAAGTTACGGTTTGCGTTGTGCTCCGCATTGTTGTGCGCGTCGCCTTGTACGCACGTCTCTCGCTGCGCATTGAACGAACATACACTGAGTAACATCTCATTAGATTTTAGGCTTCTTAAGCTCTGCTGAAAGGTGACTCTAGGGCGGGGCGACTGCAGGCAATCCCAGCGAGCCAAGATCTACGTGCTGCACCGACCTTGCTCCTATCTTTCTTCCTTCTCTGTAACAAACAGGAAAAAAGTGTTATTTCTTTCACTTTTTTGCGCCGGTTGTTTCCATGCAGAGAAGCCAATGGAAAGTTGCCTAGGTATAAGCATAACTTCAGGAACGGTGCGCGCACGTGCAGCGTTCAAGCAGCCCTTGATGGAAGTGCAAGCTACGGCCTAGTAGCGTGGAGAGAAGAGACATCTCGCCGTCTGGCTGGGATGAAGATTAATGGACTCAGTCTGCAGTTAGTCACGGTATTTGCTTGGTACGGTTCGTTGGTCAGCAGGAACATGTGCGAGCTGCCCTGTCTGCCTGCTTGATTTGCAGTGGCTGCCGGCCGCCTTTGAAAACAATGTAGCCTGTTGGTGAAGCGTTCGCGGTGGCGGTAACAATGACGGCGACGTGTCAGAGCGCTGTTAGCTTTGGCATCAATCATCGGCGAACTCCACGCTTTTATGCGCCTTTTCTCCGTGCTCTTTTTTTTCTCATCAGACCTTCTATCTTGCGTTTAAAGACGTAGCATGGAGTGGGCGAAAACACGGCAGTACGACGCACGTTCTCAATAGATAAAGAAAATCACTTGCTTGGGGATGAAAAAAGATGTGCGTAGGGCTTCAACGTAATCGCGATGTACAGACATACTTTTCTGAAAGCATGATGTTTTTATTGCGCGGTTCCTGGCAGTGCTTCTTTAGTGGCAGGTTTCAACCCTCGGAAAATTGCTGACGGAAGCACGTAACGAGTTTGTAATGTACTACTGTGGAAAGAGTCTTTCAGAGAGAAAAATATACATATAAGCGAGATCGAGTATACGTAGAAATAGGACAGATGCCTTGAATGTCGTTGTGGCCAAGAATTATGAAAATGGGGTTACGCATGGAGACGGAACAATGCAGTAAAGAAATGATTGAGGTGCAGTGCGCTCTGAACGTTTTTCATTATGGTCGAAATAATATTTGTTCTCAAACGCTGTGTTCATGGGCTTCAGTCATGAAACATGTACCCTCGGGAGTTACAGACTAGACAATCGTTCATTCCCAGAAATAAAATTTTCTTTGCTAATGCTACTAAAATAACTGCGAGCAAAGGCTCTATATTTCCGCTAATCGAGTTCTTGAGATCTGCAAGCCTCTACATAGAGTATAAGAACGCCACCTCTTACCACTGGATAGTGTGTGCGGTTTATTTTCGTTGCTCTTGTAGTTATATTTACCTCCTCTTGCGCTCCGTTTCTTTTGTAATGCGCAAGAATTCTTTGGCGAACTTCCCAGCCCTGTCACGCGAAAAGTGTGATGCTTAGTATCTGCACAAAAATGTGCAATTTGCCAAGACATTTATTAGTTATGGTAGTGTAAATGTAGATGGCTGGTAGCTTTTAAGGGATAAAGAACAATCTAAAGCAAAAAAAAAGTACAAAGGGAATACCCATAGAGATACACAGGGCTCCTTAGAAAATGAATGGGGAAGTTTTAGTAGGGGTGGGCCAATTGAAATTTGGGGGTGGGTCAACTTGAAATTTGGGCTTCGGTCAGCTTGAAATTTGGAGCTGACTGACTGAAATTTGGGTGTGGGCCAACTTCAAATTTGGACATGGGCCAAATTAAACTTGGGGGTGGGCCAAGTTGAAATCTGGTGGTGGGCGAACTTAAATTGGGGGGTGGGCCAACTTGAAATTTGTGGTTGACCCAACCTAAATTTGGGGGTGGTCCAACTCGAAATTTGGACGTGCGCCAACTGAAATTTGGAAGTGGGCCAACTGGAAATTTCGGGGTGGGCCAAGTTAACTTTGAGGCTCCGGCAACATTAAATTTTGGGGCAGGCGAACCTAAATTTGGGGGTGGGCCAACTTAACTTTGTGGATAGGCTAAATTGAAAACCTAAAAAAATAAAGTATCGCTTTTTACCTGCCAAAACCACTATCTGATTATAAAACACGCCGTAGCGGGAGACTCCGAAATAATTTGGACCCCCTGGGGCTCTTCAACGTGCACCTAAATCTAAGTATTTTGGTGATTTCCGCGATTCGCGTGGCCACCGCCGTAGTTGACGCCGCGGTTGTTTCCCCTCTGTACGCAGCGGTGGGCGAGGAGGACATCGAGGCACCGTAGCAGCCGCCGGAAAAAAACGTCCCTGCTCCCTCGTCTCAACGCCCTGCCTAGTGGGCCACAGGAGAGGGCAGGCACCTGGCCCCGTTCCTCGCTCGCGCACGTGAGATTGAACCGCATTCACTGGCTCACGCTCACACGCTTTCACTCATACGGAACCTCACGGCGACGCCGATGCCGACGGCAGAAATCAGCCTGAAGTGCCCAATAATTGCTATCTTAATAAAACTAAGTCACCGCCAAGCCAAAGAATGCTTACGCATTCATGATTTTTATGCATTCAATTTTCATGATTTCTGTAGCTTTTCATCACTGTACAACAATGCCCACGCGCAGATTATCCAACAAGAAATACCACTGGTTACCTTCCTTGTCTTTTTATGCAACCTTCCCTCTGAGCAGTCCAGAAAATGACTCTGTTCAGCTTTTATCTGTGAAAACTGAAAAATAAAATTAATTCCGATTCATAAAAGCGCTCTTGATACTGTCACCGCTTGTCAACACTTGCCAGCACTTCCAACAGCATACCATCGGAAACCATTTGAAGCAGTGATGAGTATCTCTTGAACATGTAAAGCAATACATCCGGGAGGAAGGATTATGTGGTCTATAAAGGCCTGGTTATTGCGCGTTTTAGTGAATTCATCAACCCGAAGGACTGGCGGCTTAGTTAAAGAACTTCGCAAACTTGTGAATGGTTCCTTCATCGCATAACAATGAGAAAACCTAAGAAAAGCGTCTCTCAAACAGTTTTTCAGGCGGAAAATCTCGTATTCCTGAAAAAAATGTGCAGCATGAAGAGCGAGTGTTGGTGACATGAGATTAGAAAAAGTTAGTTTTAATTGGGGTGGGTGGTTATATTCCCCAGCATTCTTTACAACCTGCGTAATGGAATGTCATCCATTGTTCAATATCGCTTTCTAAAGTAAGCCTTTTGGCTCGGTTGGTTGAAGTCATCAGGCTACGCTGATTCTATTCATTGCAACCTGAACAATATTTTGCATCTTAGACACAGCAAGATGACTGATATATAGTTCTTCGGTTCTTTGACGTACATTTTTTTATCGTTTAGTAACATCATGGTATTCACAGAAGTCTCTCGGGAAACATACAAATATTTCGTACGACAAAATGCCAGCTTTTGAAGTAAAATGTCGCACCGTATTCTAAAACATTCACTGATGTTTTCTCTTTCACCAGAGTAAAGGAGTAAGCTTGAAAATTGTTACAGAGATAATGAATGTACAATGACCCGAAAAGAGGATAGAAGTTTTGTTGCTCAGAATTTTCATGTTGTAAAAGATAACGTTTATCTATGTCGCGACGGAAGTAATAATGTCTTCGAGCCATACAAATACTAATAATGAAAATAAAAATGTGTCGAAGCGGAAATGTTGGTCACTATCAAGTCGTGAATATTGGCTTGTTGACCTCCTTGAAAACAAAATAGATAATTTGTGCTTTCGTTCAGTACGGCCCTATGAAACCTCAATTGGGAACCCATTAGACAAAGTCAAAGACCCTGGAAGAAGGTATGTAACGAAATATGATAGTCACGATGTTCAGAAGCTCTAGGCAGTAACCAAGTATAAGCACATAGAACGAATGCGGGTTGCTGAATTGGTTGTTAAAATTAAGAGCAAGAAGTTATTTGAGATTTAAGCTTTATTGAGCTACAAAAAAATACATGAGAAGGTCCCGAAGTTCAAGACTTAGGGAGACTTTCTATGAAGGATTAAAAAAATAAAAAACCGCATATTAAACAGACGAAAACGCTGGAGGCGTACACAGCACAAACCGCGTTCTAATTTTGAATAAAATGGGAGAGAAATGAATACAGCTTGAACACCTATTATGAAGACATGCGAAAATTACGGAACCTATGCAGGGTATCCCACGCAACTTGTGCCAAAATGTAAAAAATATGCGAGTGCCACGTAGCTGGAGAGAACTAAGGTAATGTTCTTTGCCATCGCTCAAAGCAAGTCTTATTTTTTATATAATTACACAATTAGTTGTTAATCAGTTAACTTCTGAAATATTATATTCACAGCGCAATTGTCGATAACAAAATTGCGGGCTATCACGAAAAATTCCCGATCCATCTTTCTGATAGTCGATACATGCTACGTAAAAGTCCTTTCCAAGCGTTAAATAAGCCCCGGAAGACACAATAAAGTCCGATGCGACTAGTCGCGTGGCAATTTTCGCGCCCGCTTTTTGCTTCCTATATCAAACCGATACGCGAAGAGCCTGGGTCGTCGTCTGCTATGGTTCTTCCCCCTTCGCGGCGCGCGCCGGTATCTCACTAGCGCGCACTCGTGGCTCTGATTTATCAACACTGCACGCGGATGCGCCAAATTTGGTAGGCATCTTAGCAGACGACGCACCGGGCGCTCCGCCTATCGCCGCGGTTGCGCATGCGCCTTGCACGTTCACGAGAAGCCGCCGGTAGCGCTCCGTTGAGCGCTGACGCGGGATGCCGTGTTCCCCCAAGCAGTGGCCGCTGCCTGTACGATGTAAGATAATTAAACTATTAAAGTTATAGTTAACGCCAATTTTAAGGAGACAGTAGTTACAGGCCCTGCAAGCAATCAGCGTGTACGATGCGCAGAAGGAGTATTAATAATAATAGGGATGAATAGTTATGGCGAAAAGGAAACTTGAAAGGAACGGCATAACACATGAAGAATGATGAGGAGCAAGTGTTTTAGTATAAGGAATCTGTGGCGACCAATTTGTGGAGAAGATCCGTTAAGCGAACCGTGCCGCAGAAAGTCTGGTGTCGGCGATGACGTCGGGGCCGGCGTCTGCAGCCGACAGAATCATACCGAACCGCGCATATTATATACGGCACTAAAGCTGTTCTTTTATCACTAAAGTTGCTCACACCTCGTCTTTCATTCTTTGCAAAGTTATTCATCAGAATTTCAGAAATCGCAGCCCACAAACAAATGTCATGAAATGAAACACTGACAGCGCAGCCCTTTTATGTTAAATCTTCTCAGACTGAAATATTAAAAGTGCGACACAATAACAGATCGGCCCACGCAAGAGGTCGCGTTTATACCAGAAAGCTCGCCTTCGTCCATAGATTTCTCCGCCGGCGTTTCCGGGTAAACATTACGGTTACATAAGCTACAGTTGCCGGGAAGCGTGAGATGCAGTCAGGGATGTTTGAATGATATTGCGTCCCACTCTTAAAGGCGAAGCTTAAGCGTCCTCCAAATTCTTTAAAGCCTTCCTATATATATGTGACGTAAGGCAGTTTTTTTGAAGTCATACCAAAGCCGATTCTGCAACGTGGGGGACATAAATTTTAACGTACATTTTTTATGGGGTTTCCTCATTCTCAATTTCTCGTTTCCCAGCTCCCTAAACTGAGCTGGCCTGGTCATATAGAGTGGTGATCTGGTGATCAGGGGTCTAATAGAGTACGGGTGTCAATGGAAGGGAGACGAAGCAGAGTGCGGTGGAATATAAGGGGAAGTGATGAGAAGAAAGTTCCAGGAAGAGGATGGAATCAGTGAGCGCCACTCAAGGATGACGGAGAAACGCTCATTGGGAAAGGCCTTCTGACAGAAGCAAAGGAGGAAGATTATTTTTTCAAACTATTAGGAACGCGGACTATTCGCTCAACGAGACAGAAACAAAAGCCTCCGCAGCCTTCTGTCATGAGGGGTTGGTTGAGGGCTCGCGATTGGTTGTCACCAGATATTACCAACAAGTCCAGCGCACTACCCCTTCTGTCAATACAGGCGCGACCATCCCATGCTGCCCCGCGCGAATTCGGATCGCACGCGACGTCCTCACTTCACTGCCTGCGAACTGTGATGAGACATTGAATCCGGCCATGTTAGACATGATCCGCGGAGCTACATGTGATCTGAAGCATACTCAAGGACGAGGACGTCCACAGTGCGTGATGCCACGAGGAGGACAAAGTAGCAGCTACAGAGCATCAATTATGGAAGTGCGAGAATCGGAAGTCGTCGCAGGTAACACGTCTTGGTGACGCTTCCACTGCCGCTATATACGCCCGAAAGGGTAAGGGGAACGAATTCGTCGCACAAGATCGTCTGACAACTGCCGGAGGATCCTTCGGCGCCTTGCGACTTGGTGTTCAAGGAAGGGTTGGATGCGAGTATATCTAAAAACACTAGCCTTCCTTCTGCGTCGCCTTTTCCCACGCCATCCTCTCTGCCGGCTAGAAACGTAAAAGAGCATGATCCCGTATCACAAGACAAGGTTTTTCTTTTTCTTAGATAAAGGTATGTCTTCAACACCCATTACTTTCCATCGAACAAGTTTCCTCCGTGAGATTTGGTTGCTTCAATAGCCCACGAGAACGTTCCGTATGCCAGTGCGAAAATTTTATGTTTCCTCTACGCTTTCAGTATAATTATTACGAATAATTCATAAATTTAAGATAAATTTTGTACAATTGTCATATTAATCGTACGAGTACCATACGGAATTATAATGGAATGCATTCGAAACGTATCCTTAGGGTAAAAATAAGAATGGGATACATTGATCTGATAGCCGCCTTCAAAAGAAACCTCCGACAAAGGCAGGCTACTGAAGGAGACGTAAACGAGAAAGGGGATGTCCCATTGCGTTAGAAAATACCCGAAGTCCTACCCCAAAAACAGATTGTAATCGCAGTCGATTGCACACATATCAAAGGCTTAATGGCACGTTAACGTTGCAGACGCGAGCAGAAAATCGCTGCGGAAAAAAAAGGAGTCGTTCGCTAGAAATTCCCCACACGAAGAACGGATAAACGAACATCGGCAGGGAAGAGAAACCCTACCCGCTGCGCGAAGGAGAGAGGTCTTGTATTTCATGCACAATTTCGCCAGCGATGCGAATACGTCCCCTCCTTTTCTACTTGCAGCTGCCTGAATCCCCTAAAGCAAGAAATTCTAAAGCATGACCACAACCGAATACTTAAACAAAAGTGGTGCTAAGACGAGCCAGGCCATTCGGTCTCTCAATTGAAGTGTTCCTCGGGGGGGGGGGGGGGGGGGGGGGCAATAAGAGCAATGAGTCAAATTGGCATGAATATATGCACGCCTTCCCTTGGTTTATAGCTTCTGCGCCTAATCAGCAATCAACATCTCTTGAGCTTATTGAAACATAGAAAGAAGTATATAAAAAACCTAAATACACATGTTTCAGTTAGAGAGAAAGAGAAAACGTTGTATCAAAAGAAGTAACCAAACATTAACATTAGCAAAGCTTCAAACATGCCACCGTTGTGGGAGTTATACGTTGGAGATATGAAGTTGAACGAACTCTCGGCAAGCAGCCTGCAACACAATCCGATTGGCAAGTCCCAACTCAGTGAAGTCGGAGAACGAGAAAGTATAGCCGTAAAAAAATAAATAAAAAAACGTTGCTCCCTACATAGCGGTTACTGCTGCGCGCTTTACAATGCGCATGCGCCGTAGGAACGCTGCAGTGGTGTTCTGGAGTAAACACACTTCCTTCCGGATTTTCATTTTAGCCCTAACGCGCTTAAAGAGGAAGCTAACGCAGAGCAACGTTGCGGCGCATTTTCGTGGCTATTTTGAGGCACGAAGTACAATAAGGCGGCAACCCGAAAGAAAATAAAACAAGAAGCAACGTTGAAAATCACGCTAAAAGCCGCTCTGAGGACAACAACCCCGGGCGCATCGCTCCAATCCCACGAGGCATCGTGCCTGCATTGTTCGGCGCTTTCCATTCCAAATCCCGTAGTTGTTCTTGGTGTATGTTATGATGCTTTGACAACAAAGCACAATCGATGGCAACTCGGAGTCGTTTTTAAAGTTTTGCTATAGGCTCAATACCTAGCACCGTCACGTCGGCCTTGTTCTTATATGGCAACGCCGTCATTTGTTTGGACCCTGGCTTTACGTTTTCAGGCTTAGTTGATGACGGAACAGTTTTCTCTGTCATTACGCTGCTCTAAAGATGCTGCTGAGACGCGCAGTGAACAGCTGAACTCAGTAGTACGATTGCTAACGCCGACGTTATTTGCGGCATTAGGAATCATTCTATTGTTATGAGCATTCTATTGCTCTGATTACAACACGTTACTCTTTAAAGAAAAAAAAAACTGATATAGAAAATGATAATTTATGAATGACGCTTCACCATATGAATTGGTGCCACATCTGCGCTGCACTTTCATAGCGCAACTTAATACAAACCAGATAACAAATCATAAACTTTACGCCTGCAGAGTTCCCGGCAGCTTAAGTATTCTGCGGTTAGTTCGTCGGAATGCTCGGCTGGCTTGGATAATGGCATAATATTAACAAATATCCCAATACAATGCCCTCTGTAAATGATTATGTGTAAAAACACGGCAAATTTTCGGAATGGGAGCATGTCTCTCTCAAATGAACTAAATGCTACCGAGCACGTTTTGTTCACTTTGCTGTACACCAAGGAATGCCATGGATTGGAAGTTGCAAAAGAAAAGGCTGCTCGCGACGCATACGCAGAACGAGGAACGAAGACGGTTGAATTGCTGGGTGTAAAGTGTGTAATAAAACATGTCGAACGGCGTTTCTTCAATATAGGCTGATCATTGTGCAATTCTAAATGTATTAGCGCTGTAAATGGCAATCTTTCAGTCGTTATTTCCTAGGAAAATAAACGTTCGTCGGCAGAATTTTCCTGAGAACGCTGAAAGGAAGCAAAGCGGTTTCCACGCTGTCGAACAGTCGTGCAATTTCTTTGAAAAGTTTCCTATGCACAGACAGTACGAAATCCACGGTGATCTGCGTATATTTTCTTGCCTTCGCTCCTAGGCTTTACGCATGTTGTTGCCAAGCTCCCATTGAATGAAACGACGGCATATTTCACTGCGCAGAATGAGTCGTACGCAGACAACGCGTTTGCTCCAAAGGGCGAATCGCAATATAAGGGCACTCGTTGCTAATCCTGCCGCATGGGGACGAATAACGGAAGAATTTGTGGGCGTCAAAATATTGCAAGTTCACAATACGCAGGAGAATGGCTTAAAGTTAGACCTTCGCAATACCGAGGGCGATGGACCAGCGTTTCTTGAGGGGAATGTGCCTATCGAAGGCATTTTCAAAGCACGAGAATTACGGGTTATTGTCACAAGTTATGCGGCGACTCTGCATTATACATGTTTTCTTTTTATAGATTTCCTGCTGTAGGTCAAGCTCTGCGTTTGTTTTGTAGAGTGCACGTAACGTGTTTTTTAAGGCCTAAGTGATTGTGAGACCTCATGATAATTTTTTTTTTTTTATATTTATATTCCTCGTTCCTGTGCTCTTTTTTTTGTGCTTGAAGCTAAGATTCCGGGATAGCCGGGCTCTAAAGTATAGCCAATCTTTGTATACTGTCGCAGTTAATAAACAACAACAAACGATAATATCCCCTCTTCTAGTTGGTGCCAATAGAAATTCGATGTCTTTGTGCCGACAGGCGTCACAGGCGCCATGATAAGTGTGTGGAGAGAGCTGAGAGAACGGCTCATTAGCGCAAGTGTCAAATAGGAAAAAGGAAACATCAATAAAGAAACAGAGTTGCCCTTCTGTGTCCATAACTATGCTCAATTTCGGCCCACCCAACCGTGTACAATTCAGGCGGGTATTTCTACAATGCATGCTTAGTTTTCATTGCGACCGCATTTAAGTGCTCGAAACTGCGTTTGCTTTGTCTGTCCGTCCATTATGGTATACGTTAGCGGTTTTCGTGGTTAGGCCGTCTTGTCATCCCGAGTTTCACGTTCAAAATAGGCCGAATAAAACTTCAGCCGCCACCACGTCGAACTCATGTCACTGCAGCGATGCATAATTCAGAGTTGGACGCTATAACCACTGCGCTGTCGCGCAAGAGCGGTTGACGATTGTTTCAGAGTATTGCCTCATTGCCTCAATGCTAATCACATTAACTTCGACATTTATCGTGAGGTGGGTTCTGTCGGATGTTTTTTATTGTGTAGCGCGCTTCAACTACCGATGCAAAAGGGTCCAATTTCTATTTGAGTGTTCTGAAGCTTCAATCTCACTTCATTGTCTTGGAAGGAGGCGCATTTGCTGGAAACGAACTTACGCGGAGAATGAAGCCATCTAAAGAAAACGTTCTTGAAGCATAATTTAACAAATAAAAAACAAACACTGAAAACAGACATCTACGTTAGGCAGCCGCACGTGATTTCCATTTATTTGGCTTCAGTTTCTTCATTTTATTATGCAAAGACCGTTAAAACAAATGTTCTCGAATGTCTGGCCGTCAGTATAACTCTAGTACCATCTGACGGCCATTTCCTCCGTCGATTCGAAGGAACCTTCTGTGTGCGCTTCCGGTTCCTTTTCGAATTCGCATTTCAAGAACCCATTTGGCCAGGTTTGTTTTCTTGATGTGACAAAGTACTCGTATGTTAGAAGGAATGAATAAAACCCCGCGACATTGTCAAAATCGTAGACTTGAGAGAGACAATGACGAAGTGTCTCCCTAGTGAAAGGTTGAGTAATTTTCTGCGATTTTTTCAGTCCTATATTGTTTTTTTTTTGCTGACTAAAAACATGTTATTGACATTAAATTTCAATATTACATGGCCGTAAAATCTAAATTAACGATTAGTATTTTTTAATATCTCATTCCAAATTTATAAAATTCCGTATAAGATATTTTTTTACTTTTTACTTACTCCCGCCCGATTCATAGTCGATCTCCCATAGTGAATTGAGCCATACTGATAGGCACCATACTCATACTCATACTAACCATACTCCTAGATCGAGCAGACGCAGCTGCCCGATCTGTTCATGTCGGCGTCAACTGCGTTGCCATTCCTCTTTCGAGAGCCGACGCAGCGAAAAAACTTTCCGTACTTGCACATGACCTGACATTTGCTCAATGGAATTCATCCGATTTGACAAGTGCACGGCTTCATACCCTGGACCCTAATTTACACCTCCGTATTCCGCCCGAGCTTCCACGACGTGACTGCACCCTTCTAGACCGTCTATGGATTGGAGTAGCATTTTCAAATGCATACTCATTTCTTATCGGAATTTGTGACTTCTGCGGGTGCAATGAAAAAATCGCGCACCTTCTTTGTAAGTGCCCTCATTTCAACCCGAAAAGAGCAGTCCTCTCAGCCACCCTAGACAAACTGGACAAACGCCGAATGACAGAAAACAAGGTCTTTCTAAACTGGCCTACGCGAACATCAGCGCGATCCGCTGTGAAGGCGCTGCTGCGCTACTTAAAAGACACTGAACTTTCCGACAAATTGTGACTACACTGTGTGACGTAGGATTGTATGGTGACACTGCGTAACACTAGGAACGCCTTTGTGGGCTGCGTGACATTGCCCACAGAAACTGCTCGTGTGTACATGCGTGTGTGTGCACGTTTTTTTAATTTTTTAAATCCTTTTCTCTCTCACCCATCGCATCTCCTTGCCCCTCCCCTAGTACAGGGTAGCCAACCGGCGATAATATCTGGTTAACCTACCTGTCTTTCTTCTGCCTCTCTCTCACTCTCTCTCATAGGCACCAAACCAAACCAAACCAAACCAAATCTTGTCTTTTTTGTGCGATTGCCTGTTTACCTCTCGGACATCGCTTCATTGTCCGTCGGCAATGGACGTGTACCAGCTCGGACGTATGCCAGGTTCGGCGACGTCAGTGGCGGACGTGTTCAGAAAGCGGACTGGCTCTCATAGCGACTCTGACAGCGAGGACACCCGTATCTTCTCACTGAGCGGCGAGGAGCCTTCCGACGATGATTTAGAACTTGTTGTGAGCCGCAAGGCGAAGAGAGGAAACACCAGGACCTCTTCGTCCTCGAGCACGCTGAATCAAAAGACATTTATGACGCACTCCAAACAGAACCATCGGTACAATCATAATAGACCCGGAAAGGCACTCATAGCAGGGTGTGGAAACTCCGTATACCTCCCTTGGGACGCTCGGCCGCATGTCGATACTAGCCGATACGCGATGGCAGCGCCGCTTCCACCACTAGCGAATGCTGGATGTCTAACTGGGGATAAAGGGAAAGGGAGAGCAGCGGGGAGGAGGAAAGATTCCGCGGAAGCTCTCCTCTCCCACTTCACATGCAAGCGGGATGTGTTGCTGCTCTCTTGCAGGCCCCATAGAGAAATTCAACGAGAGGGGACACTCGGCGAAAACTGGCAACAGGAAACAGGTCGCAGCTAGTGTTAATCCCATCCGTTAGTTGACGCGAGCATTGAAAAAAAAAAGAATGCGAAATGAACTTGCAAGCAATGTTTTATTTCTGTTTATTCTTTCCCGCTAAAACTAAAAAGTTTTGCGTATAACTTATACTTCGCGACCTATTTTTCTTGCGTCAACTGTAGCAATGAGCTAATGGTACGCCAGGTGCAACAGATCCATGCGTCATTCGCCAGACAGGCCGCAGAAGCCAGCCAGGCCGGTTGCGCATGTGAAGTTCACCTGTTCGGCGACCCGTCTCTTTTCGATGTAGAGTGTTTGTTGGGTTCCCGGCGTATTCTTGCGTTCCTTCTGCACGTCGACACAGCATGCACCACCACACTATTATACAACGGCAAGGTGAAAAATTTTGTTTGACAGACTGCGGCGCATTTCAAGCAATTTTAGCTTTTACGGCACACAACCGAGAATTGTAACGCAGTTAGCGAAAAACAGCTAGGCCATCCTTGCATAGTTAACTTGAGTTAATGACTCGTACTGGAACATGGTTGGTGCGCTTTGTATGAGCCCCAACATTACTTTAACTTACTTCGGTAGTTTTAGGGCACGCTCGCCCCACCCGGCTTTGTGACGCAGTTGCCGAAAAGCACCCCGGTCGTATGACGCAATTTCGTATGTGCTGAATCTTACTGGGACAGGTTTTGGCGCTTTTTCTGACCCCGAGCATAACTGTAGCTAATTCTGTAACTTATCGGCGCACTTTTCAAGCACAATGACCGCGTCCGGCGTTGTGACACAGTTAGCGAAAAGCAGCTCGGCCGCGTGCCGCAGTTTCGCGTATACTGAATCTTACTGGGAGAAGTTCATGACGCATTATCTGAACTCCAAAATTATTGTAATTAATTTCGTTACTTTTGGGATACTTTTGAGACACGCTCGCCGCGCCTGGGGTCGTGACGCAGTTAGCAAAAAAGCAAGCAAGCGGTGGTGACAGTTTGGCGTGTACTGAATCTTAGACAGGTTTGTTATGCTTTCAATGGCCCCGCAACATATATACGTTCCTTCGGTACTCACGGTTGTCGAAGACTCGACGAGCGATTGCCAAAAGTGATAACACGGGAGCGTGTTATCACGCAAGATATCATGCTGAGGCGCTCAGTAAACCAAGAACTCGAAAAGTCTGTCTTCCGAACGACTGAAAACAGGCTTTGCATTCACGCATTTCTCTTGAGTGCGAGTAGAAGGCATTCTGCGAGCGTCTACCATGTGTGTTGTGAACCCGTGTTGTGGCCACCTCTGTGTATGTAGCGTACTATCGCCTCGGCTGAGGCCAAGTTGTTTTGGAAACGCGCAGTCGCCCGTGCATTTGTGCTCTTAAAGTGCAGGAAATAATGCCCGGGAATGGGGGAGTGCTTGGAAATCAGATGTGTTCTTCATAATTTATAGCATGGCTTGGAATGAGTCGGGTATTTTCTACATCATGTATCTAAAAGCGAATTGCTTTTGTTTGTAATATAAAGTCTGTAAACAGGGATAAGGTGCCTCAGAAAAGCTGGCCAACGTTTCGATAGGAGGACCTATTTTCGTGTCGAAACGTTGGCCAGCCTTTCTGAGGCACCTTATCCCTGGAAGTACTATACCCCTGGAAGAACTTTATACCACAGTGCTATTCCATCTGTCAACCCCCTTCTTGATTTTGTTTGTAATGTTGCTCATTCGCCGCTTTCGCACATTTTTCCTCTACACGCAGCATTCTTATAAGGGCTAAATACCAAAATGACACATGCTTGTACTTTACTTTCTTCAGCTGATGCCGTCCAGTGGAGCTTTGTACGGGAACTACTACTGCCTACTTGGTGCCGAAACGTTGGATGAATGCACAAAAAGCGCGGAACGAGCATTTATATAGAGCGAAATAAACATTTCGTCATTTACAAGGCGTTTTGCGACTACATTATGGAATGGCACGGGGCACTGATTCGATGGAGGCTTGTAAAGATCGTTCGCGATCGTTTGATTGAAGTAAACGATCCCGTACTGAGCCCGCGTGCGATTGAGCAGCAGAAGCAAAAGAAGAAAAAGAAAAAAAAAAGGCACCGAGAAGCGCAGCCGGCGTATAGCGCATGCCAGCTCAAAACTTAAACCGGAATAAGTTAACCCCATCCGCTCGGTGCGCTACAATCAATTCGGCCGCTGGGCTATATGGGAGTGTCCGCTCTTGTTGAATGTCTCTCTATGCAGGTATGCCGGCAGCGTGGCCGGGCGCGACGACATTGACCAAATCGCGGAGCAGGACCCGCTAAAGTATGCCGTGTTTACGAAGCGCTTCTTTTTTTCGGCCACGTTTACCTTGAAAGCTTCTGTCCATGTTTTAAGGCACTGAGACATCGCTCGTACATGCACAGCAGCACCAAGAAATTATGATGAGAAATATTTATATAGCAAACCATCGTTATCACCTTAAATTTCGTGGTTTCGTTGAAGTTGTCGGTTTGAAATTCCTAACTTGTTGTTAAGTTTGGGGCTATAGTTCACTAGTCCGTAGAAATAGAGGGGGCTTGCGTAAGGAAACATAACATCCTGGCACCATCATTCGGTAATGTTGTTCGTATGTCATGAAGTGGCTCAACTAAAGCTGGCCAATTTCTAAGTCAGTCGAAACTGAACACATGTAAAAGCTTAACGTTTTTGTTTTTATTCAGTCACCTCGTACTGGGAAAATATTGTTACGTAGGAAGACGCAGACGAAAAGCTATGTACAAATATATTTACAAGGAAAATACGCTGCGCTTGGCCAAGAGGCAACAGCCTGCGCTAGCTTCTAATCGTCGTCGTCGTCTTCACACTGCTGGCCTTTCGTGATCGCGCACATTGTGCCGTAGCACTACCCCCGGCTGCAAAAGCGCCGTCCCGGAGCGACTAAAGATCGGACTCGGAAGCAGTGTAGTAGGCCTTGAGCCTACTGACGTGTACGACATCACTAGATGCCACAGGAGAGGACGAGGTTGAGGCCACAGGAGCAATTTCGTAAGTCACAGGCGTCACCTGGCGCAGCACGCGGTAGGGCCCTGTGTATCGCGAAAGGAGCTTCTCTGAAAGTCCGACGTGACGAGAGGGCGACCACAGGAGCACGAGCGCACCAGGTGAAAACTGTACGTCACGATGGCGGGCGTTGTACTGACACTGCTGAGTGGTCTGTGAGGCCGTCAGTCGAGCACGGGCAAGCTGGCGTGCATGGTCAGCGAGGGCGATGGCGTCGCGCGCATACTCGCTTGTTGAGACCGCAGCAGGAGGAAGTGCCGTGTCTAGGGGCAAGGTAGGTTCGCGACCGTACAGTAGATAAAAGGGAGAAAATCCGGCGGTGTCGTGCCGGGAAGAATTGTACGCAAATGTTACGTAAGGAAGGGCAATGTCCCAGTCGTGGTGGTCCTTGGAAACGTACTTGGCCAGCATATCGGTAAGAGTACGGTTTAACCGCTCTGTCAGGCCATTGGTTTGAGGATGGTATGAAGTAGTCAGTTTGTGTTGAATGGAGCAGGAACGCACAATGTCAGCGATAACTTTCGAGAGGAAGTTTCGACCACGGTCAGTAAGCAGCTGTCGCGGGGCGCCATGAAGCAAGATAATGTCACGCAAGAGAAAGTCCGCGACGTCAGTGGCGCAGCTGGTAGGGAGAGCCCGAGTGATAGCGTATCGGGTGGCGTAATCAGTCGCGACGGCTACCCATTTGTTCCCAGAAGATGACGTGGGAAAGGGACCGAGCAGGTCTAATCCAACACGAAAGAACGGTTCCACAGGGACGGTGATCGGCTGGAGATGACCGGCAGGTAGCACCTGAGGTGTCTTCCGACGCTGGCAGGGATCACAGGCAGCAACATAGCGTCGAACGGAGCGAGCGAGACCAGGCCAATAGAAGCGGCGGCGGACGCGGTCGTACGTGCGGGTTACCCCAAGATGTCCTGAAGTGGGTGCGTCATGCATCTCAAAGAGCACAGTCTGTCGTAGCTGTTTTGGCACGACAAGAAGAAGGTCAGAGCCGTCAGGGAGGAAGTTCCTTCGATACAGAATGCCACCCTGGAGGACATATCGGCGAACGGATGCGTCGGTAGGTGTAGAGCGCAGACGCTCGATAAGTGCTCGCAGCGATAGGTCTCGGTACTGCTCATCGGCGATGTTACCGAAGGCAGAGACAGAGAAAATGCCGTTGGCGCTACTACTGTCGGCGTCGTCAGGCTCGTCGACCGGGTAGCGAGACAGGCAGTCAGCGTCCTTGTGTAGTCGGCCAGATTTATAGGTGACAGTATACGAATATTCTTGGAGGCGTAAGGCCCAGCGACCAAGTCTTCCTGTAGGATCTTTCAGTGAGCATAACCAGCAAAGCGCGTGATGGTCTGTGACAACGGAAAAGGATCGGCCATATAAGTATGGGCGGAATTTCGCAACCGCCCAAACTAGGGCCAGACACTCACGCTCAGTGATGGAATAGTTGCGCTCCGCGGGTGAGAGGAGCCTGCTGGCGTAAGCGATAACACGGTCGTGGCCACGCTGGCGTTGTGCCAGTACTGCTCCAATTCCGTGACCGCTGGCATCAGTACGGACTTCGGTAGGCGCAGAAGGATCGAAATGGGCCAAAACGGGAGGCGTTGTGAGAATGTCGATTAGATGAGAGAATGCAGAGGCCTCGTTATCGCCCCACTGGAAAGGAGCGTCTTTTTTCAAAAGGTCGGTTAGTGGTCGTGCTATGGCGGCGAAATTTCTCACGAAACGGCGGAAGTACGAACAAAGGCCGATGAAGCTGCGCACATCCTTGACACACTTCGGAACAGGGAAGTGCGTAACAGCATGGATCTTGCCTGGGTCCGGTTGCACTCCGTTCGCGTCAACGAGATGTCCAAGGACGGTAATCTGGCGACGGCCGAATTGGCACTTCGATGCGTTGAGTTGCAGACCGGCTCGCCGAAAAACGTCCAGGACTGCTGAGAGGCGCTCGAGGTGCGTAGCGAACGTTGGGGAGAATACGATAACGTCGTCCAAGTAGCACAGGCACGTGGACCATTTGAAACCGTGAAGAAGGGAGTCCATCATGCGTTCAAAAGTGGCAGGGGCGTTACATAGACCAAACGGCATCACTTTGAATTGATAAAGACCGTCGGGTGTGACAAAAGCAGTCTTCTCGCGGTCGAGATCGTCCACGGCAATCTGCCAGTAGCCGGAGCGAAGGTCAATAGAAGAGAAATAGCGAGCACCGTGGAGGCAGTCAAGGGCGTCATCAATCCGAGGTAGGGGATACACGTCCTTTTTGGTAACCCTGTTAAGGTGCCGATAATCCACGCAAAAGCGCCATGAGCCATCCTTCTTTTTGACCAGTACTACAGGTGACGCCCATGGACTATATGATGGTTCAATAATGTTCTTGGCAAGCATTTTGCGAACTTCTGCGTGAATAACTTGACGCTCAGCTGGTGACACTCGATACGGGCGGCGATGAATAGGAGGGGCATCGCCGGTATTAATGCGATGTTTGACAGCTGTAGTTTGGGCTAAAGGACGATCGTTAAAGTCAAAAATATCGTGGTAGAAAAACAGAACGCGGTAGAGTTCATGAGCGTGCTCGGAGGGCAAGTCGGGGGCAATCATTTTCCGTAAGTCAGCGATGGTACAATTTGCCGACTGCGATGGTAGAGGAGTATCGGATGAAGTGTCGTCTACTGCAATGGATGCTACTGAGTGATCCTCGAATGAACAAAGCTGGGCCAAAGACATCCCACGTGGCAGCACTTGTGTCGTCAAGCCAAAGTTGACCACTGGCAGGCAGACGCAATTCGCCGTAATAGATAAAACTGTATGGGGTACTGTGATCCCATGTGTAAGGAGGACGTCTTGCATAGGAGCCGCGATGTAGTGACCGTCGGGGACTGGTGGGGATGACACTAGGTCAACGTAGGTCAGTGCCGAAGGTGGCAAGCGAACGAAGTCGGCGGAACTGAGGCGACTGGGGTGTGGTTCAGCAGGATCCAGAACAGGCAGGTCAAGGCGGAGAGTACTGGCGGAACAATCGATGAGAGCAGAATGTGCGGAAAGGAAGTCTAAGCCGAGGATGATGTCGTGGGGACAGTGGGCGATGACTGTGAATAGCACGATTGTTGAGCGATCGGCGAAGGAGACGCGGGCGGTACACATACCAATTACGGGGGCTGTTCCGCCATCGGCGACACGGACAACAGGCGTCGTGGCGGGCGTGATAATTTTCTTGAGCCGGTTACGAAGGTCAGCGCTCATTACGGACAAATACGCGCCAGTGTCTATGAGAGCAGACACAGAAACACCGTCGACTTGCACGTCAAGAAGGTTCAGATGAGTGGGCAAAGTCAGTAGAGGATTTGGCGGCGTAGGGAGCAATGCAGCGTCACCTCGAGGCGCTGCATCGTCTAGTTTTCCGGCTGGGAGCGGCGTCCGAAGGGAGTCGGCGAATAGGAGCGACGGGGCTGGGGAGAGCGAGATTGTCGTCGTTGGGGCGAAGGCGAACGAGAATAGGGGCGGTTCGTTGCAGGAGAATCAGTGGCGGCATTATCGGAGCGTGCGGCATAGGGACGAGAAGGGCCACCTGAGGGGCGAGAGTAGGCAGTATAAGTAGGCCGGCTCGGGGAACTCCAGCGACTACGACAGTGCCGAGAAATGTGCCCGATTCTATGGCAGTGGAAACAAATAGGCTTGTCGTCAGCAGTGCGCCATTCAGATGGGTTGCGGAAACGTGGTGGGTAAGAAGATGCGGGACGGGGCGAAATCGAAGAAGCCGGGCGGGTATTAGGGCGATGGGCCGAGCAGATGGTGTGAAGACCCATGTTTTCAAACTCCTGGCGGACAACTGCCTGGATCAGTGAGACCGTGACTGCAGATGTGTTGGTGGGACTGGAGTCGAAGGCAGCCGGATAGGCGGCCTCGATCTCACGCCGGACGATCCTGGTAACATCGGCAGTGTTGTTGGGACGAGGAGCGTCGGCACAGGAAGATGTCGCTGGGGTGTTGGGCAGACGGGCAAACTGCTGGTCAATACGTCGGCTTTTGGCGAGTTCCAGGCGGCGGCACTCTCTTATAACAGCATCCACCGTCGCTACGTTGTTGCAAACGAGCAAGTTGAAGGCGTCATCGGCAATGCCTTTGAGGATGTGGGAAACCTTGTCTGACTCAGTCATGTGGGTGTCAACTTTGCGGCACAGAGCCAAGACGTCCTGAATGTACGTGACATAGGGCTCTGTTGACGTCTGCACACGGCCGGAAAGCGCCTTCTGCGCGGCAAGTTGTTGACCGTAGGGGTTGCCGAACAAGTCTCGAAGCTGTGTCTTAAGTGAATCCCAACTGGTGAGCTCATCTTCGTGCGTGCGATACCAAACTCGAGGTGTGCCACCGAGGTAAAAGACTACGTTGGCGAGCATAATAGTAGGGTCCCACCGGTTATTGCGGCTGACGTGTTCATACAGGCTGATCCAGTCATCGACGTCTTCCCCATCTTGGCCCGAGAATACGCCAGGATCACGGGGAGCGGGGAGAGTGATGTAGGTCGTCGAAGTGGCAGCAGGTGTCGGAGCCGGCGGAGTCGGGTTGTCGTCGCCGGGAGCCATGAAGGAAGGCTCGACGTACCGTCCACTGCGAAGCTCCGTGACGAGGTACAGGGAACGTCCACCTCCACCAGATATGTTACGTAGGAAGACGCAGACGAAAAGCTATGTACAAATATATTTACAAGGAAAATACGCTGCGCTTGGCCAAGAGGCAACAGCCCGCGCTAGCTTCTAATCGTCGTCGTCGTCTTCACACTGCTGGCCTTTCGTGATCGCGCACATTGTGCCGTAGCAATATTGACCTCCACGCAGTGCGAAAGTGTCAATCTGCAGATATATTAAGAGAAAACAGACCGCTTAAAGCTTCGTCACTACGATCAGGGGTTCATCAGTACGCAACAAGGAATTACGTGCGTGCATCGTTTCGTCGTCATTGCTCTTGAAATTTTATAAATACCATGGCTGTGTATGTTTCTTTAATAACTTCAGCCTTGGCTGTTCATGTCGACAAAGCAAAGAGTGAACAAAATGTATAGCCTATTAAGTACGCATTGAAGCTCTTCATTACAAGCCTTTCAACGGCAGCAGATGGGCTGCCATCATGACGAATCAGTCGAGCAACACTTCTATAGGTCAATCCACTGAGGCTTGCACAGGACTGGTTTACTCATGGAAAATCAAAACCTGCTCAGAAAATAGCGAAATATTTGTGCTTACCTTTTGTCGTTAGGAAACCTGGAAAGCATCACAGAACTGGAAGTTCCGCAATTAGAAGAACACAGAGCCGCACAAGACATGAGATGCCCCGATTTGGCCATTTTCGTCTAATGCTTCGTAGACCTGGTTTTCCGCGTCCTCCGTTCCTTGCACGCCTGATCACGCTTCCTTGTCTTATCTTTCCCATCTTCATGCTTGGCACAGCAAGCGTAGCTGATGACCGAGCGCAATCCAACTTGTCATATCGCTGAGCGAGTGGCAAGTGTGAGCGGAAGGAAGCTGGACGGTCACACGAAGTCAACCACTTCCTGTACTGCGCCCGATTTAAAATTCGCAAGAAGACAAACAGAATATAACAAAACATAAAGAAGGGTTGTTTGCCGTTGACTCAAATTTCTTTATGTCTAAGGAAGCTTGTGAATGACAAGGCATGTGAACATCTACATCTACTTCGTTCCACGAAATCTTAGGATGTTCGGCGACCGCCAGGAGCACGCACGTTCCTTGAAACCGAAACTAGCAATCGCATTCCGGGGGTTGCTCATAGCATCAACTATACGATTGTACAATATAATGGAAACAACAGTCATAGCCTAAATTTATAATTATTATACCATTTACCGAACGCTTCGCTTCTACAATGATACCTATATGTGCGTTGGACATGCATACTTTCTTGTTCTTTTCCCTTACCAAGTGCGTTACTAACCTTTTCTTCGACACACTATCTTCCTTCTGAGTATAGAATGAGCCACGTTCAATGCGCAGCAGTCCTCGCCTCTTGCTGGACGTTGCCCAACAGTATCAGTCTGTCATTTTCAGCATACTCCGATGCGCCTTTCCTACGATGTTGTCGACGTTGAGTGATTTTTAACCCAGTGCGTTGCCACAGAGATCCTCAGTAAACGCATCTCATTGGGACGACTTGGAATCTGACTTTTGCATTTCGTCAGAAAACTACAAGCATATGCGGGTTTGGTACGGGCCTGCTTTTTTTAACTGTAGCACGAATAGATTTCACGTGAAGGCAAGATGCAGTCTGAAAACAGCATTAAGCTAACTGAAGTGTTATTGAAGACAAGCAAGACTTGAAATAAGCTGTTTATAGAACTGATGAGTCAGGGTGCATGCTACGCGAATGACTTATCTGAAGTCTTGCTTGTCTCCAATCACACTTCATATATATCGTCTAATCAATTGAACTATAACGCATCTTGACATTTGGCGGACGTGCGGGGCCCTTCCCCAACCTGGAACTCCGCAGCCAGCCGCTCCCAACTGTTTCTGCCATGCCTCAGGACGCTGCGTAGCCCGATCCTCCCACGCCATCGCCTGTCGTCTGCTCCGGTGCTCTACGCCAACGGCATCCCCCGGTCTTCAGCGGCAACGACGACCATGAGGTGGAGGATTGGCTCTGGTCATACGATCGGTTGAGTGCGCATAACAAGTCGGATGACAAAGCTAAACTGACTAACGTCATCTTCTATCTTTCTGGAGTCGCTAATCTCTGGTTCCGGAATCATGAATCCAACCTTTCCACCTGGACAGCATTTACCCAACACCTCCACCAAATGTCAAGATGCGCTATAGTTCTATTGATTCGACCCTCAGATAGCAGAGCACGTAGCGAGTGGACACAGAGCTTCGGCAACATAGACACAAGGCTTCCAACCACTCGTTATCGTCGTCTTTCTCGAAGCAGTGTCTGCTGCCCGTTTTTCTCCAGTACAATATATATATATATATATATATATATATATATATATATATATACATACATATATATATATATATATGTATATATATATATATATATATATATTTAGAATCGGTACAGAATCGCAGCGCCCGTTTCATATTGTCTAACGTCACTCGCAGTGCTAGCGTAAATACAATGAAAAGTATTTTGAACCTCCCTAGTCTTTCCATCTGTCGAAAACTGCCCCGATTGCTACTTTTTCGCAAGCTTTATTACCATAATCACGAACTAAAAAGTGATCTTCTTTGTGAGCCGTCATTCATATCACCTCGCACAGATCGTCGCCATAAGGTACGCAATCCATACTGCCGGACGAATGCGTATTTCTACCCATTTATGCCAAAGACGGCCTGCGATTGGAACCACCTGCCCACCTCTGTTGCCGATATTTCTGAAACTTGTTTGTTTAAAACCGCCGCGCAAAACTATGTATTTGAATAATCTGTCTGGTTACCCGTCGTGTTCTTGCTTTTCGCGTAAACATGTGCTTTTTTGCTGCTTTTCGGAGTATTTCCTTTTTTCTGCATTATGACTAAAACGCTTTTTTTCCACTCCCGGCTGTGACGTCCCGCTGGGGCCTTGAATGTACTGAAACACACACACACACACACACACACACACACACACACACACACACACACACAGACACACACACACACACACACATATATATATATATATATATATATATATATATATATATATATATATATATATATATATATATATATATATATATATATATATATATATATATATATATATATATATATATATATATGTACATATATTAGAATTCAGTTTCATCACCCAAGTGTTGCACCAACTAGATACTTTATGTAAGAAGTCCCATTGTAGTATGGACGGGCCTGAAACAGAAGAGATTACTCGGTAAATAACACAGTCATCTGCAAAAAGTCTGATTATGGAGCTGATAGAGTTTGGTAAATCATTAATATATATTACCAGCAATAACGGCCCCAGCACCGAACCTTGAGGCACGCCTGAGGTAACAGAACATGGGGAAGCATCAGTGCTATTAGCAGTGACGAATCGAGTTCCGTTGCGCAAAAACTCTCGATCCATGAAATAATATTAGAGTCAATGTTCAGTTTGCTGAGCTTTAAACAAAGTAGTTGGTGGTTAACAAGATCAAATGCTTTCCGTAAACCTGAGAATATGCAATCAATGAATAATCCCTTGTCTAATGTGTGAAATAAGTCATGGGTGAAGGAGATGAGCTGCGTCTCACGCGAAAATGATTTATGGCAACCATGCTTATGAGTTAAAAATGAAAGCGACTGATTTTCAAGAAATTTAACCAAATTATAATATATGATATGTTCAAATATATTACATGGAATACTTGTTAGCGATATCGGTCTGTAGTTGGTGGCGCAATGAACATCACCAGACATCAATATTGGTACAACCTTGCCCACCTTCCAGTCCCTGGGCAAATGTCCTGAGTCCAACGTCTGCGTAAACAGTTCGCACAAGGGAAGAACAAACACTTTTGCTTTTTTTTTTAAATTTGGAATTGATGTCAATTCCTGAAGATGAGGAAGCCGTTAGATTACTAATTAACATTGTGCACCGAGACTGTCAAATACAATTTAGCCCATTAAAGGATTCTGCGGCGGACGAAAACAGGGGATGGGAACAGATGATTGCTGAAGAAAAGCTTTAGAAAAGGCATCATTAAGTACTTGAGGACAACGTGATGAAGGAATGGCAGCGCCGCTGCTGTCGTTAAGAGCTAATGTTTTATGCTTGGGATTAGCAATGATCCAAAATTTTTTGGAGTCGTTAATTAACAATGACGGAAGCGTGCTGTGGTAAAATGCGTGCTTGGAGACGTCTTTCAATACTTTGTTATATTCTGAAGCGATGGCATGATATGCATCCCAGTGATAAGGACAACCGCTCGTTTTGGCTCTGAGAAATAGTCGTTTCTCTTTATTTAAAAGACGTTTTAATGCCGCAGTGAACCACGGAGAACGATGCTTGCCTGATATGACGCGTAAAGGTACGCATTTATGCACAAGGTGGTGAGCTTTTTTTTCAAAATCCACCAATTCGATTCCACAGTACGGTTAGCAAAGTTTGGCATGTGCTCAGCTAAAAAAACTCCCTAGTTCTACATTTATCCAAGACAAATCTGCTTTCAAGTAATCTCTGATATATTTGGGATCAGCTCGCATACGCCTATTAGTATTTTAAGCTCGAACTGGACAAAGGAGCGGTCGCTGAGGCCCGGCAGAAATGTCAGTGAATTAACTAGATCGGGAGACGTAGTTAGAACAAGATCGAGGATATTTGTGCAAGTAGGCCTTGTACGGGTCGCCTGGGTAATTAACTGAGAGAAGCTGAAGTCTGCGCACAGATGTATGAAGCAAATCCTCTCAGATGACGAATCCAGAGTCGAGGGCAATGCACCGGACCAACTTATTTTTGGCAGGTTGAAGTCATCAACTAAAAACAATGGCGAAGCAGGAAATCTAACGCAAAATTCGGTTTAGTACGCCATGAAGATCGCTACAAAAGGACGATGGGGCATTTGGAGGGATCGATATATATATATATATATATATATATATATATATATATATATATAGAAGTTGTAAAAAAGAACATCACGGGTGAAAATTAGTCGAGATGGAATGACGGCAGAAGGAAATGTCAGCAATTTCACTGCATAGTAACCATTATCAAAATTATCTATTCTTCCTGTAAGGAATCGTCCCCTACGTGAAGCCGCCGGCTTATTAGTGGTCGCAATAGCGTATTTTCAAAGTAAATTCCATATTATATAAAAATACACTAGTCCATATGACATCTTACCCTGGTATTTATAAATGAAAGGCTAATATGCAAGTCTCGTCAAAATTCAATTTCACAATGAGGTGCTGACGCTAAATGTAGCATATAACTACCTTGGCAAAGGTAGTGCTTTCGAAAAGTATCGCTTTCCAGCGTATGTCCCTACAATGAAGCGGTTCCTTGTGAGCGGCCCGTCCTCCCCATGCGGTCTCAGCTTAGCCTTCCTGTTGATCTGCACTCGATGTTATGCCTTAATAGCCGTGGACGCAAAGATATATTGTGAAGCGGGACAAACTATATTGCTTTTGCGCAAATCATTACTATTCGCACCACATCCAATACCTCTGGAAGCCTTACGGTGCCCCTGGTGTACGCACCACAGATGCTACGAAACATAGTATAAATGAGTAGTCAAAATCACAGCAGCGGCTTTTTTTCGAGCTGAACAGGTTTCAACACAATCCCTTGTACAGAAAGGATGGTAAACTCGATGCCCGGTTTCAAGTTTCAACAAGTAATTCGTGCTAAGTTTTTTGCTCATGTACGGCACGACACATGCTTTTAACTTTTTCGCACTCCATGCGGCCATTCGCTTGTGGAACAATCTGCCTGATCACAATGCTTCCGAGTGAGATCAAGAAAAATTTCGTCATCTCCTACACGAGCACTCTCCATAATAGCACTTACAAATCACTTTATCTTGTTACTTGCACTTGGCAATGTGCTTAGAACTTTTTGTGATGCTTTTATTTCTATTGTTGCATTGATATCTCCCTCTTATGAATTGCTATATTATGCTGCGTGCCGTGTTCACTTGTATGCCCTGTATATATCATTGCTTTCTTGCATCTTTTTCCCGATATATCCCTTGAAACATTGTACTCCCTGATCTGTTCATTTTCCCTGTATTTTACTTTCTAGTATTAGTGCCTTACGTTAAGTTTCACTCGTGTTATTTCCTTAAGTGTACCTCTGTGGCATTTCATTGCTTCAGTTTTTCCTTTTTCATGTTTTGATCTTTGTAGTAATGTTGAGGAGCCCTACATTGAGGCGTATCTGTTGTACTAGACTTCTGAAGGCTGCTTACTATTTTTCTCTTTATTTTGTAATCCCCCTTACACAATGCCCCAATAGGGCCTGTAAGGTATTTTGAATAAATAAATAAATAAATAAATAAACAAATAGAAGATTGGAGGGCATGTTATTAGTCTTTTTTTTTCCCTTCGCGTTTCACCTCACTGTCATTATTCCCATCTCCCACGCCAGTTCCTAAAGACCATCGCTCGTGTTATTAGAGTACAGAAGTCGTACTCCTGTTTGGAATACATCGTGACTACTTTTGCGATCCTTTGCCGCGGCTATTCTCGTAACAGCCGAAATGCAACTTACAATACGCGCATTGGAAGTACATTAAAACCATAGGACGCGCAGTTTAAGCACACTGTGCACTCAAGTACACAAGCTATTCATGAAGTATTCGCAACGAACAAATTTACTGAATCTTGAAGGAATTCAAAGCTACGAGCGTATAGCTTGAGAAGAGCTATAGCAGTTTAGCACGCGACCGTTTACCTACGAACGCGCCTTTCATGTCCCATGTTTAGTTCGGAAGACGTACACCAGTTTTCGTATTCTCGATTGAAGGCAAAGCAAGTATCGATCGCCATGTACAGGAGGTGCGGCTGAAATAGGTTTCGAGATACGGCGAAACGCTACACACATAAACGAAGAAATGAACTACGAATTTGGCCTATTTTCAACCGGCTGCTTTCGAACATAGCGCGCTGAGTTAATCTGTAACTCGTGGCAGGATGAACCCGCAAAAATCGCATTCGTAGAATATGATGTCCTCGAATTCTGTGCTTATATTCAGGAAACACAAGTTCAATCATAAGAAAGACTTCAGTAGATGTGGTTGCATTCGTTTTGCGCATAGGAAGAGGAATTACAAATGTCTACTGGAAGCATGCCTGAGGCATGACTCTGTAGTGTACTAGGGAATCAGGAACGAAATAGTAGAACAAAGAGGGCTTATGAGGCACGTGCAGCTAATCCGATGTCATTACCTGTTTGCCCTATCGCAGGCTAAAATAGATCTTCTTCACTGTAGCAACCTATTGCTATGAATGCCTGACTGAATGTACTCTACAGCAGAAAGACCGCCGGCTGGGTAAGCTGGTTACATACCACTGCGAAAAAAATTCACCGGCGGTTAGGACACCCCTAACGCGAAATTTGAGCGCAGCTGTATACGTGTTTTCATGTCGCGATACATCGGCTGGCGCGAACAATCGCTCTCGTGCGGCACGTTGCAAACGGAGCGAAATGTACCGCGACTGTCTCGCTAATCTGGAGATCGCGAGAGCGTGAGTGACCCGTGGGCGCGATTCACAGCAGCAGCCTCCAACAAACCTATCAAATGACGCGCGCTACTCTGGCGCCATCTCGTAGCCATCGTCGCCGCACCCTCCTCTCCGTACATTCGTTCGCTGAGTTACGCGCTCACTGGATCGGTTACGCCGACGCCGCCGACGCCACTCACCGCAGGAACGGGCGCCTAAGAGCTGGGCTCGAAAGCATTCGCAACACATGACAATCGAAACAAGCGCTAACGAGACCAAACCAGGCAAACTAGACAAGCGCGAGAGATAGCTGACGCGAGCACGCGATAGTACGAAACGAGCGGTCCGGCTGAGAGCAGATACGAGTACTCATCCAGCGGTCGGGCGACTACGCATGACACCACTATCCCGCGCGCACGTCACTTAAGGGACCGATCTCAGGCTTTCATCTCCAGCTCCGCGTTCGCTCCTTCATCCTTCGCTGTGCTTATTCGCTCAATTACGCCGCCGACGCTGACGGTAGCCGCAGGGACGAGCGCCTAAGAACTGCGATCTAAAATAGCGCCAACTGGATGAAGATACAAAAACAGAAAGAAAACGAAAGAAGAGCGTGTTGTCCCCCTTTTTTACATCCTCGTACCCTTCACGCTCTTAAACTGGGAAATCTGTAGAGGCGCTCCAGCTCAAGTTTAACGCCAATAATTATTTATCTCAAATCAAACGAGGATACCTTAAATCAAACAAATAAAAAACATATAATCAAATCTGATAGCGAAAATTGTAGAATTACGCATGAATGACTGTCATACGTGTAATAAAATTCATATTAGCAGTGAAAAAATTTGGAGCACGCGCAAGCTTCGTCTTGAAGAGTGGAACGCGATAGCGTTCAAAGATCCCTGACTGCTCCTCACGCTTCCCGGCAACTCCAGCGTATTTAACCGTAACGTTTACCGGGAAACGCTGCCCGCGAACGCTATGCACGAAGGAAAGCTTTGTGGTAGGAACACGGCGTCTTGCGTGGGCCGCGATGAGGCAGAGGCGAGCGCCAGCTGGAGGTGTTGCGAAGAACCGGGCGCGTCGCTCCGTGGCCCTCGAGACACCCACCGGGCCGGCACGCGCTAAATGCCGGACGCGGCGGCTGGTCTGTGAACGCCGCGGCCGGTTTGTGTGTGTGAAGGGGTATCCGAGTTTTCGTGTAACAGAATTGTGTTCTCTCGTATAGTCAAATTACAATCCAAGATCTATGACGTCTGTAGGTTGTGTGCAGTCGTAGTTTACGATTGTTCTGCGTATTTTAGCTCGAGAAAATCAATTAGTTCAGTCAATTCCTTGCGTCACATGGAAGGCCTGGGTATGCGTGGTTCGAAAATGTTTTGGCCGATAAGATGTGCGGTGCCGCATGCCGATGCGGGACGCCGAGCGTCGAAGCCAGTTTTTCTGGGATACGGGCTCCTTAACGCTATTGCGCTAAACCGGAAATCAAAGCCCAAGGAAGGGCAACCAACCGACGGTGGCAGCTTCGTACTTAACTGGTGCGGGCTCCATGAGTTAGACTGCAGTTAAACTTACGAGAGGGCTTTCCCTGCAATATAATTTTCATTTCTTTTAACTAAGCTGATTATATTTATCGCAAATATAACTATCATTCCTGATTATTTCTAAAGCTTGATAAAAGAGAGAAATACTTAGTTCCATAATAAGAAAGAAGGTTCACTGTTTGGACGTTTGATAGAGCCACAAAAGCTCAAGCCCCTCTCTTCGCTTAGTTGTTGTCGTTCTAAAGGAAGGCGGCGCCTAAGGCATCGCGTAGAATGCCCGGTGCTCCAAAATTGAGAGACTAAGCCTGTTAAATTTAATCTCCTTCGGTGTAAACAGAGGTGAAAGAGATCCAGCCAAACTTATGATTAGGTTCGAAATTAAAAGGACAAGTGCGCTGTTCTTTTCATTTCTTAAACTTAGAAAAGTATTTCGCGAGAAGGCAGTCTTAGCGCGAAGATGCTGTGAAGGAGACTTCCGTATTCAGCATGTTTCATCCGAAAACGAATGGTCTTCACTTTTCAAAATGCAGTCTCACTTTGAGAGACAGCTCCAAAGCAAAGACGACGACAACAACAACAACAACAACAACAACAACGCACCTGCCACTTTTTACAGAGAATGAACTGACGCACTGAAAGGGAGTCTACATTCCTCCCTGCCCCGGAAACACGTGCTTGTCAGTTTACTTATTTTTTTCTGAGAACTGCGAATTCCTGGGAAAACGACCAGGTGCACCGGGAGGCTGCTTCCGGACTGCCTGCCTTACATCTTCGTTTCATTCTTTTTTCGCGTTTTTCCCGCTTTACATTGTGTTCATCCTTCGTTGAATCATAAGATTGTTCGCCACTATGCGCCGCTGCCAGGTGTCTTTCCCATGTTCTCTCGGGCGTACGTTTTTTCGAGCTTGCCTGGGATTGCATGCGTGCGTGCGTGTGTGTGTGCGTGTGTGTGCGTGTGCGTGTGTGTGTGTGTGTGTATGGCCGTTGGGCACCCTTCTGAAGCGCGATGTTTTGCAACCTGGGCCGTAAACTGAGGCGATAAGTGTGCATGCGGAACCCCGGCTATACCGTGTGAGACGCCGAGCAGCCGCGCAGGGGTTTAAGCACGGCGATGCAAGCTTCGAAGTGCGGAAAAGACAGAGATGAGGACCAAGAAAAAGAAATCTGAGGATGGAGCTCATGGATTGGCTTCGCGTGTACAAGAGTTGCGCCGTAACATTTATGACTTTTTAGAAGAGGTGGAGCCAGACACCCCTGGCAACGCCGAATTTTCGTTCTCGCCATCGTAGATCTTTTCGCGAATATGAGCGCGCCGGTGTCAGCAACATAAAGTATATTTTGTTTATTTGCGAGCTGAAAAAAATAAGACAGCCTGTAGTTGACGTTTGAAGAAAGTGTGAGAACACACACAAGCCGTCATCGCAGAAAATAAATCAACAAAGTGCTGTGGTGTTCGCGGTTTTGCACGTTGTTGGTATCCTCACATTGCAAGGAGTAGCGAGGAATTAACATCCCAAAACAAAAGGAAATATTCGTGCTACGATGAACTTGACGTTTCAAAATTCTGCCTTGAGCATGGGAAAATTTGTAGAAATGAGTTTTCATTCGAGATAGTTCGGCCAACAAATTATAAATTAATTATTCATTTGTTTACACAATTACCATTTTATCGTCTTTTGATACGAAGGTACTCGGTGTGAAGGATGACTAATTGTTCTAATTTTTATTGATGTGGAACGGTGTGGAAGCATTGGGGGCTTAAGCGGTCCTAAGAGTGATTAAGAACCTCACTTTTTTACAGGGATATCTTGTGGATAGAAATACAAGCAACACTCAAAGCAAAACGATAGTGATGGGCACAGTCATCGGTCATAAAAATCGAACTCACGCGTTAAATCTATCTTCTATTTATACATATATCTGCCTACATCCCATAGTAATTGATTGTGCTTGGGTACATTTGAAAATGAACATTACTAATAGTGTTGCGCTAGCAGTAGGATTAGACAAGACTCTATTGGCATAGAATATACGACAGAATTAAACATACCTTCGTATAGAACAGGCTCGTGCAGCGCCTAGTTATAACTTCATCGTTGTCACAATGCGCTGAGAAACGGTCACTGGCAGAAAGTGCTGTACGCGTGACACTATTTCAAGTCTGTACGAACTTGGCGCACAGGAAGTCCTCTGTGGCTTACTGTCGTGCGCCTATATCTGGAAGAACTTAAGTAGGGAACAACGATGACTGTTGTTACTCACGTAACGATTTCAAACTACTTAAGTTTGCAATAATGCTAAATTTAAAGAAAACGAAGTATAGCAAACCTACGGGCGAGATATATCACCTTACTGTCGAACAGGCTAATCCTTACAATGTTTTCGTGTTATGCTTTGTACTGCTTGCTGGCAAAAGCATCGGGGACCAGGATATATTCATCCGTTGTATGTGGCATCCCGTGGTATATCGCCCGAGTCAATAGCGAAGCTAAGGAGATCACGAACCACCGGAGTATCTTCTTTCTGATGTAACACGAAAAAAAAAAGAAAGCCAAGCCCGCAATGGTGAACAGAAAACATCGCGTTGCATGCGCCTAGCCAGGCGCTTCCACCGCGATGCTCAGGTACAATGCCCGTGGCAGCAGCAATTCTCGAATAGAATTTCGGAATTCAGTTAGCGATATGTTTACGCTATACAATGTGGCGACGAGTGTGTGAAGACGATGGCGCCACCACGGCGCCATCGTTCGAATCACGTTGATGGGACGAGCTTGACGACACCACGACAACGATATGACAACGAATGTGTGACGACAACTGCACGACGACGACGCAATGACGGCGATGAAATGACAACGGTATGATGAAAATGGGATGAATGTAAGTGTAAGTGACTGTATCACGAAGCCTGTATGACGACGACTGCATGACGAGAGAAGGATGACCAAACTGGAAGGAAGACGATGGAACGACTGCGATGGCATCACGATGGCGGGGGGACCACAGATGCACCTTGACTGTGTGAAGCCGATTGCGCGACTACAACGGCATTCGGATAACAAAGCTGGAATGGCGAAGATGTAATGACCATTACGGCATCTGAACTACGAAAGCATACCTAGAGGCCCTCGCTAGTATACAATTTTGGTCATGAAGTCGCCTTCGAAGGCGTGAGGACGACGACACGACGAGAGTCAGATCAAGAAGCTGGAATGACGACGATGAACGACCACGGGGGCATCACGACCGCGAGCACATACATAGTGGCCGAAAAGGGCAGACAATTTGGGCCGCTAGCCCGGCGAAAGAGGACGGATGGATGGATGGATGGATGGATGGATGGACGAATGGATGGATGGACGGACGGACGGACGGATGGATGGATGGATGGATGGATGGATGGATGGATGGATGGATGGATGGATAGATGGATGGATGGATGGATGGATGGATGGATGGATGGATGGATGGATGGATGGATGGATGGATGGATGGATGGATGGATGGATGGATGGAGGGAGGGACGGACGGACTGACGGACGAATGGATAAGCTCGAAACGCCTGAAGTAGGCAAAGAATGTCAATTGCAATAATATTAAAGAAAAAAATTTGGTGGACGTTTATGCTTCGCCTTTAGGAGTGAAAAGCGATAGCATTCAATGATACCAAATTGCTTCTCAAGCTTCTCGGCAACTGCAGCTTATGTAACGGTAATGTTTACCGGGAAATGCTTGCGGCGGACGCTATGTACGAAGCCGATTTTTCCGGTAGAATCTTGCGTGGGCTGATCTTTTGCTATTGTTTCGCACTTTTAATATTTCAGTTCGAGGATATTCAGCATAAAATTCATGCTCTGTCGGTGTTTACTTTCATGACATTTATTAGTGGGCTGTCATTCTCAAAGTTCCGAGCAATAACTTTGTAAACAATGTAAGACAAGGCATGAGCGACTTAATGATAGAATAACTTTAGTGCCGTATAGAATGTTTTCAGCTCACAGGACGCCGATAATTGCATCAGGACATCCAATGATTGGATGTCCCGATGTGTGCGCAAAACGTGATGTCACAAAATTCTGCAACGTACCTTCTCCCCATGCACACAGTCGGGGCATTTTCTATCTGCAAACCTAGCACGATATCATTATATACATTCGATAAGATCATGCTTAGGCAAAAGAAAGCTCCTAATGGCGCTCCTCTTACGAAGCCCTAATGAGTTACAATTCTCTGTCAAAGCAGCGAGTGGATGAAGCAATTTTTTGTCGCAAGAGCATGGTCAGCCTAAGTAATTACGGCACTGCAAAGAGAGATCGAATTCGACAATTTATATTGTAGCGCGAACTTCAGGAGATGAGAGTAATTTTCTTCACCGCCCAAGAGAAGAATTGTTTGCCTAATGACACACTCTGGGAATGGGGAGATTCGCATGCGATTGTCATATTTTTTATCTGCACTAGCTGGCCCAGTTCAGCCGGAGGGCGCTTGCAGGGGATTTTAAAGGCTCATACTCACAAAACATGCGTTATGCGATAGTGCCACATAAGAAAGCACATGGGTATAAATGAAAACAAACAAACAATAAAAAATACGAACATTGCAGTCTCGAACACCGGTTTCATCATTGCCGCCTCGCTCAGACCACTACTATCCATTTTTTTTTCATTTCATTCGGCATTATTAGTGACGTGCTTTTTACCACTTCACGCAGGAACACACTGACATAATCACGGGGAAAGGTAGACAAAACACGAGGCACTACGCTCCGGGGACAGAATCGTGATAAATGACCCTACTTTGCCAAGAGCTGAAGGCCGGTTTTGCAAGCTCGTTACGGCGATGCCTGTTCGCTCACGTAACTGCAAAATCCAGACTATAATCTGTTGTCAATGAACGCATTGCAGTTACGTTGATGTGCTGGCCGTTGAAGTTTTACGATCAATGGCGGCTGCAAAGTAGCTCTGCGTGTTGCACGCACGTGAAGGGACGACTCAAATACTCTTCAACGAAGCTTCATTGAACATAAATATATAGCTATTTTTTCAGTTTCATAGTTCTTAACGAGCAAATTAATTATGTCCTTTTTATTGGATCCATTCGAGCAGATGTTCGCGCCTCGTAGAAGTGCCGGCTACTCCAGTGCCCTAACGTGCAACCAAAAGAAAAACTCACTGGGAAGAAAAAAAAAAAGCCACAGCAATACAAAAGTACTCAAGAAGGAGTTTCCGCGAATATTTCGCAAGGCATGACAATAAAGCTACAAGTTCGCAGTCCAAATTCGCAAGCAGGAATTCAAAGTAGCACTCGCAATCGAGTAATACTAAATCATTACAATGTGGAAAAGCGCAAATCGCTTAGTAAGATTATTGCAGAAAAAAATGTTTCGAGAACATCCCACTCTACAAGGCTTCAGCCGGCAACTATCATTATGCATCATTTATCAACACAACATTTATCCCTTTATTACGGCGACTGCAAAAGTACTGAAGCTTGGGCTAGTTACTACGAAGCTGTAATAGATTGAGACTGCTCAAAAAAGCCAACGAAATGGAGACAGAGACAAGGAATCGTACTTGTAGTGGCTGTAGTGGTTTACACTTTGCGAGTCTTGATGTTCTCGTGTTGCTCGCACCGTATTATATCTATTATGAAGCTAAATGCTTCTCGTTATGTGCGTGTATGTGCTTTCTTTTCTCAAAGTTTGCCTTTCATCAGATTTCTACCTCGCCTGATTGTTTAGCTAGAGAGAGTTCATCGAGTGGCTCTTCGAGCAAGGCTGGATCTTTCATGATCCGCTCGATCAAACGCCTTGCTGGCCGAAGCCAGGCAACTACCAGTTCGACTACAAGACGATAAAAGGGCATTTGGACACATAGGTTCCCTCGGAAGGGCCCGCGATGGCCTGAAGCGTTTTGAACAACTGCTGTGGGGAAAACGTGGTCGGCCTTTCTTGAGATTTCTAACGAGAATAGAGCCGTCCTCCGATGCTCGTTTACTTAGTATTCCGGAGCTCTGAAAGAAAACAACAGTATGCCGCGTTGGTCTACGCTAACTGATAGCGATTCCTTATAGAATACTGATATATAAATTTTTCCAAGGTTTACAAGACAGCTCTGATCATGAAGGCGGCGCAGCTGCTACGTCTTAATTGCACAAGGTCTTCAGCAAACCATTCTACGTGTATTAATTGTACGTACCTTTGACATTTGCAGAACTATTAAGCAATAATAAGGCGGAAAGTATATTATATTATACTATATGTGATATTGTCAACGGCTGTTCTTTCAACCAACTCCCGCGGAGCTTTCAGCCGATTATCCAGCACCAGCGCTGACTCAGGTCATTTTCCTGAAGTACTTAAGGTGGCCCAATAAGTCACACCTTACGGAAAAACAGCTATGGTTCAGTGGATATTATCAAACACTCATATCTCACGAGACACCCTCCGTGGTTGCTCAGCGGCTATGGTGTTCGCATGGTAAAGATAAAAACAAACAAAACTTTTTTTTACAAACACGGCCATCCACCAATGCCAAGCCGGCTTTGTCATGTGATCATTTTTGCTGCACTTGACATCGCAAAAAAGGAACCAGGATACAAAATTTCAGATTAGCGCGTGAGGAAATGTATTTTTTTTTGCGCTAAGGGAGACTCATGGCGTGCTCACGCGCATGCTTCCCAAACGCGCAATCTCGGCGGCCTCGATTATCTCTTGCGTCATTTGGCTGCCATCTCTGCTCACAATCTGGCATTTCTTAAAAAATGGCCGACATCCGCAATCTCTACAATGTATCTCAAGGTGTCCGGCGACTGCTTTTGAAACTTTATAATCATGCTAATTTATGCTTTCCTTCAAACATAGTCCAGTCTGTCCGTTGTACTTTCTGCCGCCCCCCCCCCCCCCCCACCCTGAAGTGGAATATATCAATCCCTTAGTGCAATCGACGAACGTTTTTCTGTGTAGTGTTTCACAGCCTCGTTTCTGTGTGGTACCTGGATTTACCTTTGCACACATGCTCAGCAATTTTTCCGGCACGGAAAATACCACTTTTCACTTTTACATTGCATCTTTTACCAATTTTGGTGCGCGATCGAATGAATGTACGGCATCACCACTATTTTTTCTCGTATGCTTGGACCGCAAGGCTCCTTCCCAGATAATGGTGCCCTGGTCCTAATTTCCTTGAGCAAACATTGTGCCACATACACTAATACATGGAAAAGATAACCTGCCTCTGTGAGCCTGCGTGTTTGCTCCCGAAAGCCATCAGCAGTGCTATGATGGCATTTCTTGTTTCTGTAGTTACCCTCCCCCCCCTCCCCCACCCGAGTATCTTCCTATATTTATTAAATTGACAAGGGAATAAAACGATAGTTGCAAGTAGCGCTCTGTGGTGTGTGTCTCTCTGAGTGTGTCGTCCAAATGTGCAATCGAGCCTCTAATGTGCTATACCAACACGCCCAGTCTTAAACCTTGGCAACTTAATATATGTCATGTTTCCGAAATTTGGTGCTTCAACTTGAGTAGAGAGTGACAAAGTTGTGCTGGAATTCTGGCCAACCACGGGACTACACTCTCGCCTGTAATACTCGTACTCTACGTGGGATATGATGCGTTCTGCTGTGCCTTCTTTCCTTTCTCCCTTTATTTTTTTTTGTCGCCTTTCTTATTCTTCTCTTTCTCTATCTTTCCTCTCCTTTTCAAACGGGTGGGCGTCGTATCTCTTTCCGGAGACAATTGCTAGCGCGCTTCTCTGTCTGTCTTGAGGCTGTTTAAGTATGTTCGCATGATTATTAATTATTCCTGTTTGTTTGTTTGATAATCGAGTGTGGAACATCCGAAGGCGAAAGTTTCTTTTTTTAGGGTTTTATTGGCCTAAACCACGATTTGATTGTGAGGCACGCCGAAGTGGGGTACTCCGGGTTAATCTTTATCACCAGGGGATTTCTAACGTGTCCCCAATGCACGCGACACGCTAAAAATCCCCTGCTGATAAAAATTCATCCGGAGTACCACACTAAGGCGCGCTTCATCGTAATGGAGACGAAAGTTGCCAAAGTACCTGATATACGAACGAACGAACGAACGAACGAACGAACGAACGAACGAACGAACGAACGAACGAACGAACTAGCGAGCGAACGAACGAACTAGCGAGCGAACGAACGAACGAACGAACGAACGAACGAACGAACGAACGAACGAACGAACGAACGAGCGAACGAGCGAACGAGCGAACGAGCGAACGAGCGAACGAACGAACGAACGAACGAACGAACGAACGAACGCATACGCGGCGAGGAGAATGCTTTGAACTTGGTATTACCTTTGTGTCACAGAGGTTTCCGCAGATGATCATGGAGACGTTCCCGTGGAAAACCTAATTGTCTTGGACAATAAACTTGGATGGCCTTCCACTTGAAATCGTTCAAGATAAATAAAAAAACTAGATTACCGAATGATTTTTACGGTGGCTTTTAAATCATCCGCAGGTTAATCGGAAATTATCCATGTTATTTACGTGGTGATATTTAGAGCTCAAGGGCCAGCGAGAGCTATTGTGGCCAATTTACAGAGACGGCATGGCACCGTTATAATTGCTCTGATACCGGGGGATGGGAAGGGGGAGGGGGGGGGGGGGGGGCTTCCTGTCGCAGATTTATGATGCGTTCTTGTGCGTGTTTCTGAAGAATGGGAAAAAGAAGGCCTGTGTTCTGAATATTTTGTTGAAAAGTGTACGACGGAGCGTGATTTATTACTGGTTGAGGTTCATTATGAAGTACCACAGACAACGGACGTGGACAGAAAAAGATGACACAAGTGCTGCCTTTTAAATCACTGTTTAAGGTAGACACATAACAAATAAAGACTAAGCAGAACGCGTCAAACCGAAAACGGAGAGAAAACACCCAAAACATATGACAATTGCTCCTATACACCGAACACACGTGGTTACATGCAATTCAGATATGCACATTCACCTTTCTATAGAGAAAGGGAGGATGTCTCACAGGTTTGTGTGTGCGTACTTAAGAACATGACATGCTTTAGCTATCTCTCGTGTACGCTGATACTGGTGCCTTACGATGGTATTAGTATTTTGAAAGCCCTGTGTGCCACCGGATGAGAGACAATGGCTATAAGTAGGAGTTGGATGTGCCTTTCAATGGGGAGTTGAGGTGTTCTTTCAGTCGGTCGTTCATTCGTCCAGTCTGGTTAATGTAGACTCTTCCACAAAGAAGTGGAAGCTTGAAAACAAAGCCAGTGTCACATTCTCGTGCACTAGACTGCTCAGGGGCTCACAACATACGCACCACTAACTACACTAGTAAAGTCAGATTGGAAGCCAGGATGCATAAATAATAAAGGGAACAAGGCCTTTACGCGTGTGTAACACACATATGTGCGCAATAAAGCGCTGAGGTTGTTTAAGTGACTGCGACGTAAATGCACACCGAAGGAGTAACAAAGATCCTATTCTAGCACCGTCAGCGATTACGGAAAGCGACAGGCCGTCGCATTCCTTCTCTTTTTCTCGAAGAAACGGCAAGCACTCATGATGTGGACTAATTGAGGGGGAGGCGAATGCCAGAAGTCTGACAGCTACAGAAGGCTGTTGCGAAGATAAAGAATTTATTGTCGGAACGCCTCCGGTGGCTTTTACGACGAGAAACGTTTTTTTCCTTCGCCTTCCCTTCGGAGCCTGCGGTAATGTCGGTGGATAATTAATAGCCGTCAGACTTGCAGCCGTCCTACGCGAAATGCTCCACTGGGATTCAGAAAATCGAGGCACGTACGGGAAACATAGCGAAGAGTGCGTTCGGGTAGTGTGAAGGGAGATGGGTCGTTTTTTTTCTATTGGTGCCAGCGTTTTTTCTGCACCTACTGAACCAGGAGACTATCAAATTTTGTCTGTTGTGCAATGGGTGACAGTCGCTTTGCCTAATATGTAGCAAAGAACCTTCATGAGATTTTTTTTACACATCGCTCAAGAAAGGAAAACATTGCTAACATGGTTGTGTCAAGGTTGTGTTTCTTTGAGCAGGAAGTCGAAAGAGCAATGGAGACAAAACAACGAAGAGAGAAGCGTGTTTAGTGAAGGAAATGACGCCAGATGTATTAGCGGCCTCCTTATTGTAGCATTATTGATTTTGTAGATTGTTACATAAGGAAAAAATTCCTCGTTAAGCCTTCAAAACGGATTAGTTTGTGATGAGACGCAGTCTGTTTTATGCATTCTGCTTAAACCTGCGAACTATTGCCGAAACATTTCCGTGTCGAATGGTGCTATAAACTACGATATCTGAAAATACAGATGTCTAAACCAGAGAGATAGTTTTCAACAAACTTTATGTTAAGACGTTCTCGTTCTCCCAGAACACCATATGAATTTGGACTAACTTTGTGGCCCCTTGCACGCGAAGCAATCCAGATATTTGTATGCACGCAAGCTCCAAACTCACCAATGTCATTCGTTAGTGATCCGGCTTAAGCAAATATAAGGACAAAACGAAATCTCGTTATCAATTGTACCGTAATAACGCCGTGCTTTGGCCATACTGGTATTGAGACTTTCGCCCAAAGCTCACTCTATTTTTGAAAGGAACGTAATTCCAAAGTTTCCGAAGAAACGTTTCATCGACATTATCATGCTTAGCATTGAATTATAGCCCACGAAATAACTTTTGTCTGGACTTGCTTTTCCACATTTGGTCATTTTTTCTGCCATACTCCATGTCGCTGACTGAAACGTGTTCAGCTAGCATGCTGAGGTAGCGGTTCTTCTGCGTTGTTTAAGTACACTTGCTCCCCGCTTGTAGAACTTGGATGGGACAGCAACGGAGTGTACTTGTTACCCATACTGCAAGTGTAAAAGCTCATAGGAGCTGTACCACAGGTTACAAAATAATTTGCAGTGCTTCTCTCCCCACTACATTGCAACTATTGGCCATGTGAGAGTCAATGCAACAGTTTTGTGAAGACTTGCAAGTTTGGGCAAGAAACCAATTAAATAAATAAAAATAACCCCGATGTCTCTCCATTGAAATATTATCCAAAGATTTCCAAAGACTATATCACCTTTATGTGTGTGCAGCAGCATTATTGATGGGGAAGTATGGAGGTCTCAAGAGTTTTTGTTTTGCTAATAAGCTTTTGTGAAATGTAAATGTAACAGAGCGAAGTTATCCCTTCCCAATGTATATAACGCAAGAATTACATATCATGTATACACTGTTCAATTGAATTATGAGATTGAACGTCGCGAAATTGGCGCAGTGGTCTATGAGGGACGCAGTATAGTAAATGGCTCCGGATGAATGTGGACAACAGATGGTTATTTAGTGTACTTAAATCTAATTACGCGAGCGTTCTTGTATTTCGTGGCCATCGTTCTGTGGCCTTCGCGGTCGGAAATCGAGCCCTTGAATTTGTGCTGTGTGGCACAATGGCATAGCCACTGATTCACCGCCCGAGTAAATGTAGACGCCCTTCACGATCAAAGCGGATATTGTAGTAGAGAAGAGAATGAAAAAAAAATCTCCGCGGGGTCCGTTGCCGAGGACCTGACATAATGGGGCTTATAGTCTAGCGATCTCAAAGTAAAACCTGAGAGGAAACTGCACGTTGCGTAGCTAAAACATAAATATTAAAGCAAGAAATATTCGGCACTGATTTACACCTCCCACCTTCTGCACGATCATTTCTGGTTATTTTTCAAACCAAACATTAAGAGAAAAAAGGGAATGAAGACCTGTCGCAACGAGCAAGCTTTGCGCATGAAGGAGTTTTCGCGAGCTGAAACGACACCGCTGCTCGATGTAAGAAAAAAGAAAGGAAGGCGTATTGCGAGGCTTGGAATTTCTTCATCTTTCATCACTCCTGCGAAATGCATGCTTGCGAAATTAGTCGGGAAGACAAATCTTTCGTCGAAGGCGAGCATTTCGGGGTTAAGAAGAACTGAACGACCCGCCAATAACGAGCCCTACCATCTTCAAGCGCGCCTCTCAGTTTTATCGCTTCAGTTTTCGGTGCTTTGCACCGCAGACGGTGCTAGAAGAATAAGGTACGCACGTGTGCAAGGGGCAGAAAGAGGCGAGCAGCCCTATCACGACGAGTGCAGGTTCTCCAAGTGCGTTAAGAATTACGTCACTTTCGACACCGAAGAGGGTGACTGAACACTTATCTCAAAGTTTCGCGTGAAGGCTGAAGACAGGAAAATGTGCTGCTATTTGTTGTTTTCGTTTCTAATATTATACAACACTGCACATGCGTAGAAAGTTCATTAGGGCTCAGTAATATACCAACGATGAAGGCAAGGCGAAGCGGCGCAGTCTGTCATCCGCCTCACTATGTAACGAGAACAGCTTGAGCACTGGTGTTTCATATACCGATCTTTGTAAACGAGAAAGGAATGAACCCAAGGAATTGAATGAAAACTCCAATGCTCATCGATACCTTGTTTAATATACAGTGAACCACATCTGTACACGTACCTTGATAATGGCACCTTCGGCTTTACTTTCTTGTTGCTTTTGTTTTTGTTTTACAAATATTCAGCAACGGGAAAGTGTAGGCCAGATCAGAGCCGGCTATTCCAATGTAGAGTTAGGAAATTGGGGGGCGATATTATATGACAGGTACGCACATTCCACAGACATAGCTGCACGCTAAGTCTACGGAATAAATATAAAATATCAACAAGAAAAAAAGAAAAAAGAAAAGAACTAACCAGCAGAAGCGCCCGCATAGCTGATCCAGCTACTTCTAGCAGCTATATATTCCAGTGTCTTCAAAAAAAAATAAAAACTTCAGATTGATGGTTGAGCGTCTGCATCATTGACCCGCCTCTTACATGTCTTTGGCGTCAAGCAGTGACATAAAGTCCGTGGTCCAAGGTTTCACGCAAATTGTCTTTTATTGCGAAACTCTCTGAATAACTTCGTTTGTGTGCTTGTGTTCCTGTGACTTTATCTGCTATTTGTGCGCTCGTGTGATCACTCTGCACACCAATAATTAATGCCCGGTACATGGAGTAGCATTTCAAGCGACAAGCTTGGCTAAGGTATCCAGCATATCATTAAAATGTTTATTACTTTTCTCTCCATAGGCTATGACGGACAAAAGGTAGAGACGGACGGGCACTGACTTCCAACTGCCCTTTAGTATGGAAAAGATTGAAACATACGCAGAGGGTGCGCGATCCAGGGTCTGGTTATGATGAACCAACAAGATAAAACGAAGGGAGAAAAGCGCCAATGTCGCTGTATTTATGTATGTGTGACCACTTTACCTCCCCCTCCCCTCTCTCCAGCGTAGGGTAGCCAACCGGATCTTTTTCTCTGGTTAACCTCCCTGCCTTTCCCCTTTCCTTCCTCTCTCTCTCTCTCTCTCTCTCTCTCTATGTGTTCGTGGATTATGTTATGTTGACTGTTCTGTTCTGACTATATGTGACAATGCATTGACACGATGTGTGTACCCCCCGCTGACTATAGATTGTATTGTTATGTGGCATTGTTATTTGCATTTACACGATGTATGCACTACCCACTGACTAGAGACTGTATTATTAGGTAACGGCAATATTTGTATTTTTGAGACTTTCTTGTACAGTGCTGGGAAGTTATTTAACATGCATATTCTATGTACCGCGTATTTTTTACGTCAAAGTGCTACTGTGAAAATGTTGCTTGAAAAGATCTGGCGCTTGTATGAGAAGGTTGTTTGACATGTAACCTTGAACCCTGCAAGCTGTAGGTTAGGCCGATTCAAGAGCTAAGGAGTAGCTGGCATCTAAATTGTGCGTCAACATCTCTTATATCATATCAATAGAAAAAACCTTCAGAAAATATGGATGAACAAGGAAAGTGATACACTGCTGAAGTAATAATCGCTATCTAACGCACACGTGCGGCTATTAATAAACATGGACTTTTTATCAGGCAGAGCAACTGATGACTTACTAACAAAATCACATAAAATGGCGGTGAAAATTTTATGTAAGTGCATATTAAGCAAAACATAAGTACCCGTTAGGCTGGTAATAAGTCCTGCTTACTGGGACGTTTATTCACGTTCAGGCAGCGCTATAGAAATGGAGGCAGTAATAGTATGATGCTGTTTAACGCTTTCTCCGCCAAAGCATAGCCACATTTTTTGCATTTTATAGTGATCATTGGTTACCTCAGTTATTTGTCTCCCCTAATATTATGTGCTTCAGCTTACTTTTAAGATCTGGTTGTGGGACATCTAAAAATGAGCGCCAACGCTTATCTTTTCCATACACCTATAAAATGGTGCTTATTCCATTCAGACCGTTCTTGAAAGTGTGAGCCGCAGAATTTTCATACATGTGTAGCTCATAACTTAAGAAATCCATATTTCAAAAATTTCGATAGCAGTAATTGTTTCGTGCACAAAACGCATTTGCCTTACTTTGCATTACGAGCGATAAGCTGCTCTAAGTAATCTCCGTATCGACTCGGACTCCCGAGATGTGCAAACATGATTTTTCCAGCAGTCGATAATATTTTGCAGAGGAGTTAAATATAATAGCGTAACAATAACTACGGACCAGATACAGTTCACATCCTTTTCAGTTAACAGAGCAACCGATGCATCAAGACCGTTACGCTTTAATTTCGTAAAAGCAACACAATGCTGGGATCACGTGGAATTTCATCAGTGTTATGTCATTACATTAGTTATCTTGGTACTTTTGTTTATTTGCAGGCATCTGTATTCATGCAAATGTACTGCAGTACAACCATGTAACGGGTGGTTCGGGGTCGTGAAACTACCAGATGGAGGGTTTTATCACCCGCTTTTCGATTTGTTTGTTGAAACAAACTGCGATAATGTAAACAATGGATTCATTAATTGAACTGTATATTGCAGTGCGTACGTAAAGAGCCACTAAAGATGAATGCCGCTAGTTGCTAGGTGTCATCAAATAACTGTGCCACAAAATGCGGCATACGCGACCTTGTAGACCGCGAACACGGTGGCTGGGATGTTACAAGGAACCAAAGCCGCAACGCTAAAGTATATTTTTGCCTAGCGCACAAAGATGACTATAAAGTTGAACAAAAAGTAGTGACCATCAAATGCGCGCGTGCATCCAGACCGAAACAACATGAAAGTGAGAAGAGCCAGGTAAGTTAGTCAGAAGAAAAGAGTCACAGGCCTGCGCGGCACCATCAGCACAGTCACAGCGTAAGCTGGAAGAAAGGTTCGATATGGGAGCTCCGTTTTCGGCCCCACGCACTACAGTATCTTCGCGGCGAAGTCTCTTCGCATCGTTTTCACGAGGGCGATCTGAACTCTCCGGCTGGTGTCGACGGCGAGCTGCGGCTTGTGCTGCTCTCTGCACAGCAGTCTGCTGAGCCAATGCTGCCTGGTTGCAGCCGCACGCGTAGCTCTCCGCTTCGCTTCTTCAGCAGCGGTTCGTACCTTGCGAGGAGGCGCCATAAAACGTACCGAACACTAAGTGGCGCACATGTCACATACCTGTCACATGTCACAAGCACGGTACGTTGCTGTTGATAATGATAATAATGGGTTGTCAGCCTCCGCTTAGAAATGAAATTGTGACAAAAAGCCACACAGCCTCCTTGACTTCACCAGGTCCAGCTAAATGTAGCATGCAGCTGCTATATGCAACTGCTACATGTTGGGACACCTGAAGGAATATAAAGGAACTTCAGTGCAAAGTTTGTACGTACCGACGCTACACGGCGCACGTATCAAATGGCACGATACGATGGTAATAATGATGATGATTTATTGGCATTCCCTTTGAAACAGGACGGCGAAAAGCGGCCACCTTATCTGCTTGAATTAATCACGTATGCCATACTTGTTTTCCATTACGTTAAGATTTATACACCTCAATAATCTTCTTTTTCTCCCTCAAACTTTCTTTAGCTGCTTTGTACCACTACCTGTGCATTTGCTACATGGCGTTCTTCCCGGCGTAACAATATGCAACTGCAATGCAAAACGTGCACGTATCGATGCTAGGCGGCGCGCATGTCACATCGCGTGTCTCCTCGCGCTAGGATGCATGTATAGGACACTTTTTTTTCCGCTGCATGCTAGCAAGCGCTGGCGTGGCTCACTTCACGAAGATGCATAAAGGGCGACACAACTTGTCGCAAAAATAAATGCGCCGACCCAAGGCCCCCTTTCTTTACGGGTAAGAGCAAGTTTATGCGGCTGGTTCTTTCCCAAGTCGATGCCCATATAAAAACGGCGAAGACAGGGTGGATTTTTTGGACGTTGATCCGCGAAACACATAGGACATTCATGACATACCATATCTTGGAGGTAAAAAATAAATGTTACAGACTGTGGCACGTGATAACAATGAGAGCTGTCGCCCTTGTCGTGCATTAGCCTCTTTCTTTGCTCTCGCCGCTTGTTCATTCCGTGGAGGCCCAGGAGATGTCCTCAAAAGGGTTAAAGGAATGCCAGAACACCTTTCGGTAAAAGCTTTTTTTCTTTACACTAGTCACTAATACATTATCGTTTAAAACATGAATTCATAACAAACGTATTTTTGTACCGTGGTCCATTAACTGCTTCTTATGCAAGAAACCTGAAATGATACAGCATGCGTTTCTAGATCGCTGGAAACATATCTTTTCCTGTGATGTGTTGCGAAGGACGTTAAAGAAAGAGCTAACTTTAGATGCACATGGAATAAGATTCTTGCCGGTAGAAACAGGGGGTTTTTCGTAAGACGCTATATTTGTGCTGGGCCTCCACAGTTTGTGGAAAGCTAAAACGCAGTTCAACGGTGCTGATGTCAGTTTGCGACCTAATCGCGATCACTTCAATGAAGCTGTAGTACGGTTCAGGGATGTCCATCGAGCACTCCCTGAACCGCCAACATGGACTGACATGCTAGATAAATTGGCAGCATTGAAAAAAAATTGATATGTCGTGTCAGCAAAATTCTTGCTTGTATGTTTTATCTTTTGTGTACTGTTTGTGTATAATGTCAAAGCCGGCTACAAAAAAGTAAGAAGCTGGCGTCGATCAGTGGTAGAGTATAGCTGATTCCCACGCAGCGGACCCGGGGTCGATCCCGCCGAGAACTGGGCATTTTTTTTCCTCATTCCCGGCGATATCTGCTCCGGACACCGGACACCAGCGGCGGCTGCGGCGGACACCATCGCCACCCGAAACGGCTGTTGGAATGAGCCCGTAACAGATTACGCTGTGAAACGCGGTTTGCTGCCCTACATTGAAGGGTGGTAGAAGGGGATGTAAAAACCATACGAAGGACATAGAACGCATGGGTTAAATGTAAGTTGTTCGAGTGAAAGGCCGGGAACTTCATATTAAAAGGAAATCTAAAAGGAACGATACGAGGACAACTAAGCACTTCTTATGAGTGGTGAGTGTGAAACCATTAATGTCCATTTGAACGCCGCTGAGCCGTCCTTTGAGACATGAACTCTTCGCAGGCAAGCGAGCGCGATGCGACGCTTAGCGCGTTTTGATTTGGCTTGACGAGACGCAGTTAGAACACATGCGAGAGCTTGCGCGGGCAGAGAACGCGTGGGAAAAGAACGCGCGGATAACACAGGCCTCCGAGAGCGAGAGCAAGAGTGACGTGGCGGGGCGGCGATGCCCTCTCCCCTCACGCAACACCTGGCGCGCTATCGAAGCAGCAGGTATGCCCTTTTACCCGCTCTGCTCCGTCAATGCACGCTCGTGACGTGGCGTCGCACCCAAGGGAAATGAAGTACCGTTTTTCGCTCAGTGGGCTGTTTCACGCTTTCGCATCAATGAGACACGATGATGGCTTCAAACAAGGTTTATTGCGCTGGGGCACAGCACTGGAGTAAATCAATACGGTGGCTCCTCAGGTAGCTACTGTAATATGAAGCATTCTTCAGGACGCCTAGCACAGTGGAGGCTCATGCTCCGAGGATTCGACGTCACCGTGATTGCGAAGTCCGAAATAAAACGCTCTGATGTCGACTGTGTGTCTCATGACCCCAATCGACCAGCCGCCGCAAGACTACTCCCATGAGGACGGCTTACTCATCTTGCATATATTCTCTAAGGACTATTTATGCGCTACAGTTCTACAGTGTTACTTATTGTCGATATCACGTTTACAGATATTTTAATGACTAACCTGGATAAGTGAGGATTCAAAAAAGTCGGCAATCCATCCGCAGACGCGGAAGATCGTTTCGATCTGGCATTATGCGGTTAAACTGTCGCAGAAAGCAGGGCCAGCTGCTGGAACCCAAGTGGACGTGCAACCGTATGCAAAGAACGTGCGAATACTGATAATACTGAGATTTATTTGCACCAAAGCTCTTATCTCGAATAAGTAACGGTTCCCGACGGAAAAAAGCGCGTGCGAATAGGAGCCCACAAACGAGGGACCACATAGTTTGAATAATCAAGAAGCGTGGCTTGATAAAACAGTACAGCGATACATTGCATGGATGCAGCTTCTGTTAGGAATTTAACTTGTGGAAATAACAATGAATTATCAAAATCGAAAGCTCACTAATGGAGCGTATTTGCATCGCGGGCCAATTGTATAACACTTATTCGACATGGCGAATACCGTGAAAGGACAATTGTCCAACCACAACCTGGAATAACTAGAACACTAATGAGGCATTAATACAACTTGGGTATTAGTAAGGGAAGCAGTTCTGCCTATTGTACATAGGGTTTGACGTAACTTGGGCCAAACCTTGAATATATGCAAATGATACGTAGCTGGACAGAACCAATGTAATATTATTTGCCGTCGCTTGGAGATACTCAGATTACTTTTTGCATTCAGCTTAATTTGAATAATTAGTCACAAATAATTAATAAACTTCTTATTGTAATTCGATGGAAAATGTCAATGAGAAAATTGTACAGGAACGTGAAAAACACCTGATACAGCTTTCTGTCGCTCAATCCGTGCTGCATAAAAGTGTTTTCCCGAGCTGGAAAGATGCCTGCGAATATGCGCAGAGTGCTCCGAGCGGCCAGTAGCGCGGCAATTTTGCCTGTATTCGCCGGCATCTTTCATGCTCGAAAAAAACGCTTTTACGTAGCGCGTATTGAGCAACAGGAAACTGTATCGGGAGTTTTTCACGTTGCTCTATAATTGTCTCATGACACTTTTAATCTAACTATAACAATAGCTTGAAGTTCATTAATTAGGCATAATTGTCTAATAAGCGGAATGCCAAAAAATAATCTTAGTATCTCCAAGTGACGGCAAGCAACATTACCTTGGTTCTGTCCAGTTACGTAAGATTTGCTTATATTTATGTTTGGCCCAAGTTAAGTGAAACATCCTGTATGTACCGAGCATGCAGGCTGACCGCACTATCATTTTCTTTTCGTAACCTGCTCCTTCAGTGCCTGTCTTGCTACTGCTGCTTGTCTCGCCGCAGAATCTTAGTTTTGTCCTTGCTGTATGTTTCTTTAGATTTTTCCTACTTCCTCCTGTTCAATGGTGGAGCTCTGCGATGTTGCTCTCTGTCCGCTTTTCCTTTCCTCGCCAGCCTCCTTTACATAGCGTTTTAATTTCCAGAACTGTGGGAGCCGCAGGAGAATAAGCGATTAATGTGACCCAGGCTCAATATCGATGGTGACCGTTGCCTTCCAGTGCTGTACGAATAGCACTTTATTTACATCACCACGCTTTACGAAAGTACAGTACTGGTGGTGGACACAGACGCAAAGCCCGCGAGAGGCTCGGCAGGTCCTCTTCCCTTTTACGATACGGCAGGGACGGAGCAGAAATGACATTGGAAATGTAATCCAAGTTGAAAAGAAAAAGTAACAACGAAAAAAAAGTGTGTAATAAATTCTGAGGTATCCCGGGCTAAAATCCCAATCCGATTACGAGGCACACCGTAGTGGCGGAATCTTGAATTATTTGTGCACGTGCACCTGACATCTGTTCATAAGTACACGAGCATTTCCTTTTTTTTTTTTAGCAGTGCGCAGCCAGGAAAATGCGGCCGCCAAGGCCGGGATCGAACCCGCGACCTCGATCGCAGCAACACAACGCCACTGCCAGTGGGCTATCGTGGTGGGTTTGGGCAAAAAAAATTTAGCTACACAGAAATTAGTACGCCAAATGCTCAAGTCTTCTTCAAACGCCGCAAGAAATTTAGGAAATTCGAACGGGCTCTTTGAGAGAGAGAGAGAGAGAGAGAGAGAGGAGAGCAAGAGGCGACAGGCCGAGAGGTTGACCAGGTTAAGTGTCTAGTTGGCCACTCTCCACAGGGGGACGAAGTAAGGGCAGAAATGATAAGATAAAAAGCAAAGGTGAAACAAAGAACTGGTCAAATCACGCACTCTGGCTGTTCTAGATGGCTACATTAAGAGTTATAGATGGCTACTTTCTTGCTTCGATCGTTTGACAATCTATGTCAAACCATATTCACCCGCAATTAGTGTATGTATGTGGTATTGCCCAACGGTCACTATTTTGCGTGTCAAATGAAACTGATATTTCCTTTAGGAATACGATCGAGGTACTCATTGTACAGGTCGATGTCTTAACGCATTATTTCTCTTTATACACAGCCCCCAAGCATTGGACTGTTGCGTTGTGCTTAGCAACCTTCAATTCTTCAACAACAACAACAACAACAAAAGAAAAGGTTATTTCACTATCCAGTTTCATTTTTAGGAATACAAATTCGCATTTATGATGGGAACTTGGAGGTATTTAGTCTTGTGTACTTATAGGAGGCCTGGACATTATTTCTCGATTGGCTAATATATCATGCTTATGTAAGATTTTCCGTTGTTATGGCCTGTCTGCATGCACAGAAAGTTAGGCAATTTTTTGCTTCCATGGGACATAAAGCATGATGGGCGCACCTAAACCTCAGAATACGGTAAGTAGAATACGCTAAAGAAGTTATTTTAAGGTTAGGCTCGATTGGTAGTAAGTGAAGTGATGCGTAAAAGAAAGATTTGACATGACGTGTGGCAGAAGTCCTCAAAGAAGGCAGCTAAATTTAAATTTAAAGTGAGAAAACGAAAAAAAGAAACAGCAGTGAGTGAGACATTCCTGCCATGATCTACGTCAGTATGCTTCTCAACGAGGACAAACGTTCCTGAAAGGAGCTACTTGGGCAAAGCAATGGCAGGCATGCCTTGCAAGACTTGATCTACCTGCAGCCAAGGGCGCAGCCAGGTGGGTGTCACAGCAGGCAAGTGAGCCTTACACACCCGCCCCTTCTTCCCCGAAATTTTTCTGTACGGGGACGCTGCTTGCCCAGTAGCCATCCTTTCTCCCCTTCCCCTTCTCCCTTACCTCCTCTTTCTGTAGAAGTCCGTGCCTTTCTCCCCTCTCCCTCAAAAATAATTCCTGGCTGTGTCACTGTCGGCAGCCAACCTCCTCCTCTTCCTCCTCCGAGGAGCTGGCGCAGAGCTAAAGGAAGTGAACTTCGCTGGTAAATGTTGTTCCGAAGAAAAAGAACGTACACATATATAGGTTCAATTTAAGAGAAGCAACTGCCAGTGACACCCGCAGCCACCAAAACCAAAAAAACACAGAAGCGCATAAAACTGACTCATTTTTATGGCACTTGGTTACTATTTAAAGCGATGCTGAAAGAGTCATGGTAAGAAAAAAAAGGCAAGGTATGTAAAAGAGGGTTTTGCTTTCATGTATAATAGTTGCTGTAAACATAACGAGTTTTATTTTAACTTACGCGTTACTATTCTAACACACCGTGGAATGATATCACAATAGAATGACTCTTGAGAGGTTCTCATTAGCCGAAACGAAGACATGACAAAAATTGAGCCAGTTGGCTCTGACCGAAGACCCGCCTATTTCACGTTAACGCAGTTCGGAAAGTGCTCAGCGGTGTAACGTTGGACTGGTGCGTGAACTGAAGCTAACTTTCCGCGAAAAACAAAACAAAAAAAGACAGCAGTGTGCTGCCCATGCCTCGATCGATAAGAGCTTCGTTATGCACGAGAAGACTCTTGCGTTAGTGCAAATGGCCAGTCCCAAAAGGAGACACAGTTGGCCAAGTGAGTTCAGCTGTCCTCATTAACCTTGACCTGGGAATCTGAGAAATTTACGGACGCATTTCACATGAGAAACAGAGACACATTTACTGTCTAATATGTATTCAGGCACAAATAATTATGAAGAGACTCGTGTGAACGCTCGTCGGAGAAAGGGAACATTTTATTATGCTTTTAATTGCGCATAAATTTATTAACAGGTATCGGTAAGGTTCCGGTTACGGAAACGATGCCTTGGCAAGCATTGCTAAAAAGGCAGGTATGATGACACGGGCAAAGCAAAACTTAGTGCGCAGGTAGGTAACCGAAGTATTAGGAAGCAAGTAATTTCGGATCAATGTGCAGTTTCTGGACATCGATACTTAATTGTTTCGTCGTATAACATATGTTCACAATTATTTCGCTAACGACTTCTTTACTTATTTGAAGCGCGTTGCTCATTTCCGGCACTACTGAAAAGGACGTGATGAAATAACAGAATCAAGATACAAAAATAAAGAAAGAAATATAGGCACTATTGGCGAGTATTTGCCAAGGAATTCTTTTTGAATTGAAGTGCGGTTGAGTGACCCAAATTTTTTGAACTGAAGACGATTTTCTTAATGTAAAGCTACTATTCTCCTCAGTTGAGCTTTGCTGCATTTGTGCGATAGATCTGGGCTATTTTTATGTTAATTTAATACAGGGGAGGCAAGAAATGCTGTGCAAGGACTGCGGCGGTGGGAACCTTTCACAACCCCTTGTGTGGTAAAAATTTCGCAATGCAATGCGCATGTGTGGCAAGTTAGTCGTAGCGAATAACAATATATGCGGAAACAAGCACTCCTACGCAAGCAAGTGGACAATACATTTTTTTCTCTAAAGAATATGTTTTCGGGACAAAGTGACAACGTTTGACGAAAACACAACATGTGTGATTCGCGTAATGCCAACAACCTTCACTGTAAAGAAATAGAACGTTTCGTGCCTTCAGGCACAAAAAAAAATATTAAGAAAGTGAGTCATGGTGGTTGGTACGTTTAAACTGCTATTTTGCGGAAGGCCTCGGTAAACTTGTCCGGAGAGCTGTAGGCAGCATAAATGCTCTGAGTCAGATTAATCATTTAGGAGAGGAAATTTATTTGATGTACACTCTGAAGAAGAAATGAAATAAATCAGTAGTTCAGTTCTGTTCAGCCAATTCCGAGTCACCGAAAGCAGGATTTGGTAAAAGTGTATCATTCATGTTAGACGAAAACAACGCTGGAGTCACGAGAAGCTCAAAAGCAAAATTATCATGAGTGACCCAACAATTAACTGCCCATAGAACTTCTTGACAGTTTCCTAAGCGATGTGACCTGCAGTATCAAAGATAATGGCATATCAAACTCCGGCTAGACATACCAGTAATAATCAAATTACAAGCCAAAACTACGATATGATTACGAGGTATGCCATAGTAGGGGGCTGCGGACTATTTTGACCACCCGGGGTTCTTTAACGTACACCCAATGAATGGTACACGGGTGTTTTTTCATTTCGCCCCCCCCCCCCCCCCCCCCATTGCATTTCGCCCCCTCATGATCGCCTACTGAGCACGATATCGCGGGATCGAATCCCGGCCACGACGGCCGCATTTCGGTGGGGGCGAAATGCGAAAACACCCGTGTACTTAGATTTAGGTGCACGTTAAAGAACCCCAGGTAGTCGAAATTTTTGGAGTCCCCCACTACGGCGTGCATCTGAATCAGAAAGTAGTTTTGGTGTGTCAAATCTCGTAATTTAATTGTTTTAGTGCACCGCTCAGGGTACCTCTTCACCCGAACCATACTTCTTGCCACCCAGGGCTTCTTTCAGTGGTCCGAGTATAAGGAAGTCACTCGGGGCAAGGTCCGGTGAACATGGTTGATGTCCAAGACACAGAAAATTCAGGTTTGTTATTGTGGCAACGGTTGCACGGGTCGTATGGGGCTGTGCATCGTAATATTGCAACACAACGTCTGCAGGCAGCAATCCACAGCTTTTCAATTTGATTGCAGGCCGAAGATGATATTCAGGAGGTGGGAGTACGATTTACTAGTGATAGTGGTCCCTCGCAACGTGTTGTGCTCCAAGATGACGACGCGTATACCATCCCAAAAGAGGCTCAGCATAAGCTTCTCTGCTTACGGACGTGTTCGGAACTTCTTTAGTTTGAGTGATGAGTGATTGCGACATTCCTTAGTCGCTCTCTTAATTTTTGGTTGGTGGTTGTGAACCCAGGTTTCGTCCCCGGTCGCGTTTTTTTGCAAGGAAGGCGTCTCTTTCTTGTTTAAACGCACCGCAGAGGTTGTTCACACTGATCAGAACGTGGCTGTTTGAGCGCAGGGGTCAGTTGCCGGGGCACCCATCTTGCAGACGCTGTGACAGCAGAGCCCATCATGCGCAACGCGGTATGACTGATGTCTACACATACTGCAACGTCATCCTGCGACACTCGGCGGTCTTCTATTGTCATGACTTGAACGGCTGCAATGTTTTCTGGATTCACAAAGGGCTGTGTCGTACACAGACAAGAAGCATCGGCCAAGAAAGTCACAGCGCTTGTGCATTTATGACTCAGTTCATAGACTTCCCGCTGTGACACACATGGATCACCAACCTTCATTCTGCGATGAATCTGGACAGGCTTCACATCATCACTATGAAGAAACGTAGTAAGAGAACGCTGTTCCACCCTGTTACGAGGTGCTAGTCTGGTGGCCATTTTTATAGTGTTCCTGTGCCGTTATTTCTGCACCTGCGTGATGCTGTTACCTAGGAAGCATAGGACGCACTATTATGAACATGTATTTTTTGATGGAATTTTACGTGCCAAAACCACTTTCTGATTATGAGGCACGCCGTAGTGGAGGACTCCGAATATTTGGCCCACCTGGGGTTGTTTAACGGGCACCTAAATCATATGACAACATCGACCGCATCGGAGCTTGTTGCCCTCCGAGGTGCCGTTGATTACATTAACAACCAACCCGCTAATCGGTGGGCAATATTCTGCGATTCGAAGGCGGCCTTACAATGTCTTCTGTCATCTCTTCGTCGCGGGTCGTGTGAACAACTAGTGTCGGAGATACGAGAAATGCACCATCGTATGATAGCGAAAGGACACGACGTCGTGTTTCAGTGGCTGCCTGGCCACAGCGGTATCTCCGGTAACGACCTCGCTGACGAAGCTGCTAGGAAAGCACACGAAGGAGCAACCCTTGTTTCTGTACCTTTATCGCGGACCGACGCAGCCCAACACCTAAGCAAGGTAGCACACCATATGACATTAGAGAAGTGGCACACACCTGAATTCACCCAAGAACGATTGCATTCCCTCGACCCCTCTATGCAACTGCGGCTGTTACCAGGGCTTCTGCGAAATGAAGAAACAATGCTGTGCCGCTTACGCTTGGGCGTCGCATTCACCAATGCATATACGGTTTTGATTGGAATGACTGATAGCGCCAACTGTAATGCCTGCGGTGCCGAGGAAACTATAGAACATCTACTGTGCTACTGCCCATCTTTTCAAAACGAAAGACATGACCTCTGCACAGCTCTCAATCAGCTAGATAGAACACCGTTCACCTTGAACAAGATCTTGGGACCATGGCCTCGCATATCGCAGCTACGAAAGGCCACAAAAGCTCTGCTGCGATATTTGAAGGCTACTGGTTTGAGTCAGCGTTTGTGATCCGAACTGAGTGACCGAACTATATACCCAGTAGACTTTCTCTTCTTCTTTTAATCTTTCCGTCCCCTTTTCCCTTTCCCCAGTGTAGGGTAGCCAACCGGGCTCAGTCCTGGTTAACCTCCCTACCTTTCCTTTATCATTTGCTCTCTCTCTCTAAATCTAAGTAGAAGGGTGTTTTCGCAGTTCGTCTCCATCGCAATGTGGTCGCCGCGGCAGCGATGCGATCCCATGACCTCGTGCTTAGCAGCCCAGCACCATAGCCACAAAGCAACCACAGCGGGTGAACATGCGTGCCAAGGCACAGGCTATTGTCGCCACCTTTCGCTTTTTTGTTACACATTGGTCGTTTTCATTTGACTGACCTGCCCATGTGGGCGCGTATATATATATATATATATATATATATATATATATATATATATATATATATATATATATATATATATATATATATATATATATGTATATATATATGAATTGTGTAGCATAAGTGCTCGCAGTTAATTTACAGTTATCACCAAATACAACTTCAACATTTAACCTGTAGTGCCACAAGATATAGAAAAATGGACAAAAACACATTTACGCATACAGGCATACATAATTACAGGTACTCATTTACACATATGCGTTTCCACACACGCTTAACATTGTCTAAAGAATTGGTAAAGGGCAAGTATTCTCCAAATCAAATCCAACACGGCCTGGTACCTTAGTGGCTATACTGTCGTGCTCTTAGGCTCGATATGTTTTTTTTTTTCTTACTGACATGATAGAAAGAGATGCTGGCGCTAAAATAAGGCACCAAATATTGCTTGGCTCTTGAATAGGTGGTACATCCTACATACTGTTACGTTATGATATACAAGTCAAGAGAACAGCATGATACTTCAAGGAAACTCTAATTGGCACATAAAACCCCATAATTTAATTTTTAAGGAAACTCTAAAGGCAATAATGTGAACAGTCATATCACACAACACAGTGACATTAGAAACGCTCATGCAAAGATGCAAAACACAATAATATAACATATACACGGTTATAGCAAATATAAAGAAAGCTTTTATAAGCGAAGCATATGTTTTTACATTTGCAAGCGTTAATACCACCCAAGAATACTGCTATCTTCAAGAATTTTAGTGCTACTAAAGCGCGCTTTTGTATGACTCTTGTTGGACCCCTGCCCAACAATTTCTTTAAACTGATTGATCTACGGTCTAAGGTAATTAAATATGATTATATGAAGGTCTTTGGATGTCTTGACGCGGGCTCTGTATAAGAAGGTGGACTGCATCGTCATTAACGAAGCACAACCACACTGAGCAATTTCAGCTCGGTGAATTCTGTGTAAAAAGTGTTTTGAGTAGGCAGTGCCGAAACGTAAGCTACGAATAAGGGTTTAAATTATCATCTATAAAGGCAATAGAATCTTGAATTCAATAAGCAGACTTCTTGGAAGTTCTGGTGAAATCACTTCTTTCAAACGAGGAACGAGTAAGATTCCGTGAATGCCACCCCAATCATGTGGCGGTATAACAACATGAGAGGGAAATTTGGCGTGGCAAGTGCAGCTTCTAAGAAGGGCCAAGTTTATGTAGGTGTACCTTTTAGGACCTAGGAGACGGCGAATAGGTGCGCGTGGCTTTTCTTGGGAGCCCCCATTGCATAAGTGACTTGTGAAACAAACATGGCGGAAAGAGTACAGGCACAAGCCTGTCTTACCTGGTTTCTCAATTTTCATGATACGAGCAATTTTTCGCAATTAAGGTCAAGTTCTATTTATCCATAGATGAATAAATATGTCTAGAAGAACAGCTGTTCCAGCCGGCTCGCCACTTTTTAGCATTCCGTACGTAATGGCCTCCGGCTCAGCCGGAGATATTTGGTACACCTGACGCAATCGCACATTGCAGCTCGGTTATGGAGAATCCAGTGTGCAGAACAAGGAGAGTCAACTTTCTGCTTTGCCAACGGGACCGAATTCTCAAATTCTACATATTTTGTTGAAAAACCAGGTCAATAAATAAGTTGGCAAAATTCATTTGCAACCCATATCTTCAGGGTGCTCCGGGCTATCACGAGAGCACGAAACGAGCATAGCTCTGCGTTACAAGGTCGCTTAATGCGCGAATAATTAGTCAACTTCCTGGGTAAGGTGTGTGCCAAGACAACGTGCCCCAGAAATTATGTCGGAGCCGTTTGTCTAACTTTTGCTTGCGTCCGCGTTTGACATTGTCGTTATTTCAGTGCCCCTGTATGCTTCTAAACTTCTGTTACGTCCGCACGCTCTTTCTAAGGTTTCATCCCGGCCGCGGCTGCCTAGTTTTACCAAAACACTCATGACCTTGAATTTAAGTCCATGTTAAACAAACCCACTTGGTCAAATATTTATCCAAACGTGGCGTGCCTTATTATGATATCGTGATTCTGGCACGTAAAAACCCAGATTTTCTAGCAGCTCAATAACCGCTGAAAATAGTCTAATTTGAGACCATGAATAGCAAAAGACTTTAAATTTGTTTTTTTTTTTACAGTTAGGTTTATTTAGGAGAAACGACACCATGCAGGGCAATGGGCATAACGAAGGCGTCAATAAATAAGCCAACATTGCCCAAATCCAGCCAGAAGAGCTTCGGAATAAACTATTGCTTGGAGGTGCCTTTCGGCTAGGGAAAAGCTCTATCTTTCTGAAGACACAAATATTTATTACAATGCTGATTACAAGTCTCGAGCCGATTTCCGCTTTCATAAACCAATATGCCCTACATGAACAGCCGCGAAATTATGAGGGGGCATTCAATACGTGGTTTGAAAGAAAGAAATAAAGTGAGTTAGGACTTTCCAAGCAAGTGTTTACGCACTTACCCGCCACGCCGGATACGGGGATCGCTTCCAAATTTATACAAATATACAATGTAGTGGTGTTGTCTTGATATAATTAAGACGTCGACCAGCATGTTAAGCATGATTAGCAAGGAGGAGACTGGACTCCACCGCTGTGGTAATTAAGTGGCTCCTACAGATAGCCCGGCCGAATTCTCTGATGAAATCGCAAATGGCGTATTGAGAACTAGACCTCATTTTGAAATTCTGAGCTACGCACAGATTGCTTCAGCTTCTGGATCAATGGGACAGGAGGCTCAGATTGTTTACACGAGATGAATCGCAGCGAGGGATTTGGAATCGGCATTTCCTAATCTTTCCACTCAAGTGCTTATATTTGAGGGTCACGCGTGGTCTTGCTAATTATCTTTGATTCTAGCGCACGTCGACTTCCTGCAATTAGCGCTACTAGCTTTCGAAAGTATCTAGGCAGACCCTTAGTGTAGGTAAACAAATTGTGCGCAATAGTTTGTGCCTCAGAGTGTTTACGTGAAACGATGCGCTCGACATAGGAGCCTCATTACAAGAATGGAAATAATGACAACACTATACGCAAGCACCTACTGCGCTCTTGCTGTCTCCTAAGCTTTGCCAGACGCTCACTGTTCGTTTCTTTTAACGGGTTCAATGCGCAAATGTCTGGACGTGAAATGTCTTCTAATTGTAGCGTACATCATATGTGGGTTCGAGGCCCGTTAATGAACCAATTTCGTCGTCCTAAAATATTAAGTGTTTGCACCTGGGTTCAAACGAGATTCAGAATCTTCGTTGTCCTCCGTATGTTCCCGTGAGCCCCCTTCTAAGGGAGCACAACACCAAAGTATAAACATCGAGTATTGTTGAACGATTACTGCACACGGCGCGTTCTCGATGAACTGCATAGTTTGTACGCAAGCAGCGTATCTGAAAGGGCTATTCGTAAATACGTGTATTTTGTAACCACCGAGAGTACCCTGAGTGTACAGAAGTTATGAAGTCGCAGTAAGTGTTTCATAAGGCAGCTTGGCGTCACCGATTGCTGTGACATGGTGTCAGCACAAATGCCACCTTCTGCAAACTGATGATATGTCTTCTCAACGAACTCGAGGCCTGCGCTTCAACAACTACCGCACTCACCCGCCTTCATACAGTGTTTTTCGTTAAACGCTACGTATGAAAAATAAAAGTATTTCATAAATAGCGTCTTCAGGGTAAGTTTCAGTAAGTATCGTCGTACGAGGATACTTTTCTAAAGTTATATGCCCGGATCAATCTCTCGTTATTCCCTATGAAGTCTCCGAAAAATGAAAGGATCGAAGAATACACAATCTGATAAACACGCCATATATCCTATTATTTGCACCTTCTCTGAGAGCAACCGTTCGGGTCATACCTAAATGAACATATTTCGAGGCTTGCAATTTTAACAAGCGCACATGAAGACAGCACGAAAGGAGGCAGACATAGCAGCATAGGACAAACGTTAACTGACAGCTTAAGTTTATTTGGAGCAGACAGTGTGCATGGGTCCCTCCACATGGCGACTGGGATGACGTCAATAGAAGGCATTTATGTGCCTTTGTGTCCATGTGCTCTTGTCGTATGTCCTGGTAATCTCTGCGCTAAACTACCATTACAATATGGCATATCAACAACCCAACTGCGACTCCGGGAAGCAACCTCACACCACCAATGACTTCGTGAAGGCAGCCATTACGGTCGCGACGGCCAACATTCATAAGTATCGAAGAAGAGCGCGAAATCCTGGAAGCGTACTACATCAGTTTATTATGTGAAGACTGCATTAGTACAACGTCGGTGCGCTTACTTGAAAAAGAATTTGCATATCTAGGTCGGTCACGATAGGTGCGATATCTTGTCTTTTCATGCTCAGTGATTAGCGATGCTGTGGTTGCACATGCTCTGCTGGCCTTGCTGGGACTACGCCGTTTCTTATAAAGCTCAGTTGATAGTCTAGTCATTGTGGTGTGAACCTCTCCTTTTGTCCTTTGTGTTTTGTGACTGGTTTTTTTTTTTCGACTATGTACCAACTGGCCCAGATTTCAACCCTTCTGCAATTCATAAGTATCGCTTTACTGAGGGATGTAGACACTTTCGGAGCCACATTGAGGCCGTGACTAAATATGGTGGCAAATTCATTGAACGACGTTTGGTGCAAAGGTGTTGGTGACTCTTGTACAAAATTTAATTCTTATGCGTTTGTTCTTCTAACAGAAGAGTGATGTTGTCCTTCATCTAGGTATCTGTTATCAAGTACTTGCCTCACCCTGTATTTAGTATCACAGGCAAGTTCATTGGAGTGCGCCTCTTAAAGGGACACCAAAGGAAAATATTACATATTGCTATATTGAAACAGTAGGCTTTCGTAATAAGAAATTCCTCATTTGTAGCGAGAACAGAGCTCTCGTAAGCGAGAAAGTGACCCCAATGGAAAATCGAAGTGACGCCAGCGGTAACTGACTACGGTAGTTCTCATGTGACTTCAGCACTGACTGATTCACAGAGAGCAGCATGGAGGGAGATCACGGGGAGAGTGTCCTCGTCCGCTTTGGCCTGGGTGGTGCAAACAACGAGGATCGGAAGTAGGACATTTGGCGGCAATCTTTCACGCAACAAAGAGATACATTGGCATACAGGAAACAATTAGAGACCAAGACTAATAATCTATAGACCTAGCACGACCTAATATTTTCTTTTATCACCCGTTTCAATGTTACAACGGGTACTTTTTATTACTCTACAAGGCACAGATATTGCACATGGAATGCCACGAAAGACATGCTGCTTCTTGAGCGAGTTAAAAATTGCGCCTTATAGTGGAGTTCGCTTGTAAGCCAAGGACAGAACAAGACACACAGAAGCACTCCCATTCGTTTATCTGCGTGCCTTGCTCAGTACTTGCATTAACGGCGCACACCACTATTGTGTGCAATAGAACGCGGGCGCGATGCACCGGAAATAAAAATTGCAGACCTGAAGCACTGTGTCACGCCTCGTGGATTTTACACCTAGTATTATAATGAGAAACGTCACGTGTTTGCTGCGCAAGCATGTTTTCCGGTCGGGTTGGTACGGCCCGTCGCCACAGCGTCACGGATAACGGCAGCCTCACCAAATATTCTCGCCTGTTTGCCGAGGGCTTCGTTCAAGTACGAAGGAACATCGGAGTATAAGGGGCGTTGACGTCGGACAGCAACAGAAAAATGGAGGTGCGGCTGCGAGCCAGGTTTCAGGTATAGAGGCACATAAGGAGCTGAGCACACAGATTTGGCGCATAGAAGGAGTAAGATCAAATCTGTGAGCAAAAAAAAAAAATATAGGAAAAGGGAGTATTTGGCGCAATATAGAGAGCGCGCCGATGCAGTGTTGTTTTCATTTTCGCGTTTCTTTTTTTGTTGCTTCTCCGGAAAGATAAAGGGGGAAAAAGCAAACACGCAGATAAGAAGATCCCATCCACTTACATCTAAGTCGATGCAATCCGGCTTCCCTGAAGCGGCAAGACGAAGTGCGGTACGCATGATTTGTCGCAGGTACCGTCAGTCGTTGCGATCTTTGTCCGCCTACCCATCTTTTCTCGTCCTGCTTACCGTCTCTCGAAGTTGGATAGAGATTTGCTGCTAAGGTACGCGCGTTCGTTTTGTGCTATTCCTCGACTCCCTTTGTGCTTCTTCTTTGCCGATGTGTACTTTCTATTTCCTACAATCCGCCCCAGAAAATTTCTTTTGTTTCTTGCATTTCTTCTTCGAGGGCCATTCCCATTATTGAAGACCTTTTCTCAGGAAGTAACTCTCACTCTATTTTTATTTTTTCGTGCGGCTCGTGTCTAGTTCAATTTGTATTCGAGCGCTTTGACTTTCAAGCCCAGAGATTAGCTCAAGATTGCCAGATGACCTGTAGAATAATAAAAGGGCAATATTGGTTACGCGACGGCACTTTGTGCCCTTTTAACCTTAGCTGAAGGTTTGCTGAAGGTTTGGCGCACTGTGTTGAAACATAGGATTGAACATTGTAGAACGAGGTTCTGTAAACTGAAGGCGAATCTTGAAATTATTTATTACTATGACATTCTTAGTAGAGCAGACAGTCTTATTTTTAGAATCTCAGTGTCTGCTGTATGTTACAAACGTAAACACCAAATGCACCGCGCCAGGGTCGCTGACTTCATTTTAACGCGACAGCGTTAAGGGCACCGTTTCGCAGAAAATCCGGTGTCGGTGTCGGCGGCGGAGTCGGCGGCGACGTTGTCCGTATGAGAAAAATCATCCCGAACCACGCATCCCAATGCACGCAGGCCCTCTGTCTGGCGCATAGGCGTTACAGAACTAATTGAATTCCTCAAAGTAAAATGCGTCAGAAAAATCGTAAAGTACGACTTAAACGCAACCTCCGGACACGATAGCGTCGGACTGAAATTTCAATTTACGAGAAAACATAATTATGTTACGTGGAAAGTCAAACACAAACCCACTTTCTTGCTGCTGTTTGAGGTCTGACTTAGTAGGACAGGTGCGCCCCGGAAAGCTCGCCTTCGTGCATAGCATTCGCTGCCAGCGTTTCCAGGAAAACGTTAAGGTTACATAAGCTGCAGCTGCCAGGAAGCCTGAGATGCAGTCAGGGATCTTGGAATGTTATGATGTTCCACTCTTAAAAGCCAGGCTTAAGCGTCCGCCAAATTTCTTGTTCAATTTTGACATACACAACATAATAAATTTGATCATAATAGGGAAACGTAATGACATTCATATTTAATTCCGAGTAATATGTACACCATTGTCCTTATTTTTCTCGAATCAGACTACAACGCAATTTGATCTCATATTCGTTTCCCCCTCAGAAAGCGCGGCGAATGCACAAAAGACCCCATGATACGTTCAGACACATCTTTTATTCTGCCTAAAGCGATTCATGTTTAGGGACATTATATAACTGGCGTTATATCACCTACTGGTTGAAACATATTGCAGAAAATAATCGAGAACAATAAAAGAACATGACTATTCAAGTCCGACGATCACGTGGAAATCTATAGGAAGCAAAGCCTGAAAGGGGCCATGAAGCACTTTTTATCAAATTGCAGAAAGGCATTTGAAGTGAAAATTGACTATTACAGAAGTACTTTTTCGCAAAAAGTACTTCAATGCGTTCAGCAGAAGCGGAGTTATTATCAATCATTAAGCTTGAGCATTGGGCGAGTTGGCATGGTATTCTAAAACTCGCACGCCATCTCTGTGCCTATCTTCACAGGAAGTAAGATTTCTTGATCAGTTCAACCGCGCATGACCGAATTACGCGTTCTGTGACTCACGACGGTGTACTATTCTCTCGGTGTGACCTTTTGTGAAGTGTTGTGTGACAACATTGCCAGATGCTTTCTTGTGGCTATATATTTGGGCAATCTGCCAATAAAACCATTTGGAAGTCAGCGCTCTGTCCCTTCCTCTGGCCAGCTCGGTTTGCTGTTTTCCTTTCCATGTTGCGCTGTACCAGCTTCAGCATTAGCAATCAAACACGGCCTCCGCTGCGCTCTCGTTCTTTCTTCAATGCCTTGCACTGCGAAGGCTGCGGCGCAGTCGGGCTTGCCCACAACGCCCCGCCTTCTAAACGTCATTGTGGCGCGCAGTGAAAAATCCTTTTTTGATGTTAACGTAGGCGCCACGACTTCCGCCCTTGATTCCGCTAAACATAAGCCAAACGCTGTTGCCCTCAGCGAGCGGCAGTACGCTTAGGCAGTGGACTCGAGTGGCAGCGGCACCCCGCCGCTTCCGCGGTATCTACGCCAGCTAGGCGACCGCAGCTTGATGCCAGCTATCGGTCAATAGCAGCTGTCTAAGGGAATGACGCAAGAAAGCGTCCGATGACGAAATAAGGCATCCAGAAAAAAATTAGGGCAGGGCCTTCCGCTGAACAGAAAGCGTTTGAGAGAAAGGTGTCTTCGCGATCCGCCTGCGAGCTCCACGCACGGCGTACGACAGCAAAAGTTGGCTGAGATGTTCACAGTATAGCGTATGCTACCCGCGGACTATGTTATTTCACCAAGCCGGAGAGGTGGTGCAGGCCCCTTTAATGAAGCGGTTAATGAGAGCCCTCAATTAGGTGATTAAGTAAATACAGCTATACGTCTTGCCTGCAGTTGTCTTTAGTTTAATCCGATGCAACGCGTAATACCATGAAATGTTTTTGTTTGTGCACCGCAGAGGTCACAGCTTCAATGCCATGCAATGCCCATGTTTATTCAATACACGGTCGACAAGCCACGCGAAATACAAACACCAAATCAGGCGAGGACGCAGCCAAGCCACGACGACGAAGGCGATCTATGATGTTTGGTAGAGCGGTATAATGAGAAGCGTATGGTGCCGAAGAGTATGACATGAATCTAAATATACTTGAACATTCTATGCCCTTATTGTCGCAGTATAAGAGCCATATGAGAGGATCAGTCGAGAACGGGCACACACCTAGTAAGAAATTCACAGATGCCAATGAATGACACAATACATATGACACTGTACACAGTACATAACTATTGTACAGTTTAGAAATAAAATGAAGTCGTTAAATATCATGCGCCATTTCATTAAGAGGTATGAGTATTTTCGTGAAGTCTATAAGCCGAGGTCCCACGTAAAGCTTTCATGCCGTAATTTAGCGTTTGATTACAGAGAACAGACGTACACTCCCTGGCCCTACTTTGCCGGTCAACATGTCGTGTTACATAAGCCGAAGCGTTTGGCGGCACATACGTACTGGATCAACTATATGGCAGCCTCAATGTATAAAAAGAAATAGGAAAAATCAAGGAAGTCGTTAAATGTAGTGCGTTATCCCACTAAGAGGTCTGTAGGCCATAGAGACGTCTACGAGCCGACATCGTGTGCACAGGGCTTATGTCGTGACATTATTTTATTGCGCCGAACAGATTTGCAGTCGCCTGCAATACATCGTCGGGGCTATGCAATACTGTCTGCTCTAGCTTGACTCGGGTGCATATCAGGCGACAAAGCAAAGACCAATGACCCATGCCAAACGCCATGCCCAACGCTTCTCTTTGAAAAGAATATCCATGCGTGAATTCAGAGAGCACTCCCACACTTAATCGGCGAATGAATGAATTCGGGGATTTTACGTGCCAAAAGCACGATTTGATTATGCCTGGGAGACTCCGGATTAATTTTGACCACCAGGGGATCTTTAGCGTGCCGCCACTGCACGGGACACGGGCGTTATCGTATTTCGTGCCCATCGAAATGCGGCCGCCGCGGCCAGGATTTGATCCCGCGACCTCGTGCTTCGCAGCGCAACACAGCCACTAAGCCACCACGACGGGTGCACTCAATTGGTCTTTGCAGTTCAGCTCGAGTAAGCAAGATGTAATGCTGAAAAAGAGCTCGCCTTTTTGACGAGTTGTTTTATAATTGCATTGCGGTGTGAGACAGTGGTCAATGTTCATGCGATGCTACAGCCATGGTGTGAGAGTCCAGGGTGAGAGAGAATTTTCAAAAATATCGATCAACGATTCTATTCACATTAAGCCAAGAAGACACGTGTCTTCTGTGCTGCAGGCGGGGATATGTACAGGTTTATAAGTAAAATAAGAAATGTCAGCAATGAACTTTTTACTGCAGGAAGGAAGGAAGCAGCTATAGACGGAAAGACAGAGAGGTTAGCCAGTTTTCAGACTGGCTGGCTACCCTGTGCTGCGGAAAGCGTGTAAAGAGAATAAGAGAAAAGAGAAAAGAGATACTATAAAAAAAGGAAAGGACAGCAAAAAAAGAAAGTGGTAAAAGGAAAACAGAGTATGGCACTGCTTAAAGTCTGTCTCTAAGACCACTTCTCAGAAACAAGCGCAATAACGCTTTCAAAGCCTTCTGTGCTTATTATTCGGCGTAGTGTAATATACATATGAGCTACTGGACAAAAGAAGTGTGCGTTTAGAGCAAACATTTAAAAAAATTGTCTCCGCGAGAGAGAGAGAGAGAGAGAGACCTTTATTGAACAATATCCTGCTGACCGTCTGTGGTTTTTAGGGAAGACTGATGAGATGATGACTGGAAACATGCACCAACTAGCCCCGCAACAAGTATTACTCAGTTACTGATGAGAAAATTTCCCTAGAGGTACTTTCCCTAGGTTGGAAGTGCCTTCTTCTTAGAACGCTTCTATCTGTGTTCTCTGTTTTCCGACGAATTCTTCAGAATTTCCTGGTGCCTCGGCTCCCAGTTTTGTGGCCATGGACGCGGAGCCTTCCAGAGGCCCTCCTGGCCAGAGGTCATCAAGGCCGTCCCTCACGAGGAAGAGAGGAAGCGTGCTCAGTGACACCGAGGACACTGAGCTATACTCAATGTCGGATGAAGACTCATCGGATGGTAGCTTCGTCACTGTCCGCAGAAAGAGGGCCAAAAGGAGGACTGTCAACGCGAACCCATCAACGCAAGCGAGCACGGCGACTCTGAAGTCAAGGCCTGAACGCTAGCCTCACGCCATCGTGTTCGTACCCGAAGAGCCCTCAAACAACCTCCGACTGCTAAACAGGCAAGAACTATCTGTTTTCTTGGAAGGGGTCGTGCCGAATGAAATTAAGGACATTCGTATAAATGCACGCAAAAATGTCCTCGCAATTGATGTTACCAACGGGAGTGCGCTCGAAAAACTGAAGCAAATCTCGGTGCTAGGGCGCATCAAAGTGCGTTCATATATCCCGATGGATGACGCATCCACAGCAGGTGTCATTTATGACATCGATGTCGCCATTCCCAACGCGGACTTGCCTATCCTCGTCAAACCAGCAAGTGAGGGTGTTGTCATCACGCGTGTGAGCCGCCTTGGAACATCGCGCTGCGTCAAACTGATCTTCAAAGGACATTGCTTACCAACACACGTCAAAGTAGGTCACTTCCGACACCCTGTTCGGCCCTTCGTACAAAAGCCTCTTCAGTGTCATCAGTGCTTTAGGCTGGGACATGTCAAGGGTGTCTGCCCAAACTCGATACTGTGTCCCTGTTGTGCTGAACCTCACGCGGAGGAGACGTGCCGGGCTACTGTCCTAAAGTGCGGCAACTGTAATGGTTCCCATGCTGCCTCGTCTAGGGACTGCCCTCGCATCAAGAAAGAGGTCGCTGTTCTCAAGCAAATGGTTCGGGACAATTCGACACACAGGGAGGCTGCTGCAACAATCCGGCGTCGGCGTCGGCATCACCGAACCTCCTCAAAAAAGGCAGAACCGCGAAAGGAGAGGGCCGCTTCCATTGTAGCACCCACGTTCTCCAATCAGGCCAAAAAGGGGCTGAACAGCACAAGGGAGTCGCCTGAAAGGAATTTGTCTCAAGAAGAATGGCCTGCGCTTCCGAGCCAGCAATCTCCCACAGAACTACAGATTGTCAAGCCCGCTCGGGAGCCTACTCCTGCCGCTGATGCCACGCCCAAAGCAGATCGTCAAGTCCTTTCAATGCTGCGTCCCCTCATAGATGCCATTCGAGTGATTCTGTCGAACCTTGGAACTACGTCTGCTCAAAATGCACTGAAAGTACTGGATGCCTTAAGCCCAGTGCTTGAGTCCCTCGAATAGAGACATGGCCAGCCATCGCCCATCGTTTCGAGAGGAAGTCAAGGCAGCGTCAATCATACAGTGGAACGCAAGATGACTAAAATCACGCCTTTCGGACTTTCGTCAGTATATATATACTAATTTGTTCCCAGTCACTGTCATATGTGAGCCTAATGTATCAAAACCAGTCAGATTATCGGGATACCAAGCTGTTATACCCGCAACAACTAATGCATGCAGCAAAGTCATCGTTTTTATTCGTCGAGAACTGACCTATGTTCGCCAGCCGATTCCGCCTCATGATAAAAATCAATACGTTTGCCTAACAATTAAAAAGGGCAAACTCATGTTTACACTTGTAGGCGTTTATATATCGCCTTCAAGTAATTTTGATCCCAAACGATTAACGAACATCTTGTCTGTGTGCCCTGCCCCATATGTCATCATCGGAGATTTTAATGCGCACCATATAGCATGGGGAAGCGCAAGAACAAATGCAAGAGGGCAAAGACTTGCAAACTTCGCCTGTAACCACGGCCTTTCACTCCTGAGTGACGGCAGCCCAACGTTTATACGAGGCGTGAATTATGGCAGCTGTCTTGACCTAGCTTTCGTCTCCAGCACTTTCACAAGATATGTTAAATGGTTTTCGGATATCGAGACACACGGGAGTGATCATATTCCCACATACCTTGTCATCAAAGGAATGTCCAGTCCCACCCCACGGAACACCATTCGATTAATTGATTGGACCACTTTTACTTCCACCATGGAGGATGCTTGTCGAGAGGGCTTGTCCTCTGGATTAGAGGAAGCAATCAAGTCTGCAATGCTACACGCCGCGCGCACGGTCACGGTTTCGTCGAAGCGCACGGAATTGGATATAGAGTTGGAGCGACTTCGTGCACTCCGTCGTCGTGCGGAGCGGCGTTACCGGCGTACAAAATCCATCGAAGACCTTAGGACAGCCAGACAACTACAAAAGAGAATTCAACGTCGCATGGATAGATTGGCATCTCGACGTTGGACAAGATTTTGCCAGTCACTAGACCCCCGAAAGCCACTTTCCCACATCTGGAGAACTAACTATACGTGGTCTACGTTCCCTCCCTGAACAACGCTTCCCATTCAAAGCGCTGGCGCTCTTCCAGGGGCGGCTAGAGGCTGATGTTGCAGAGGACTTTTGTGCAAGGATCGCTGGCCAAGCAACCGGTCCAGGTTTTCCAGCCCCCAGTCGCATCCCTGTTTCACGTGACGGCCGCATGGATCTTCCTTTCATAATGGAGGAACTAGAAGCGGCTCTTGCTCTATGCAGGCGTTCTTCATCCGCGGGACCAGATGGAATATCCTACCGCGCCTTGAACAACCTGAGTGATAGCGCACGGAGAGAACTGTTACATCTCTACAACTTTTCTTGGCAGGATGGCATGGTTCCCGAAGAATGGAAGATAAGCCGTTTGGTCCCTCTCCCGAAGCAAGGCAAGTCCCCACTTGAACCCACCTCATACCGCCCAATAGCGCTGACCAGCTGTGTGGGAAAGATAATGAAAAGATGATCCTTGCCCACTTGGAGTGGTACCTGGAGCACTACAACATGTTACCGAATTGCATGGCTGGTTTTCGACGAGATCGCTCTTCAGTAGACAGTGTTGTTGATCTCGCTACGTACGTCCAGCTTCAAAAGTCACGCAAAAGACTATCTGCAGCTTTGTTCTTGGATGTCAAGGGGGCATACGATAACGTATCTCACGAGGCTATCCTCGATGCTCTTGAGATGGTTGGCCTAGGTGGTCGAGTTTTCCAATGGATCTCTCATTACCTTTTTATGAGATCGTTCTTTGTCTGTACCGGTGATGGCAAAATCGCACTACACTACACGTACCGAGGTGTTCCTCAAGGCGGTGTACTAAGCCCTACCCTATTCAACCTCACACTCATTGGTCTCGTTGATCATCTGCCAGCAGCGATCAAGATATCAATGTACGCCGACGACATATGTATATGGACCTCAGGTGTGACACGTCCTCAGATACGTGCAAGACTTCAAAAAGCTGCTACTCTAACAGCTATATACCTCCGCAACCAAGGTCTTGAAATCTCGTCAGACAAATGTGCACTGCTGGAGTTCACTCGCAAACCAATGACACCCTACGCCATATCAATAAATGGCCAGATAATTTCTTATGAGAAGACTCACAAATTTCTTGGCATAATCATTGATAGAGATCTGTCATGGAGCCTACTTGAAAAAGCGTCTGACAGCAATCTCCCAACTTTTCAAAGTTTCTGGGAGGAAAGACTTGGGGAATGTCAGTGCATGCAATGTTGGAATTGTACAGGGCTCTTGTTCTGGGCTTCTTGAGATACAGTTTGCCCTTACTGACCAACACCTGTCAGACAAATCTCAGTGCTCTACAGGCTATTCAAGCTCGGGCTCTCAGGGTTTGTCTCGGTTTGCCAAAATGCACATCGACAGCAGCGACTATTGCGATTGCTCGGGACCAACCTATACAAACACACATTGCGGTAGAGGTGTTGAGAGTGCACATTAGGCACGTTGCCCGTGCCTGCTCTCACCATCTGGCAACACTACCGTCAGAAAGGCCGCAGGCAGCATTTTGTACTACGATTTCGAAGTATTATACCTGCCTCCCATCAGGCTTCACCCCCGCAACTAAGCCATCGATTCCTCCATGGTGTTTGGCTCGACCCGCAGTACACCTCACCGTACCAGGAATCAGGAAAAAATCTGAGCTGTCATAACCGCTCTTAAACAACTAACTCTGCTCCTTTTGCACGAGAGGTACGCCGAACACGTACATATTTATACTGATGGATCGGCAACTCTCCAGTGTTCCTCTGGAGCCGTGGTTTTCCCAGCGAAAGCCACCACCATCAGTTTCAATACATGTCACCCAACGACACCGATAGCCGCGGAACTCGCAGCCCTTCGCGCTGCACTTCGTCTCGTCAGCCAAGAACAACCTCGAAGATGGTCAATATTCAGTGACTCGAAGGCTGCACTGCAATCTCTGCTATCGGCCCTGCGGCGCGGACCACACGAACAACTGGTATTTGAGATTAGAGAACTCATTCATACCTTAACTGAGAAAGGACACCACGTGACATTTCAGTGGCTTCCAAGTCACTGCGGAGTCATAGGGAACGAACACGCTGATAACGCTGCTCGGTCGGCTCTTCAAAGGGACGAAGAGGAGCCGATACCGTTATCAAGGACAGATGCCGCTCGAAAACTTCGAATGATCAGCCATGACATCACGTTCTCCTTGTGGAACGCTGGAAGTTTTCACGACTACCGACTCCACAATCTTGACTCCTCTCTAAGCCTTTGTATTCCGCCTGGACTCTGCCGTCGCGAAGCTATCCTGCTTTGTCGACTATGGCTAGGGGTGGCTTTCACCAAGTCTTTCGCTTACCGAATTGGATGGGCCGACGACGCCTCGTGTGAGGACTGTGGTGACGAGGAGACTTTTCAATACCTTCTTTGTGACTGTCCTCGATATAATTTACAGAGACAATCACTCGCAACCGCGATAGCGCGCTTTGACCAAAGACCTCTCACAGAGGAACTTATTTTAAAATACCGCCATCATAAGCCTTCGCAGCAGAGGGCAACGAGTGCACTGTTGCGGTTTTTGAGGGCGACAGATTTGGACAGGCGGCTGTAGCCTGAACAGATGTTGACAGTGCTTCAAGTGTCACTGTGCTGTGCGATGACAGTATTCGGTGACAGTGACCGATTGTGATTGTGTGTCTATGCTCCTTCCTTTCCTTATCTCTACTTTGTTACCACTTTACCTCCCCCTCCCCTCTCTCCCCAGCGTAGGGTAGCCAACCGGATCTTTTTCTCTGGTTAACCTCCCTGCCTTTCCCCTTTCCTCTCTCTCTCTCTCTCCCTAGAGGTGAGTTTCAACAAAGCCTTTGTTAAGGCGGTGTTCTGAAGCAGCTTTCTGTGTAATCTTATTTTAAACAGTCGAAGGATGCTATAAAAGCCTATGCGCCTCACGTGCACAACTGTCGTGAAGTAAAATCGCTAAATGCTATCGAATCTAGCGAAGTGTCTTTGAAGAAGAAAGAACGAAGAATTTGAATCTATTTTCTTTAGTTCGAATCTGTGAGAGTGTGATCATTTCTACGTCTTTACCATCGAAATTTTAAGACTGAAAAAATGAAAAGGACAAGGTTACCAGGGTATGTCACACGGATGTCTCAAAAATGCCCAAATAGCCAATTTGAGGCAGGATTTAAACTGCTCATACTTCACTGCGCGATGAGCAGAAAACTGAAAACGACCAAGTGATAGGCCGAAATGGCATGAGGTATTAACTGCGGGAAAGTACGCCTCTGATAAATACTGCGCATTCCTGTAAGCAATCTGTTCAAGCGCTCTTCTCTAGTTTTCGCTAGAATGAATAAGGCGCCTGAATTATTTCGCGAAAATGGGTCTTATACAGCGAAGAAGTTACGGAGGATGAAAGAAATAAACTTCCCCACAAATCCGGGCTGCATTTGCAAAACTGTCTGATAATAAACTTGTGTATTTAGGCCGAGAGTCCAATCGCGGAAAAGGGAGATCATTTACGTAGACAGTCAAACATCGTTGACATGCATCTGTTGCGTCGGCAATATTTTTTCACCTTTTTATCCTACAAATGAGCACATTAAATATTTTATATTATTGCTAAAAGCTTTGGCGGAATTCAAGCTTCCATGTCTATGTCACACCGAATGGTGATAGTACTTTCATAATATGATATATGTCACTCCTGATAGAACGCCGCCAGGGGTGGTGTCAAACTAATATAAACGGGCTTTTCATATATCTCGTAATGCTATAACTTTGAACAAGTTTTTTTTAGGGACAGTCAGCTAGATGGCGTTTATAAAGACGGAATATTTGCTGCAGCAGCCTTCATCAGCTTGCTCGCTTTTTTTTAATTAAAGCAAACTCTGTCGAGAATACCGCGTCTTTCGATTTTCGTGACACAAATATTGCAGCGGGCGAGGAGTGTGTTCTGTGTAGCTTAAGCTTATCAAGAAATCTTTCTCGACATCCATGTATACTGCGATGGCTTGCGCTAGAAGAGTAAGTTAAGTACACTTATTTTGTTAATTTTATTTTTTGCTTAGTATTTTTCTCAATCAATCTACCTTACTCTACGTGGGCGAAAAAAAAAGAAAAAGAAAAAAATCAAAATGGTTTTGCGAAATTTAGGTATCCTTTGAAGTTGGTATTTTATATCTGTCGTACAGTTAGCCGACAGCATAGAACAAATTGATGGTCGCTTGGCTTGGTTCGCGGAAATATTCGTCAAAACTTTAATTTATAGCAATTTCCTTAATTTAGAAATTGTGTGCGCCATCAAATAGCTACCCATAAAATATCACTGTTTTCCAAATACTCATACCAAACGGTTCAGTGCATTTCTATCTGGAATTTAACCAAGGAAGGAATACCTTAAGCATTGACAAAGGCCAAAGACAGAGTGGCATATATTTTCTACTATTTAATCCTTCTCAGGATTTTTGAAAAAGGATCACAGCGCCGCTCAATGCAGGCATTCATGTTCTTAGAACGAATAAAACTAATGCAGCTTCTGTTGTTTAAACCATATATTTAGTGCAAGTGAAGGGACTTTCTCGGGGTAAGAGCCGACAGTCACATTACAGAGCAGTGCGAAAGTCAAAACTATTTCCGAAGCAATTACTGTACAACTGTCAATTTGAGCGGATTACACTCATGATGCCATGCCAGCAGCTTCTGTTTGAAGACGCAAGCGTTTCAAACGTTACTTATTGTGTTGCTATTTTACTAGAGCACCAAACGATAAATAAAAGTCTTAGACGCAATATCCTTCCCTTTCAGTCACCCGTGGTACCGACCGTAGTTCTATTGCCGGAAGCAAAAGGAAGTGCCCGCTCTATAACGCGCTTATCACAATTCGTCGATGTGCCCGGGTTTTTCAAGCTCTTTACATTACATGAGTATATTTAGCATCCAGTGATATGTGCTCGCAACGCCCGAGGTTACATGGAGCACTTGGATGTTCCACGTAAGACGCTAAACAACTTTTTTTCTTGCGCGAACTTCTGTCATTCGAACCTAATGCGGTGAACGAGAGTGCGCCGGCACAAATTCGCGAAGCGTCGTTGGTTGCATTCATGGACTAGTTGCGTGCATTAGGAGCTTTCCCGGAGGTGGCAACTGTGCCCGCACAAACACACGTATTCACACGCAGGGTGCGCTTAGCACGCATGCAAACTTGCGTTGATTAAAGAACATTCGTATTGTACCCAACTGTTAAAATTGTTAAACATGCGCTCTAGTCACTTTTGTAGTGATTAAATTTTAAAGCTTTGCAAGGCATGCGTAAAATAGACCGCTCCAAAATGTACAGCTTTTGATTAAAATGTTTCTATATAGGCAGCCCACATATGCGCCTTAACCACCCCAGACCGGAAGACCGCTCAGGGACATAATTGCTTCTTTCGAATCAGTTCATTTTAGTGACTGGTATGTTACGAACGTGAAAAAGAAAATAATTAAATGAAATGCCCCAGTCAGATCGCGAAGGAAGCATCTCCACGTACGAGGAGAAAGTAACTGCCTCCTCATGATCCTTGCCGTAAAAAAGAAAACCGTTTTTTATTGACCTGAGCAAAGAGCCGAAGATGTAACCCCACATTATAGGCTACATATTGATGCTGCACCCCAAACCTTTGCGTAAACTCGAGTTATTTGAAAGGCGCTTGCCGGGTTCTCTTCGCCGGCTGTGTCAACATAACAGCCCGTAGCAAAATTAGAGGAAATCTTTCAAAATTCCCACCCCTCTAGGCGCCAATATTGGGCCTAAAGGACACTAAAAAGAAAATTAATTTGAACGGCATTTGTAAATTGCACTCCTACATTAAAAAAAGTATTACCATGAGAGCAGGCTTGGCAAGTCACAAAAAGCGCAATAACGACAGACCTCTGCCGAAGCGACATTCAAGTTTCCTCACCAGCTCGCCCTGGGACCATAAATTATGACAGCGCATGATAAAGGACGTTGCTATATTTATCGGTAAAAATGAAGTATATCGTGTGCTAAAAAATTCGAAGATTTAACGTGACAAGCTTCGGAAAGTTTATCTGAGCCAAATCGGCCCAAATAAAAAGAAAATAAAATAAATTTTAAATCCGTGAATACACGTGAAATTGCCGCACGACTGGCCGCTGCAGGCACTTTGCCAGTGTACGTGGGCTTCTTTCAGGCTCGAAAAACTACTTTTATGCAGCACGTATTGAGCAACAAAAGTTTGCATCGGCAGTTTTTCATGTTGCTCTAGAATTTTCTCATTGACCTTTTTCATCTAATTATAATATTTGAGAAGTTGCATAATTACTTAAGACTAATTCTGTAATTAGGCAGTATGCAACAAGTCATCTGAGTACCTCCGAGCGACCGTAAGCAACATTACCTTGGTTCAGTCATGCTACTTTTAAATCTTGGGGCAAACAGTGGTCATATCTTATATATATATATATATATATATATATATATATATATATATATATATATATGTACATATATACCGTGAGCTAGAAGTCAAACTCGGCTGAGTGCTGAGCAACACGTCGGCCAACAACTTATTGCCTGGGATATTGTTTGGAAGGGTGAAATAGTGCAACTGTTATTTACTAGTTGGTCTGTGTTGCATTGACATGGAACACTGAAGCGACCGAAATGCGTTTATGCTGTAATTGTACAAGTTTGTTCGTTCCGGACCCGCCGGGAACGCCATCAGCGTTAGACAAACGATACGACATAACGCTACCTGGCATCGACAGCTCGTTGCGGCAGCACGTGAATGGCGACGAGGAACGCCAAGCCCCTGGTGCGAGGCAAGGAAAGCTGAACTTAAAAAAAAAAGAGCTAAACGGACTTAAGGAGGCACAAAGCAGAGGAGGATCTGATGCCTCTCGCCTAACACGCTCAACTCCTCTCGTATCCGAGCTTGGAAAATAATTGGAGAATACGCCAGACCGCGAAGCGAGAACCACATTTAAACGAACCCCGAAAGAGACGAACCGGGAAAAGTGGAGTTCGTATTGTCGTTTCACGTCCGTCGAACAAAAACTCCGGAGGATGAAAGCGCTGAGATTTGTCTTGTTTATACATACATATCTATTACGGTGTTCTTACGAATACGTATGCAGATAGCTTCGCGTGGTCTCCAGGTTTGCTTTTTTTCTGATTACGCCTTCTAAATTCTCTCGGAGTTTTGTGTTCAGATCTGTGGTACTGCTGTCTGCTCCCCCTACCCTGGAGAGCTTTAAATTTACGCCGGAGGCGAGAGCCGGAAAACGGGACTCACTCTTGCGCGACGTTACTTCTTTTTGTGCTTAAGACCATTCCTGGATCTCGTATCCCGATGGCTGCGAAGTTTATACAGTTATGATACCATTGTCACGCTGTGTGATCATTAAATTTACAGAAACATTGTGGCGGTTTCGTGGCTTTCGCTGTGTGTTAGCGCCTACATAAGTGGGTATAGAGAGCGGGGTGCAAAACCTGAAGCTGCGCTTCTGCACTCACTGTGTTTCACCCAACGAAAAATGGCGGACCTCAGGCTGGAATCATAAATAAGATGTCAAAATGCGCGCTCGTGACATTGTTGGTGACAGTGAAATATCCCTGCCTTTACTGTCCTTTCTTTCTTTCCCTCTCTCTCTGTGCTGCTGCAGTTGCAAGCGCAGTTTTTTCACATGGAGTACTCGCACGTTGCATCCCCTATTGACATAGCCTTTCCCATTAACTCAGTTAAGGGTATTTGGGGACATTGTGGCAACCAGTGCTGTATTCGGGGATTGGATCTTCGCAGATAGTGCACTTAAACGTGGAGTGCTTTCTGGCAAGACAATTACGTGAGGTACACACTCCATTCGTCTTCTTTTGCGAGCTGGATTACGGCGGGCAGAACATTTTTCTCGAGCTGTGCTGCAGGAAAGAAAAAAAAACTACTCAGCCTCTATTGGCACAGCGTTCGCCTACTATGTCAGACAGAAAAAAATGCAATCCGTTAGGAAAACGTGTCCGTACGCGGGATTACCGCCAGAAAGCATGATTAATCGGCTGAAAGACACGTGTTACGTCGAAGCTCCAAAGTTATCCGCCAGCTCGCTTAGATGAGGAGGGGAGCTTGGCGAGATCTTCATCCATGAACTGTCTAGTTCACGTGCGACCTCTAACAGGCCAGCCGATTGACTCCGCGATAGTGGCACGGGTTGCGATATTCCAGTAGTATGCGATAACGCCCACTAGGAATCAAGCAAATATGTATGCGTATTGTTAATTGGTTCAACGGTAACATAATTCGTGCACGTAGTATAAATAACGCGTTATCTGCGTGCACTTGCGCGGTTTGTAATGACAAATACAAGACGCCTGTTTTTTTATAAGGTACGCCCGAAATGTGCTAATTTGCGGTGGCTGGGGCACATTCAACCAATGAAAAACTCAGCACCCATTGCACACCATGTAGACGGGACGCTAAACAGGTGCGTAAGCACGAAAGACACGTAGTTGGTTGGCGCTGAATAGTGTAACACATTTTGTTTTCGTCGCCAGGAACGAAAAAGAACGTCAAAGAACTAACGTGAACAATATTTCTTTCATCTCAAAGAATGATTCTGTTTGCCTCTAAATTAAGAGAGAGAACGAAAGAAAGAAAGAGATAGAGCAATATATATATATGTTTTTTCGGTATTTTGCTTCCTGTACGAACAAGAATCATGATAATGGTGTGTTTCCGCCGGTGAGATTTCAATTATGTGGTAATCCCTCTTTTGTTGGGCTCGTGCAGCCTATTCTGCATAGAATTATTGCGAATCGAGGGAAGCGTGCCCTACATCAGGGAAGGAAGACACACAGCTACAGGACTTGTGCGATTCAGTCTCCGCCATGGTGAAAAGTCAACAAACTGCGTTGTTTCCACATCTGGTACTCGTACATGAAACTAAACTAGAGAACGATCACACAAATAAAAAAAAGACCAAGCAATGTTAAAACATTCTCCTGCACTTAGCGGGAAAGATAATCAGAATATTTTTTTTTGAAACTTAACATCGGCAAACACAACACTCAGGCAGCCATCACCATACGGTGCGATACCCCCAGTCGGGCTAAATAAATACTGAAAGTGACAGTCTTCCAAACAGAGCGACGGAAGCCGATTCGCGTGAATACAGCGACCAGTACGAAACTCTCTAAATATTTATCAAAAGAAGCAGTTAGCCAGCACCTGCGGCACGCAATGCAGTGTCAAATTGAAAACAAGGTTACGCGAAGAAGCAACAGTACCGCTGTTATTCCACGAGCAGGAAATTGAAAGTAAGAGAATTCTGAAAAAATAATAATAACCAATATAAGAAGAAAGAAACACAACATACCTCCCGCAAATCACACCCTCTCATCGCCTAGCTTATTAAGGAAATATGGGACATCACATCCAGCGCAAATGATCTATTGATATCATCGAACATGGTGAATATTGCACGTAATGGTTTCTTTCAGTATAGAAAAGCCAGCACAGAAGAAACTTGTCAACACTAGAGAGGAAGTTTAAAGTTGCAGCAAAAAAAAAAAAAAAAAAAAAACGAAAACACCACATCGTTCTAGTCAACGTGGCGAACAAACAATATTGACGAAATAAAAATAGAACACCTTCCAAAGAGGCCAGGTTAAAAAGCTTTTAAGACGTTTCGCCTTCCGGTACGAAAGCCTCGTTATCAGAAAATAAACGTACCAATTTTTGGCCGGCATCGTCAGCGTTTCTTTCAGTCAGCTTGCTTCCTCCCGGCATGGCGAGATGCCTTCAGACCGTCTATTTCATCGAAGAAATATTAGAGAGAAAAAAAGAAGTTGAATCACGTGAAAGGCAGATACGTCGGCCTGAGGTGCGCCCCTCTTGCCAAGTACTGGGCGGTTTGTAGAAGGGGAGGAGGAAAATAATGAGGAGTACTATGGGTGACGATGAATGAAAAAACGAATGTGCAAAACGCATAACAGGCAAATCTACTCAAAGCCTAGAGTCCGGACCAGTGCTCTTAAAAAGAACGGGTCTTGCCCTAACGCACCCGAGAATGTAGCCCTTTCTTCAAATATACATTTGAATAATAATTCAGATGTGTATATCTAAAAAGAGGCTAGATTCTTAGGAGCGTATGAGGAAGACCCGTCCTTCTTCAAAAGCACTGGTCTGGACTCTAGGCTTCGAGTAGACATGCCTGTTTTGCGTTTTGCACATTCCATCTGTCGTTCATCGTCACCCATAGTACCCCTCTTTATTTCCTCCTCCCCTTCCACTCAGCGCCGAGTACCTCGCCACAGGAGCGTACCTCAGGCCTACCTCAAATTGTTTGTCAGGGGTAGAATTTACTCAGCATGATAGGTTAGAATTCATGGTGAGACATTTACGCAAATATAAGGCCTGTTCGTTCTTCTTTCTTTGTGGTCAGAGTGTCTTTATTTCAGGAAAGTGAACGCGCCTGCTTGCTTTGAAGCAATGAAGCAGCGCTATATTTTTTGAGATGTGACCAGTATGCGCACCGCCAAATAAAGAACAGGCCGACGTGTTGTGATTACATAAGTCTCGACAGCACCTTATGCGCGTTGCTCACTCAATAGAATTAAGAGACACATGCCTGGCATTTTCAACGGCATGTTGTACTTTAGATAAAAGTAATACCTAAATATATTCAGAGAGCTTCGGTTCCTGTAAAAGAGATCCGCTACTACAGGAAACTAAACAGCGAACAACCGATCGAAAGCCCCGATTACATAAAAAAGAAATTCAATAAATTGGTCGACTGGTGAAAAAGGCCTACTGAATCTCGGTAGGAGAAAAAAAAAGATGACACAATCGGGCCTCTTGCCTACAACTGACAGTGACAAATCCGGAAGAGTCTCTCGCCTCCTGCCGCCAGTGACACCTTCCGTGACGCATTGGCGCGTTGCCCACGACGCCAGTAAGTGAACTTCGCAACTCGTTTTCTCCTTCGCACAGCTTTGCTCAGCATGCACTAGCGACATAAAAACTTTTTTTTCGCTGAAAATTTTGCGTAGGCACAGCAGCAAAACTGTTTGATGCATGCACTGTACCACTGAACACGGCACGTGCGCGACGCATTCTTCTATAGTGCTGCCATGGCCGCCAAGCGGGCGTTTCCTGCGCGCACCGACCGAGATTGGGTTGAAAAATCGCTCTTTCTCAGAAAAAGCAGTCGGACTTCGCCGTCTTGCAGCGATGCTGCACCATGTGACTCGTCCTGTCGCACTGAATTTCCCCGCTAGCATGTTCTCGCCAACAAACGTGAGTGCGATTAGAAGAAGAAGGAGAAAAAAAAAGAAGGAAGGAAGGGAATCCAAGTCCGGAGAATTGATGTGACGTTGCCCCGGGAACTGCTGAGAGGAACATGCTACATTTCGCAATTGTTCCTTCATGCCTTTCCAGGCACATTGTTTTGGCATCTTGATCGATCTATTACAAACCTTTACCACGTTGTGAAGGTGTTTTTTTTTTTACTTAGATACGCTTTCGCCGGTTAATGGAGGGATCGTACCATCACGAACAGCCAGTGGACGATTCGAAATTATACAGAGAGAATGTGCGCTGACTCAACAGTTTAACGAGCGAAAGATTGGGGAGGCGGTATGTGGTGATGCCCACTTTGTGCCATCTCTATTATTGCGGTGAACGCGAACACTTGCTGTAGCTTTGCTCTGTGCTGCAGCAACTGCTTCTGGGTCACCTCTAAGCAAACCGGTCATTGTCCAAGACAAACTCTTGACTTGTAACATGGGATACGCTGGCCGCTTGCCCGGTCCTTGCTAGACTTCATCCACGACACAAACTGGTTTGCATACGCGTGATGATCCTTTTCACATTTGTGTCAGAAATTGTATTATACCTAAGGGCATCCTCCCAAATAAAAAAAAATAAAGAAAAAGAAGCGGAAAAAGGGTGAAGACAGCAAGAAGGAAATACTACAGCGTCTAGATTCAAACGCAAAGAACCTTACGAGATATTTAGATAGTATTACAAAGCTAGCAGATGAATTATGTAGTCAACTTGTTCAGCGTCCGGAAATGCCACGCCATTGTGATTAGGCGTAGCTTCAGAGAATATGGCGACTTTTGTAACTAGTCAGGAAGTTGGCGAATATTCGCAAGGTGCATAAGTCGAGAGTAAAGCGGCAGCAAAGATCGAATAACCGTGAATGTAAAAAGAAAAGACGGGCGTCAATCGATTATCTCACTACAAAATATGTGCGAGAAATGGGCGAACACAACCTCATTACCACGGTAATTTCTTTAGTTCCGAAACAAGAAGTAAAACGAAAACGAAAGATACCTGTGGGAGATAGCGTTGTTTCGTTTTGTCATGATTTTGGCAAGAAGCTAATGTTTAAACTGGCGTGAAAAATCACACTTTCCAGGTAACTATATCAAAAGCACTAGTGAAATACCTTCTTCAGTATTCCCTTTCCTTTTACGTCTGCCTTACTCAAAACAAATCTTGACTCAAGAAACGGCGCAGTTATCACACTAGTTGATCGAAATATAATATTAGAATATAGGGGCAAATTGACACGGGTACACAAAGAAGTGCTGACAAGGTGAGAGAAGTATATAATAGCGCTTGTGTTTTCGGTGGGACTGGGTCAATTTGCGCTCTTCTTATAGTGGTTATCACACAACATGCGCACAAGCCTGCCCCGTCGCGCAAGCAGTTGGTGACAGTCAGTGGCAGCCATGTTGTGTTGAAGAAAAACTTAATTGGCATATTCGCCCAAAAGGTGAAGCCCCGACTGCGATAACAAGGTCTAACGCTGCACTTGAATTTTTAGGAAGTCGTCTAAGTATACGAGGGTATGGCTAACGCGGACGCGGTATGTGCGGGTGCGCCAGAATTGATGGCGCTTGAAAAAGGTTTATACACACAGCGTGTGGCCTACAGTGACATTGCACAGGCACCATTACGCTGCCGGTGAGTAAAACTACGTCATCTTCGCGCTTGAGCTCTGATATTGCTTTGCGCTTTTAATATTTTATTGTCTCAAAAGGTTTAAGATAGAGGGCATGCAATATATGACCGTTGTGTTTCATGACATTCGTTTGTGGGCTGCCATTCTCAGAATGCTGAGGAATAATTTGGTGAGTAATGAAAGAGCTGGCGTGCAACTTTTGTGATATAATAGTGTAGAAAAATAACCTGCATACACTGTACGACATATAGCATGGCATATAGCGAACGTATACCTACATATGTGCACAACCTCAAGGCAACGCCGAGAGAAACGGTGACAACGACAGCGGAAATTTGCTTGGAGTGTCCATGTAATTGATATCCCAATAAAAAAAAAAATCGCCAGAACCATATTTCTTTGGACAGAAGTGATATGCATTACCGGAGGCGTACTGCTTCTAACATATCCGACCCCGTCTAATCTTATCTGCCATCTCGAGATGGTTGTCCACATCCTTTCTATGGCATCTGGAAGCGCAGATCACCCGCACACCTGGCATAAAGCCCGGTATTTCTTCGGCACTTCTTACAAAACGGATCTCGTGGCTAGTATTATGGACGAGTCGCCGCAAGCTCAAGAATAAAAGCGATAACTCTATGATATATACTCGGGCACTTATTCATTAAAGATCCAAGTTCAGAGTAGAAGGTGCTTTGTCATAGGACAGGTCCGGCTACTGTATACGCCTACTTGCTTGACTATCGGCCAGTTCGTATTAGAGAGGCCATACGTAAATATAGCATGTGCTTATCAAATTCAAACTCGTGTCCACACTTTAAATTATATTTAGTCACAATTTTCCGTCACTTTTGGTGGTTTCCTTCTGCGCAGAATAGTTGCCTAGAGTAAGGTACCCGACACCTCCATCATCCACTTGTCGAAGACAGAAATAAATATATGCCTCCTCATTAGGCTTTCCCAATGCCAGGGGTGGCTCCCTTTCCTGCTTGCAATTTTTAATAAATTCATCTCCTCATTTCATTTCTCAGCGTGAAGGCAGCATAGGGTGGGCAGAAGAACTTTTTCTAGAACGTTTTCATTACACGTGTTTCTCCTGGTTGACGGCTGTAGTAAAAATAAAAGACCATCAGAAACGTATAAACGCTTTATGCTAGAAAATTAGGTGGTACGGATAGAAGGAAACAGAGTTTATAACGGGAACAAAGAAATTTCGTCAAGTTTATCACGCAGGCTATATCGATCCACTATGTGAGAGATCAATATCTCGGGAGTTCTTAAGCTACCAAGCCTTAGGAAGAGCTTTATTGTCCACATAAATTGCTCAGTATTTAGAACAAATGGTGAGAGCTGGAAGTCATGCCAGTAGGTTAGCAAGGAAAGCCCTCTGGCCTCCTGATGGAGATAAAGATTAATGGTGCCGAACAGCCGCTGACCACAGCGTGTTGTGCATCATCTGTATCGTCGCTGAGCTCAAGGAAGGGCCGTCGCTCCCTTTCAGGCCGTGTATTTTTTGTTTAGTGGTAATTTTCGGAAATGACAGGACGTTCTAATTCGCATGCGTCTAGAAAGAAATACCGGTAGCCGCTGATGAAACGTCGCAAGAAATCCTATAGATGCTTTGATTGAGGGTTAGAACTTAAGTCATGCACTACCTTAGCATCTGCGTCATCTGCTGACAACCTTACAATCGGTTTTATTTAAAGGGGCCCCGAAACACTTTTCTAACGAATCACATAATGAATTCGTTATTAAAGAACGCCACCTCACGAATCTCCTGCCGCCAACGATTTTGGAATACTTGAAATAAAAGCGGTGTTTGAGGCAATTATAGCGCCGATGCGCGGCTTCTTCTCGTCTTACGTCTCTACTATAATGCTCTGGACACTATACAGAAGAGATAGCAACGCGCAAGGCCCTGCACAGAAGTGGGTAATTTTCGTTTGTTCTTTAATGCTTTAGCATTCTTACGGTGCTTCATGGACTTTTCGTATCTATCTATCTATCTATCTATCTATCTATCTATCTATCTATCTATCTATCTATCTATCTATCTATCTATCTATCTATCTATCTATCTATCTATCTATCTATCTATCTATCTATCTATCTTTTACCGCCTACCTGGGTCACTGGGTAGTCCGTGCTCGAATGGGTCGCGAATTGGGGTAACTTATCATTGAGCCGCTATAAACGAACTTCTTTCACGACGACATGGTCACTGTAAGGTGTGGAACGGGGTAGGTACCTCTGTGCAAAGAAACTATTTGACGCCGACTTCGAGCACTCTGCATATGCCGCTCGGTCTGTGCTGGTCTTTAGTGAACGTCTTTGATGCCAACTTGGGTTACCGAGTATGTGCCAGTAGGTGTGCGCCGCTCTTCAATAAACGTCTTTGAATCCAACTTGGGTAACTAGGCATGTGGCACGGGGAATGTGCCGTTTCGCAATGACGAAAAAGGTCCCTCAAATGTCTCCGATGCTTATCGGAATTGAGCCCACGTCACAAGGGTCCCCCAAGGACAGCAACTCGACGCATTAGCAGGCTGCGCCATAAATGCACTGGGTGCCATCAGTAGTACCAACAACTTAATTCGGGCGAGCTGGTTCATATTAAGTAAAGCTTTTGCAGCGCGACGAGCACTAATCCATCTATTGACAGTAATCAATGTAGCGCGTCCTGTTGTGTTTGTGGTTGTTGTTGCTGCCTGCTCGATTACAGCCCTAAGTCTTCGCGCTGCTTCAAGTTTCGCACTGGGTACGCGCCACTTTTCAATGAACGCCTATCAGGTCAACGCTTTAACGAGCTGCGCCATGAATGCATTGAACATCTTGACAACTTGGGTCACTGTATATGGGCCACTGAGTGCGCGGCAAGCGAAAGGGCCACCCTCAGCGTTCACAAACACAGGCACGACACTCTTGTCGTTTGGGAGGCGACGCGCGCACTTCTAGCCATCGTCACTTGATGACGCTGCGTGTGTAGAAGCAAGCGTGAGAGAGGACCCGGTGGCCTCATGACGCGTTTCTCAGTGTTCACACGCACTGGCGTGCCACGCATTTCGGAGGCCAGGCGCAGGCTTCACGGTGGCGGTGCTACAGGGCGCCGGCTGCTCTTATGGAAGCATAGAATAGGAACCATCATTTCGAAACGTGTTGCGCCCGATTTTTTTTTTCAGGATGCTGGGTCACTCACAACGACTAATCAGAGCACGCTGTTTTCAAAGCGTCTCGCTGACTAGGAAGCATATCTTGGCACCCATAGCGGGCGCGGTATCTGCGCTAACCAGCATGCGAGAGCGATCTCTGAGGCCACTCACAGCAGACGCAGCAACGCGCCACCGTCACGTGTAGAAAGTGGAAAGATTAAATACATTTTAGCCTATCGAAATCAAAGACGGATATTTTTTACATTTTTTTAGCTCAAAGTTAGCACTAATAGTATTACTGAGAATGTCCTTGTGTTCACGAAATTCATCAACACATGTTGAGGCTAATTGGCTGCTTGCGACGCTGCTACGGACCACATGTCAAGAAAAGAGCAAGCGTCTTTTTATTGTTTTTAGAAGAAATTGGAAGTTACCCAAGGCATGCAGTGCAATATTATCTGATTTCCATGTTCACAGAAGCCTCGTCTATAGATCGGCAACATTTTCTTACTAGTTCAAGATATGTTTCAGTGCTCCTTTAAAGAGACTTATATGGTTTTTGTCCTCCAACCCACTGCACACAGAACAATCGGAATGTTTCCCTGTAATGTAGCCCTTGTCATCACTGAATGATAACCATCGTGGAACATCGGCTTATAAAAGTCACATTTCAATTTTGACGAAATAAAAAAGAAGGGACGTGCTGGCTTAACCCACTACCAGGGGCACTTTCCCTGATGACGAAAAATTCACAGCTTTTGCGAAAAGAAAGGTAGTCACTGAAAGCATGGATGTTACGGAGTTTCAGCTTGAGTCACGCCATGCCTTTAGAACTGCAGAACTGCAAAAAGCTCTTCATCTTTCAATAAAAGTGGGGAAAATGAGGCCATAAAGTAAAAGACGGTCAAGACGTACAGTGCTCGCCTCTCAGCTCAAGAACGCTGACTACGCGCCGCTACTGTTTCCATGCACTGCCGTTCGAGTTATAACAGCGATGTTTAAAAAAATATATATATAATATATAAAAAGAGGTTCGAAACTACTGTATGTGCCTGAATATAGGTGAAGTGGGAATATAGGTCGACCTACTACCGTGAAGCAAAAAAATAAAAAAAATAGAAGAAAGAAAAAGAAAGAAAACAATACGTAGATCGCCGAAAGACATCTATTTTCATAACGGCGCTACAGCTTTGCAACGAATTCACTGCACTGTCAACTCCAGCGAGCGTGCGCGAAGCTCCTGCGCAAAGTCCGGAAGAGCCTCCTCAAGACGTGGGAGCACTGCACGACGCCCGTGAAATGACGTTTTACGTGGGTTATTGCAGGCCGAGAGTTTTCGCTTTCTTGCGCATCCAATATTGCACGCTTTCTTTTCTCTTTTTTTTTTTAATCAGGAACAGTGGACTGGCGCTGAACCACTGAACGCTCATGTTGCCTTTCACTTCGGCAAAGTATATAACTGTCATGTTGAACACCACTTAAAACTGCCCCTACTCACCGGTCACGAGACAAGAAAGCAAATCACACATGTGGTCTACGACTAGAGGGCACGCTAGTTTACACAGTTTCAAAAGAAAAAAAAAAGAAGAAAAGGTTTCAGCGAATCACATTTGGATAGGAATTCGTCTTTGGCTATGCGTTAGCTAACATGCACACCCTAGGTTGCGAAACGACGGCTCTTATTCTGATACACAGAGATATACAAGGCAAGACGTGACATTGGATTTTTTTTTTAAGAACACATCTCGACACATATTTCGGTTAGTACGGTACTCAGAATTACCGAAATAATTTAGTATTTTTCAATCACATGACCAAAGTGGAAACCAATTATTATTCGTATTCTTCGGCAAAGAAATTGCTTCTAATGCATGGTTAGCGCCCCATCGGACATTCGCAACCAGGCGTGCGCTTAGTGACTATAGTCACGTATTATAGTTATACCGAGAGTTTTCTATTACCATGTGCCAAGTATGCTTTTGGGCTTGCGTATGTCTTTATGTAATAAGATTTCTTGAGTTGCTATAGATGGCAGGCAGCGCTGCGACGTAAGCGCGGCTACAATAGAACACAAAGCTACGTTGCCGCGAGTGATCATGTGCTGTGAAACGTTTTGAAAAGCCAGTCACGAAGCAGCTGCATGCCGCCGAGAAGAACAAGGATATCAGAAAGCACCGCAGTAAATGGACGACTGAACCGATGATACAAGAATTCAAGGAGAAGCACGTAAAGCTTCGTTGGAACAAAACGTAAGTCAATGCGGACGGGGCAATTACTGCCGAGAAAGTAATGTCAGGTGCCGGTTACGTGCTGCGACAATGCATCCTATAGAGGCAGAACGAGCAAGCCATAGTGAAGGGGCGAGTACACTGTAAATCTTGGTGCATCGGCGGACATCATCGGAATAGCCAACAACGTCGCGTGCCATTCTTGCGAACGTGTTTTATAGAATACATTCTGCGGCATTGTCTAACCCCCAACTGTCAACGATATGCTCGGCGTGCTACTTCCAGCAGCTTAGACGACAGGAGGAGGAAATAAAGAGAGAAGGCAGGAGTGTTAACCAGAAATCCGTCAGGTTGGCTACCCTATCCTGGAGAGCGGGAGAGAGGCAACAGAAAGATGAGATAAAGGAGAGGAGAGGGAGGAAAGCTGCGGTGAGCTCGCGCACGCACACGGCGGTCCTGAGGGAGTCAATGGCGTTCACATAGGCCAGTCGCCCTCAAGAAAGACAAAGGTGCCTTCACAGCTTTGTGGGACGACGAGTTATGGGGACGGTCTTCAAGCAGGACCTGCACAGACAATAGCCGATCGTCCAGTCGTCACAATGCGATAGATAATGTTTTTCTTTCCGACTGAAATCGACGACATTGACACAATAAATGCTCGATGTTCTCTTCGACGCTGCAGACGTCGCATGCAGCACTGTCGGTCAGTCCAATCAAAGTAGTGTACGCCTTCGTCAAAGCCACTTCTAGCCACAGCCGGTGCAGAAGCGATGCCTCACGTCGGTGAAGCCCTTGCGGAGGTCGGAGTTGGAGCGAAGGGTTCAGTTCGTGCAACCTGGTGCGCCTTATATTTGGCGTCTTCCACTCTGCTAAAGAGAGCTCGCGCACCAGGTGACAAAGCTGCCTTGCAGCATCTGTTTTAAAAAGAGGACTGCAAACAATGTGTTCTTCATGATCTGACTCTCGGGCAGCTTTGTTCGGGCAGCTTTGTCTTCACCACGATGTTATCTGTTACGAAGTTACCGTATGTTAGCTGTTCGTGAGCTCTCCGTCGGAGAACTGACCGCATGCTGTATAAAGCCGGTCTCGAGTAGGAATACGCAGCCCACGTACCAGGACTCTCTGTGTCAATAAACTGAAGCGCACTGCGCAGAGCCGTGAGTTCTGCAGCCGTGGACGTCGTGACATGTGACGTCTTGAATCGCAGTGTTATTCATATCGTCGGTATAAACACAGCACAGCGAGAACTGGTCGATGTAGTCGATCGGTCAGCATAGATATGTACGTGGCTACTGCATCTCTCGTACAACAGGAGTAAGATCAATCGTTTCTCAATTGTTTTAGTGAAGACGGTGGTACATCTGACTTTTATGAAGGCCTGGAATTCTGAGATGTACTTCAGGACGGCACAAACACCATGATGGAGACACCGACCTTGCCGCAGGTGTGTACCCGATTTAAGTGAGGCACCATATGCATTGACAGTTGTGCTGAATGACGTGCGAGGTCTTTCCACAGTGAGTGCGGCGAGGTAGTGGCAAGGGGTCCGGGCAACATGCCTGACGTGTACACGCATTTTCGACAGACTGTTCATGGAAGCAAGGATACCGGGACTTTACCAGCGGTATGTAAAAGGCCACAAAAAGCGGCAATGCATTTTTGAAGTCATAATGCCTAGACGAGTGCTTGGGACCATATACGGGAGTGAAGATTAATTTGCGACAGCGTGCCCACTCAATTTCCCTCTTTCCCAACTGCTTCTTTCTCATACACCTTTCCCGCTTTCCCCTTCCACGCGTGTAGGGTAGCCGACCACACGCGAGCATGGTTAATCTCCATGCCTTTCCTTTATGTCTCTCTCTCTCTTTCGGTGAACCTCTACAGTGAAACTCTCATCAACAAAAACTGTAACCTTGCTATCCTCTCCCTCTTCGTTCTCCTCGCCGATAGCGGCGGACGCTTAGCTACTCTTTTCCCTTCCTGCTGCGTCGCTTGGCCAGGCCTTACATGTCAATGATATTGGAGGAGCCTAATTCCCCACCGCACGACTTTCACCCGGCGTTACGTTGCGTTGCTGAGCACGAGGTGGCGGGTTCAATACCCGGCCACAGGGGACGCACTGCGATGGGGGCGGAACGCAAAAACGCCCTTGTGCCACGCATTGGCTGCACGCTGAGGAACCCCAGGGGCTCGCAATTATTCCCGATCTATCGACTATGGCATCCCAGATAACCGACTGTGCAGTTTTCGGACGTACAATCAAACAATGAAATATTTTGACTTTTGTCGCTGTCGTTCCAGACAAAGCAAACTGTTCTTTTGTCACGTATTCTGCGATAACAGCACGATAAGATATTTCCTATGAATAACGGAAAGTGTGATGTGGCCACGGAAATAGGATATAGGAAATAGTGCTCTACTCGCGAAAAGGTTTAATCTCGACGATCTTGCAAAGAATGATTAGCAATTTGCGGATACTGGAAGCCACGTGCCCGGCCCTGTTGTTTGGCAGAATTTTGATTTCGTGAGTAGGTGGGCTATTTGCTTAAAAATTCGGAAATATATCAAGAACTTGGTTCATGCAACGGAGAAGGCCTGGCTGGAACTTTGGTATATATAGATGCGAAAATTCGAAAACAACTTTACCAGCGTTGCGTTTTCAAATTACCAATAGTTTGGGTGCATTATACATTTAGATCATAGATACATGGTCGTAGATATTTAGGGTGAACTTCTTATTAGGAATTGAGAGCTAATAGCTGCTTGAGATTCAAATGAACGACAGCTGAATAAATTTTACTTAAAGAGCGTCATGTATGCGTCACATTATTCATTTTATTTCGCATAACGTAAAAATGTTAAAGTGTAGCATTTTTAGCCCAAATAGATAAATAGCTCTTTAAGAACCTCTGAAAGACAGAAAAACTTATCAGTGGTGCAGATAATGCAAATTCTATATTGTCGGAAAAAGTAAAGTTAGAATTTTAGGGCATTGCATCATACCCTACTTATAGATACATAAAGCCACCACACAGCAAAGCAGATTTCTAAAACAAGAGATAGAAGAGTGTCACTTTATAAAGAAATGGAGGCCACGATAATTAGATTCGAAGAGAATGATCACGAAGCGGCTCACCTGTCACCATGACATTATATCATTATTGCGAAGGAAGGAGTTGCCATTTTTTCTTAAACCTAGTTAAGGGGATTTTAACTAGTTTGGATGGCACGCATAAAAACACCACTCTTTTCACCAAGACAAGCCGTTATCGATCAAATAATTATGTTTTTTTTTGCGGGTGCTAAAGGAAAATGCTAATTTCTTAAGAAAGCACCCTTCTTCCTCTTCACGTCGTTTCTCTGTTATTTCCCTAAGACCTTTACCCAGCTTGGAGCAGCAGGCTAGAGGCAATCCATTCAGGTCAACCTCTCCACCTTACTGCTAATAAAACATTATCGCTCTCTCTCTCTTAGGAAATGTGGCACATTGTTTTTCAAATACCACGTATACGCTTCGTAAAGTTAGCTTTATTTGGCCGTACAACTATTCTACTTACATGTGCGATCCAGCCTGAGCAACTCTACCGAGCTACTTTCAATACAGTTCCTTAAGCTTAACGGATCAGCTTTTTTGTCATGTTTCGTGGTGGGCGCAGCGTGCTGTCACTGTATGGACTGAACCGGAAATAAACAACACAGAGCTGTTTGCACATACGATCCCATGTGAGAGTTTCCCATACCGTAAGGTCTGAACAGGCGCCATTGGGCGTGCCTACACCGCTATCAGCTAAGTGTCTCAAATACTAGATACCTCATATTCAAAACTACACGGAGAAGATCGCCCTGTGCCGTGCGTACAACGCACGGCAAGACACAGCTTAACTTAATCTACACTTGCAGGCTATCTACAATAGAAAGAAGCAACTTAACGTCCGCACTTAACATCAAGGAAGCACTGTCGTCTCTTGAGCTGTATGTACGAGGCGTACTTGGCCCATCGGCCAACGTTGCACTTGTGCATCTCCCGCAACGAAGGCGATTTTAACCTTCCTCACAGACAGTGGTTTCAGTAACATACTTTAGCTTGTTGATCGTTGAGGTGTGTTTTGTGCAAGTTCTGTATCAGTGACATGCACTGTGCGCATCATACGATTTTTCATCATAACCACATGGAGCCGCCCGATTGGTCGTGCCGCCTGGTAAACCTCTCCAAGATTTATTCAAGAGCCTCTCTTTCGTTCTGCGTTCTTTCCTATCGTGTCTCTCCTTTCCGCACCCAATGGTGATTGTTGCGCGCAGTACGTTAAGAATTTCAGTATGAACCAAGTAGCTCTCAAAAAAGTACTTCTCTCGCTCTCTCTCTCTCTCAGTCTGCACATTATGTTATCCAGGTCAGGGGTCAAAGATTGCTCGGGCACGAGAATTTATGAAAAACAACGTAACCCCGAAAACAAAAAAAGTATTACATTCAACTACAGGGGATCTCGGTGGAAGCAGGCAGGGCCGGAACTCGCCCATATTTGTGTGCTGTGGTTCTGTCTAGAAACTAAGAAAACAAAGATTACTTCCGTGTCTGGTCGAGATTAAGATTAATGGCTTCCCCCTTCACCAACGCTGCAGCGTAGGCACGTGCTATCGTTCCGGTCTGCTTCCCGTGTTTACCGGCTCGGGCCTTTTTTTTTTTCTCTGTCACAGTTTGTGAAAACTGCGGAAGCGCTGGGGTGGATTGCGTGGCGCAAACACAGAGCGCGGGTAGACTCCAGCCGGGCCATGTGGCTCACCTGAAATATTTACAATATTTGGCCGTTCGCAAACCATATCTGCGTGAAATAGAAAGTACTTTCTAGGCCGGCCATTTCCTAACTAAACAAATAACAAGTTTGGCCCTTCTTAGAAGTATAACAGTCGTAGGATGCCTAGTTTTAAGTAGGGCTTGTCGAATGTTAATTGTTATGAAGGCTGCCAAGAACAGTGTGAGGTTATAGAAGTTCGCAGACAATCACAATGAATGCACGAATTTGCGTTAGGCGCCTTCAAGCTTGCGCCTTGAGCTTTCCGCAGCTCGTATTTTTTACACCGCTTTCGTTATGCTAACGTGACAAACCTTGAAATTCTTTCCATCATGACAACGCGTGGAAAGAAGATTTGGGTTGAATAATAAAAAAGAATATAACCATGGAAAAATAAATCACAAGCTTATAAATTCATATCAGGCGCACGAAAACCGTATCCTCTATGAATACTGCTACTCGGAGGGATTTGCCATGCATTATAGCATTTTTTGGTTGTATGTGTGCGTGTGTGTGTGTGGGTGGGGGGGGAGGTGGAATCCTAAAACTGTGGTCTATCTATAGGCATCGATTACAGCACTTCGCATATGGCTTTCTAAAAATTCGTATCGTAAATTTATGTTTATGGCTAACAACAGTTGTCAGTCTACAAGTTGTGTTGTGTTGTTTGATAAGTTGCTGAGAACGAGATACGAAGTGAGGTTGCTCACATGAGGTGAAATGCGGATGTACAAAGACGCATATTATTTCGTATGGTTGTGCTCCTGTGCAGTAGTATATTGATATGATTTAATTTGTCCAGCCATAGAGATCTATTTTAAGCCCCTTGTTATAGTTTTCATACATTGGGACAATGAATGTTACCGATTTCGTGCAGGCTCTGTCCCTCTAACAAATATAACAATGAGAGGGCCGAATTCTAGTTCCACAGACTCCTTTTTTAACTTTCAAACTTTTGGGGTTTAAAAAATGACTATGCAATGTTCTTCTTCCTTCAACATGAATGGCCTAGCTTTCGTACCCTGAACGACGAAGGCCCCTCCCGTTGAGCGATAATTACAGATTTCTTTTTTAAGCCCACAATCATATACTTGTAAATCACCTCATGTCAAGACGTCATCCTCGGTCAACCTCGACGACGCTTCCCTTCCTTGGCACTCTTATACTGTTACACCGATTACACCGGCTCTGCTAAGTTACAAAATAATAACTGATTCGTCCATGTTGACTTTTCACCTCAAAACACTTTTCCTTGTCTCATAAGAAAAGAGTCTCTGACGACTACGATACTCCCTAATGCAAAATTTGAGCGCAGCTTGATACACGTTTTCATTTCGCGATATACTGAGGCAAAGAATTTGAGACCGAAATGCCCGCACTGAATGGCAGTGGGCCAGTGCCGTCAGCGCTTTGGCAGAGGAAGGGGCAGTGTGCCAACGCTAGCATGATGAGCGGCATCGGAGCCAGCTGTAGAAGACGGCGACGACGAACGTGCAAGCAGTGGCACGAGCGCGATCGCGCGGTTACGCCGACGCCAACGGTGAACCCCGATACGGGAGCCTAAGAGCTGCGCTATAAAACGAAGAAATTTAATGTATTAGCTCTGCAGCACGACCACCACCACCACCACCACCACCACCACCACCACCCACACCAACACCACCCACACCAACACCTGTATAGGCTATTAGCTCTAACTCAGAACGTATCCCTTTTTTTCACTACAGGTCGGCTCATTTCGTTTTGGGTTCACGGTTGTGACGGACGTCGTGGGCCCGCTTCTCAGTAGAGTTAATACGATACGTTACGTATAGAGTTCTGAAAGTGCAAATTTTAAATTAGTAGTTGAGTAATGTGCATAGTAATGCGCGTGCCGCCCTTTGTTTTGAACGACGCAGTGAATTAAGCAAATTCTTATAATAGAACACGTATTTCGCCCCGTTTCCCGTTCTTGTAAAACTAAGTTATACGTCGTTACTGCAAACAACGGCGAGAAAATCCGGCAAAGCACGTAAGAAATAAAAGGACACGATTCTAGCTTTTCTTTTTGTAAAAGTGCAATCAGTTCTCCATCGCTGGTAATTTTACTTTGCGACAATACTCATTGTTGTCAGAACTATATTTTTATGCAATATAGCGTTGTCAAGGGTGTCATAAAACGCTAACTCTGCTCAATCGAAATTGGAGATGAGGTACACGTAGCAAATGATAGCTTGCAAGCGGCTGCAGTGTAGATAATCATATCCACGAGCTGTCAATGACGGCAGGTGCCTCCAGGCTTTGCAACAGCACATGCGCCGCCCACCCTGGCCAGGGTATAAAGGCACCGGGGCAGTATTCAATACAAGTTATTATTTCGCGATTATCTGTATCGAACCAGCGTAAGCTGCATGCCAAGCGTCTGACAAACGTATCAGAAAATTTAAATGCAATCTTGAACAAGCGCATTCGTCATCGCATCCACGAAACTCGTAGCTTCTTCATACCCGGTCAGGAAAAATAACCTTTCTCTGGGGCTGTCGTGAGAATTACACAGTGGATCGCAATTAAGGTACCAGTCCTATCGTCCTTAAAAAAAAAATACTGAAAATATTTGAGAATAGCGTTGCGTCGACCACTTACGAAATAGGGCTCACGTTTTCCATTATGGCTCAGCCTAGCGCCTAAGTAAAAATTTCGAGTTGTTTCTTGTAGTGTTTTGCTCTGGTTCTATGCTCTTACGCCCAAAGAAGATGTTAGTCACGGGTGTGTGCGCTCGAGAAAATTACGGCAGATTGCCCAAGGCCCGCCAGAGCGAGTGCACTAGCGTGTCACGCGGCTTAAGGATCCCTGTACTGAGACCGCCTCTCGTGGAAGTCGTTCCCTCTTTAAACATGACTAAAGACTCAATGGTTCCATTTAAAAAAAGAAAGGGGGGGGGGGGGGGCAAGAGACCCCGCGTTCCGCTCACTGATTTTCTAAACCATCCACAATGAGGGTTTACGAAACCACCGCGGCAACGCTGCAACACTCAGCAATCAAAAGTCAAATAAAGAAATTCCTACCTAACCCACCTCGCGGTGACTGCCGACGGTAATGCGTTAGCATTGAGTAAGTATAGTGAGACAATATATTGCCACAGACGAAACGAGTTATTTATAGGGCGTGTACTGCAGCGGGACAACTATTCTGCGCTTCCCTAAGAACCATCGGTGTCATCTGGAGCTGCCGCCGCGAAACCGGCGCATGGCCTCCGGCATGTATGGCCGGGCGGTGCGTGCGAGCGCTGAGAACCGAGCCATACGGCAACCGGACTCTTGACTCGCACTTCTTTCTGGGCACGGTGCGCCATCTAGTGGCACGGCTGATAAGTCCGCGCGTGGTCTTCGAGACGAGAAGCATGGCGCGCCGGTGCCTCCGGACGTTGAGAATTGTTCCCTCGCTCGGTCGCATGCTCAGTGAGACTTACTCAGGGGCCCAAGTTTGCGAGAGGTTCATTGAAGAGTGGCACGCACCCTGTGCGATAATGGCGCTGCTCGCTAAAGCGTTGGGGTGAAGGGCGACCAGTCAAAAGCGGCACCTATACCCAGTGCATTTGTGGCACAGCATGCTAATGCGTCGCGTTGCTGTCCTTGAGCAACCCTCCTGACGTGGGCTTGTTTCCACTCAGCGTCGGATAAATTTAAGCGATCTCTTTCGTCATTGTGGAGCGGTACTCTCTCAGTAGCACACATCCAGTGACATCAAAGGGACATCCAGTTGGCATCCAAGAGGCTCATTGGACACCAGCACAGACCGAGTGGCACATATCCGGTACTCCAATTCGGCATCAAAGAGTTTCTTCGAACAGCAGTACTCACCCTGTCCCGCGTCTAGAGCGACCCATGTCGGCGTGAAATGGGTTCGTTTAAGAGCGGCACGTATGATGACTTCGCCACATACTCAGGGACCCAAGTTGGTCCGATGGCTGGTTTCTAACCCTGTTACCGGAGAACCGCCGCCCGATGCGCTACCCATTCAATCACTGACTACGCAGCGACCCAGTAAAGCAGGAAAACTATTGGATACAAGCTTGCATACAAACAAACGTAGGTAGATCACCCCCGTAAAGTGCTGGAGGTACTCAAGGAAGGCTAGCGAGTTACAAAAACATATCCTTAGGTTTCATAACAATAAAGATCAATTTCTTTGAAGGGTACTGTTCATTAAAAATTTCATCGCTAAGGGAGGTATGCGATAATCGCCCTGAAACACAAAACATCTGGGCGTCCACACTCAGCTGAGCGAAAAGTATAGCGTAAGCCTTACTACGGGATATTTCTTTGGTGGGGCGAGCGGGTAAAGGGTAAAGCTAAAGGGTAAACCCGCGAAACTAGATTACAAGAACTCATTCACCTTCTGATATACTCATAAGCCTTCGCAGCAGAGGACGACGAAGGCACTATGGTTTCTATGGTATGCCGGCTATACACACAAACGGCTAAAGCCTGAATTGATAGTCCGTCCGTCCGTCCATCCATCCATCCATCCATCCATCCATCCATCCATCCATCCATCCATCCATCCATCCGTCCACCCATCCATCCGTCCGTCCGTCCGTCCGTCCGTCCGTCCGTCCGTCCGTCCGTCCGTCCGTCCGTCCATCCGTCCGTCCATCCATCCATCCATCCATCCATCCATCCATCCATCCATCCAAACTACAGTCATACTGTAGTTGTCACGCCTTCTAGTCAGACCCAACGGTCCAAGTTGTCAATTGCTTGGGCCACTAGGTATATGTTCGCGGTCGTGATGTCGTCGAGGTCATTGCATCCTCGTCATACTAGCTTTTCTGTCGAGCTCAACTCATGTCGTCGTCATCCCACCATCATCGTCATGCTGTCATTTTATCATGGTCATCACTCAAGTAGCGTCATCCCTTTGTCGTAGTCCCGTCATCGTCATACCGCCTTCTTCGTTCTACCGACGTCAATCTTTCCCCGTCATTCTATCGTAATCATGCTGTCGTCATGCAACCGTGACTGTCACGTCGTACCGTCGTCGTCAGACAGTCACTATCATGCATCCGTCGTAAGACCGTCGTCTTGCTGTCGTCGTCCCACCATATTTGTGCTCCGACTCTCGTCATGCTATCGTGGTCGCGCCGACGTCTTCATACAGGTTCCATGATGCAGTCATTACTACGTCAGTCATTATCCTATTGGCCTCATGCCTTTTCCACGCCATCGCCATCATTGCAGGGTCATCATACAGTCGTCGCCGTGCACTCGTTCTGGTGGTCAGGTCAGGTCAGTTTATTTCCTTAAAGACCTCTTTATCAGGGCTGTTACATAAGGGGTGGGGTACATCTTGCTACAACAACTCAACGTGATAACAAACGAAACATTTGAAAAGTGGTAGATACCCTGTATAAACAAGTAGATAGTCGTAACAAATATCAATTAGAAGAAAAAAGCAACAGTTATTTTGGCCGAAGATCAGAAACAGTGACAATGGACAATTCACTTCAGTAACTAGTGGAACATTTGAAAAAAGGTAGATACATTGCATACAATCGAAAGCGTATGGTAGATGATGAATTTGTACAAAAAGGTAATTAATTTGACAAAATTGAAGCAACCTCAGCAATGAACACAAGGGGATTATTTGTATGTACAACATGGTGGGTAAGGGTATTGAAATCAGCTGCTGTTCTAGAAAAAAAAAAAGAAACAGAGAAGGTAGTTGTGTGTGGGCGTGGTTTAAAAACTTGGAGCGGATGACGGAGCGCGTTGTGATATTCTTGCGTGTGGAATGATGTATGGCACACGGTTAAGTGAACTGTAGAAAAAATTATGAAAAAGACCAACGCTGGCTATCTTACGGAAGTGCGGGAGTGACTCCAACTCAGATTTCTCTTTTAAGGATGATATACTTATGTCATATGAGTAGGACGAATGAATGTATGTTACTGGACGATTTTGAAAGCGCTCAAGTGCGTTAACGAGATATCTATGATATGGGTTCCAGACTGGTGACGCATATTCGACTTTAGGCCTGATAAGTTATTTGTACGCGGTGGTGGTGTAGCAGCAGGCGGGGTCAGTATCCTGGCATACATAGCCTGCAATTGTTCCGCCTGAGCCTCCTACGAGTGCGACTGTGTGTGTCACCAGGCGTCGAAGAGCCCCGTGTCTCGCATGACGCCAATCAGCAGTCGTTGCGCCCTTTTCCTGATTACCGCGGGCCCTCAGGGGAGAACGATGCCTTTAAAGGTCCTGTGCGAAAGTTCATTGTTTTGCAAGCTGTCGACCATCGCTTTCATTTCTGTGGCGAACTACGGGCACATCCAAATGAAATGTTTCATGTCAGCGATCTCGGCACAGAAGGCACAGAACGGGGAAGTGCATCGTCCAGTCTTGAATAACCAAGCCGTACGCGGAGTCTGTTCGCATGCGGTACAACGGCGTTGCTTCTGCCTGAGTAAGTCCATGGGTCAAACAGGCTGGGTGTGGAGTCTGGTCTCTCTTCAACGAGAGTCTTTCACGCTGTCATGCGGAACTGGGGGTACCGCTGTTCGATTGAACTCTTCGGCACCGACTTGGAGCAATGGGTATGGCCCACTCGGCCTCTGCTGGCCTTCAGTGAACCTTTTTGGTGCCAACTTGGGTCGCTGGGTAAGTGCCAATAGTGTGTGACGCTCTTTAATGAACCTCTTTGCGCCAACTTGTGTAACCAGATATGTGTGAACAGTGACGAACAAGGTGCCTTAAATTACTCCCATGCTGAGCCCATTCGCACCCTCGTCACAAGGGTTCTTAAAGGACAAAAACCCGATGCATCAGCAGGCTGCGCCACAAATGCACGGAGTCTGTACCACTATTCAAACGTACTTTCATGCCAACGCTTTAGCGAGCTACGCCAGAATGCATCGGGTATGTACCACTCCTAAATGAACCTCTTGCGAACTTTGGTCCCTGACAATGTGCCACTGAGTGTGCGACATTGCAAGAAGTGATGCTCAGCGCTTACAGGAACCGACGCGACACGCTTCTCATCTCGGAGGCCACGCACGGACTTCTCGTTAGCGCTACTAGATGACGCAGCGTGTCCAGAAAGAAGCGCGAGAAGAGTCGGGTTGCCGCACGAAGCGTTTCGAAGCGTTCACACGCACCGGAGTGCCATGCATTTCGAAGACCACGCGCGGGGTTCGTGGAGGCGGTACAAGATGGCGCCGAGTTTCTTAGGGAAGCGCGAAAGGAGTCCCGACCGCTGCATTGCACGCCTTATAGATTAATCGTTTCGATGGGGGGAATACGTTGCGTCGCTATTTTGATTCAATGCTAAACGAATTACCGTCGACGCTCACCATGAGATGGGTCCTGCCTGATTTTCTTGTAGTTTTTTTTTCGTATTACGATCATCATAATCAAATCACCTCTGCGGAAGGAAGACCTCTCTCAGCCATACACAAATGTCTTTGTTTTGCGCCTACGAAATTAACCCTATGCCTGCGTGTCTCGTAATTTGATTAGTCCATCTAATTCTCTGGAGCGTGGAACATGTTTGCCTTCTCTAGGCGCGATATTGTTTTACCGGTTACCTGTACCAAGGATTGCACGGCCTGCCCAACACTAGTTCTTAATATCAACTATACAACATCAGCTGCCCGCGTTCACTCTCTAATCCATACCCATATCTTCCTATTTCTTTATATTACACCAGTCATTTTTATTTCATCACTCGCTGTGTGCTTCTTGGCATCTTCTGAAGTTACTTAGCTTACCTGGAAGTCTAGGGCCCATAGTTAAGTGCCAGTAGAATGTGCACGTCCTACATAATTCAAGAATGGGGGCTACTTGGCCATCATGGCCTTAACGGGTCTGCATACAGGCTCCATCTGTTTTACCTAGTACAAAAGGTGTCTTCTCATGATTTGGGTCCCCTCTTTCTATATCTGAGGCATTTCCAGTGCTTAAATGGGGGAGGGTGTATAAACCATAACAGAATAGAGAAAGGCCGACCGTAGAGGAAGGACGCTTTAGTCTTCAACTAGTTTTACCGCATTTAAACCTACACCCTGCAATTCAGGCGTCAACGTATCCAAATGCTCAAAAAGCATGGCGCATGCGTCAGAAAACTTGTGACACAAATGTGTAACACACAATTCTTGACAAAGATAGCGGTTCTCTTTTTCTCAATACAGTAATGAAAACAGTGCTCATGCAATTTCCAGGCTGCTTAGTTATGCAATGAAATTCATGAATCAATCTGCGTATTTCTTCTTTATAGTTTCCTAAAAATAGTTAAATTCAAGGTGTTTTATTATTATGGGAATAACTTGATGCGCGCCATAGTGCACAAAGGACTCCAATTTAATTTTGACCACGTAGAGTTCTCTAACGTGCACATAAATCTAAGCACACAGGTGTTTTTAGATTTCTTTGAGTGTTTGAGTTTGTGGCCGTGGCTTTTGAGGGCGTAGTTTTTAATGCTGCAAACATATTTGAAGAGCAGCATTTTTCCTGTGCTGCTATTTTTTTCCGTTTTTTAAATTTTTTTATGGTGTTTCTTCTTCAAACGCCGCCGAAAATATCTCATATGTCGAAGTTCCAACTATCTCAGCTTTCTGCATCGTTTCCCTCTTGCTACTCTATATAGATTAATGTACTCTTCCACAGTTTGAAGGAACAGGGGACACATTAACTTCACATTTAGTAACCCCTCTTCTGAATATATAACCTTGAATTCTTCGCGAAAATATTCAGCCAATAATACTAGAAATATCGTGTTTCCATGGCTGACACCAATTTCAAACGGCATTTTCGAGCTTCTTTAGTTAAAAATTGTGGTATAGCCCTGGAATGTCTGCCGATGTATAAGATATTACATCGGAGCCATAGAGGCGTTGTCGCTGAAGTTCAATACGCATGACTTAACTTTGCGCAACACCATCTTCATCTGCTACAATGTATAAGCTGCTTCCTCTACTCTTTCAGTTGGCAATATCTCGATGAAAGCTGGTGGCCGTACTTAATCGAGCGTCTTCTGTAATCTATGAAAGTCGTACATACTGCTATGTTACATAAGCAAGTGCCTCAATTTCAATTACCTGATTGATGGTACGGGTGCGATCCGCTGTTGAATATACCTTTCTAAAGACAGCCTGTTCTCTGGATTAGACGATGTCGAGTGTTTCGGTGAACTTAGGAGGTATTATGAATATGTTGGACATCGTAGAAAGAAAAATAAGGGACATATATTTATTGGAGTCTTGGACGTATCTTCCTTGTGGTGGAATAATAACGTGTTCGCATTATTCCAAGTCTCTGGTATACTCTGGTAAGTGATGAAGCTTTGCGGAACAAATTTCTGCAAGCTTTCCAATTATAGCATCTCCGTAAGCTTTTTCCTGATCGAACGATAGCCGTTAGACAAAAAGAAAGCTCTGTATATGGACATTGCAAGAGGGCTTAAGTTTTACCGGAAGCAGCTGTATCTGGATCGGCGGCGTTCACAAGGATAGAAAACGGAATCACGACTGAAGTATTGCGGACCGGAAATTGATACCGGGATGGGGGGAAACGGGACTTAACTTTTGGGATATTGCTGCTTCCGCGATGGAAACATGATGATGATTCTTTCGATCGACGCCGCAAAAAGTTGGAGAGCGTGCTCTTAACAACAGTCAGTGTATTACGAGAAACTGTTCGATGAAAAGGGGATCTCAAGCAAATGAATGAGTACAATCCTTTATTATGAATGTCCTGTTGACATAAGTGCTTTATTTCTAATATCGTTCTGGCGATTTGTATGTTCAGTGGAAGCACAGTTTTGTTCGCGTGGTTGTTTTTAGAGATTCTGCGGAATTTTACGTTGTTTAAACACATCACGCAATAGAGTGCATGTTGTATACATATGTAAAATACGATGTGTCCCATGTGACTTGTGCGAAAATTGCCATCTAGCTGGACAGAATTAGCCGTTGTTTGGCGCAAGTCAGAATATTAACGCGACAGCGTTAAGGGCCCCGTCTCGCAGAAAATCCGACGTTGGCGTCGGACGTCGCTTCGGCATCGACGTCGACGTCGCTTCGGCTTCAAATGGAATTTCTTACCAAATTCCGAACCACGCATACCCAACCACTCTTCTACATTATGATCGACCTGTCAAGTGTGAAAGACATTCAGGCGTACGTTCCCATGACAAGATGATTTGCCTCGTCCCAAAAAAGGCTGTTACGGCAAGCCTGGACATCGGCCTGTCAAGTCTGAGAAGCGATCAAACGGGTGTCCCTTTGTCGACATAATTGCTCTCTTCTCCGAAACAGCGTACCCCCTTTTAGTCCCTGTGTTGACACAAAGGGATGGACGAAGAGAAGACAAACCGCAGGGCAGGAGGCCGTCGACGACAGAACCTGACGAAAGCACTAATACTTCCACAGGCTTCACAAGAAGATGTCAACAACCAAAGACCGCAAGGGGCAATTAGGCCATTTTGGTACCAGTATGATCGACCTGTCAAATGTGAGAAGCGTTGAAGCGGGCGTCCCCATGTCGACATAAATGCCCTCTTCTACGAAACAGCATCACCTCTTTTATTCCCCGAGCTGACACAGAGGGAAGGACGAAGGAAAGAAAATCCTAAGGTCAGGCGCTCGACGGCAGAACCTGACGAAAACACTAATACTTCCACAGGCTCTCCAAGAAGACGTCGACGAGCTCAAGGCCGCAAGGGGTTATTTAAGGCCGTCCTGGCCCCCGTGTTAATCAGAAACACTCGAGTCTCGGATGAGGGTCACAACCATCTACCAATGAAGTGAATACAATATTTTCCACTTTTTTTTTTCATCATCACGATTCCCGGCTTCGTCGTCGTTTCCTGATTCGTGCGGTGAAGACCAACCTCATCCGGTCAGATCGTATCATCTATCACCAAGGTTGCTCATACCTTGTCTTTCATTCTTTAGAAAGTTATTCCTCGTAATTTTGAGAACAGCAGCCCAAAACATAATTAATGGAAAAAAACACCAATAGCGCATATCCTTTGTGCTAGCTGTTCTCGGGCTGAAATAATAAAAGTGCGAAACAATTACAGGAGATCGATCCATGCAAGAGGCCGTGTTTCTACCAGAAAGCTTGCCTTCGTGAATAGCGTTCGCCGCCAGCGTTTCCCGGAAAAGGTTATGATTAGATAAGCTGTAGCTGCCGGGAAGCATGAAAAGCAGTCAGGAGTCTTGTGAATGCTATCGCATTCCACTCTTAAAGGCGAATCTTAAAAAAAAATTAAATTATGGGGTTTTACGTGCCAAAACCACTTTCTGATTATGAGGCACGCCGTAGTGGGGGACTCCGGAAATTTCGACCACCTGGGGTTCTTTAACGTGCACCTAAATCTAAGCACACGGGTGTTTTCGCATTTCGCCCCCACCGAAATGCGGCCGCCATGGCCGGGATTCGATCCCGCGACCTCGTGCTCAGCAGCCCAACACCATAGCCACTGAGCAACCACGGCGGGTAAAGGCGAATCTTAAGCGTCCTCCAAGTTATTATTGTGATCTAATGACATGATTAGTTATTATTAATAAATGAACTGCACGCATATCATATTCAGAGAAATATTGTGTAAATGAGAAAATTGTTCAATGTTCTGACAAATTTCCGTTCCTGCCTTCTGTTGCTCAATACATGGTAAATAAAAAGATTTTTCAAACTTAAAAGAAAGCCCGCGAAATAAAATAAAAATAATAAAACGTGCCGCACGACTGTAGTCGAGGATAACCTAAGAGTTACAAAGTTGTATGCACACTGTACAACTAAAACAGCATTAACGTAGATGTCAAGAAAATTTAATCCCCCGTAGGCCACGTAAAACAGCGGTATAAAAGCAGATCACAATATAACGTATAGCACATGCAATAAATACATCGTACATGATATAAACAAAACACAATAAGGAAGCAAAATAGTAAATGGCGTCTGCTTCACTTTGTGCGCCGGCCAATTACATTCTCTCATCTACGTGACATCAAACTGCTATACGCGCGTTTCAAACAACTGCTTCGTGCGTAAAGATCAGCCTTTGTGTCACTGGCGTCAGGACGAAACCTGAACGGCTGGGCAGATGTTATAGGGAGATCGTGGTGTCACTATTAAGCCAAAGCTGATATTTTAGCTTGAAACAACTAGCTTTTATTTTATGACTAGCCCAGCGTTTACATCAGCAGACCACAGTGACTAAGCTGCGAGCTAACTCCAGCTGGTTCAGCTCCCTTCATAAGCGAAGCGTAGGTGCACTTTCTTTTCGGTGGGTGAAAATTCTTTGTATTTCTTAAAGTAATCCACTATAGTCACTGACATGGCACTTTCTTGTCGCACGCCTCTCGCGCGATAGGACGTGTGCCTGAGTTGGGTTCCAGCGAGGAAAGCACAGCGAGACTCGACCGCGCGGGAACGCCGCGCATTCTTTGCATAGCCGCATTTGCATCGGCGGAGATAGTCAGGCCATAGCGAAACTGGATGAAACGATGCTATTCGCCTAAAATGCCTGCAAAGCGTCGTTACACGCAGCATCGTCAATTATTTGGGCCGTCCTATGCTTTCAACAAATAGCAAACACGCTAGCGCATCTCTAAATGTTCTATACAGTGTACGGTTAGTCCGGGAGAAAGTTCAGTTGCCGCGATTATACCAACTTCACCTGGACATTTCCGTCGCGTTTCTCGCTCTCAGTCAGCCCCGTATTCAATCTTCGCCTCGCGTAGGGAGGCCATTAATTTCCGTGCCAGCGGCTTCCCTTTCCAGAAACCTATTTACGTGCCCTCTCTTTTTTTTTCTTTCTTGTACACTATACTCCGTGGCAACGAGCATCCCGCTCACAAAGAACGCGGGAGACGCCGAGTTCCACATCCACCTTTCGTATATAAGTAGAAAGGAAGATGCAAGAAAAGAGCGCAATCGAGGGCCTCCCCGCGGGCCTATAGCGGCACAATTAAGTGTTATTTCCCACAGGCCAACGCTCGTCGCGTTGCCACAACGACAGCGAGGAATTCGGCCTTCCCCATAGGGACTCGTGCCTCTTTATCTTGTTGCCCACGTGCTCATGCGGCGCAACGATGGCAACAAGCCCAGCCTGCTCGGGAATGAGACGTCCGCTGCTTGCACTGTTTGTCGCCCTTTTGGGTGTCGTTCTCTTTCCCCCTGCATTTCTCGGGGCTTCGCACTCGCCGCCGAACTAAGCACTCCCTTTTGGGGCTTCTGCTTGCGCAGTGGGCTTGCCTTTGCGCAATGTGTCAGTAATGAATGCCGCTGGCTTACAATGTGCTCGCGTCAGCTGTGAGCGTATGTCTTCAAGCTTGGCGGGAAATCCTGCGTGTCCTATCGATGGAATCCCTAAAACTCTTTGCCTTCGTTTAGCTAATCTGCTTGCTAAACGAATTTGCGCTTTGTGTTGATCTATTGCTCCTATCCTTTTATTGCGATAGCAGTTATATCGATACTCCAGGCGTATTTATGCCATCGTCGCCGTTGCCATGATGTTCCGTATAAAGTCCAATGGCGATAACATCGTGCCCGCGTGCCTTGTGCAGTATGTGCGAGTGAAGGTGCGCGAGGGTGAGCCAACGATGGCGGTTCAACCTCGCGCGCGCAAGGGATTAAAGCGCCAAGGAAGCGCGCCGTCTTCCGTCGCGACTACAGCGACTCCGGCGACTTCTGCTTATGGCGGGGCCGTGCGTGACCCCGCAAACCTTATCTTGAAAGAGATCTGTGATGGGGACAGAGTCTAGGTGTCTAGGTGGCACCGACGGCCGCTACTTTCATGTGCCCTATGTTGACGCCGCTTAGTTCGTGTTGAAGCGAGGCAGCACGAAGGTCATTTCGCTCGCTCCTGCTGCCGTGCTTCCCACTCCAGCGTTTTGGCACTTTTCGTGGTCATCGAGTTAGATGTGTTCATCTTTGACTGTGCGGGCGTGACACCATGTGTGCTAATTTAGTTTGTAAGTGATTGTTTACAAGTTTATACGGCCACTAAAACTACTATCCTTACTTCGTATAGCTTTCTACTAATTTGCTATTGCGATCGATACTTCGCCTTTAGGGCAGAACTGCGACATTCTTATTTTTGATTTATTGCATTTGAGCGTGTTAAAAACTTTAAGACATATGGTAAAAAGCAGTTAATTCAAGGTGATCTTTACCGGGTGTGATTGGCGGTTTGGGTGCATGGTTGTCAGTTGCCATTTTCGTTTTTATGTTCACCACCTACGATTCTTATTACAATACTGTGCCGCTTACGCTCGGGCGTCGCATTCACCAATGCATATACATGTTTGATTGAAATGGCTCATAGCGCCGAGTGCAATGCCTGCGGTATCGAGGAGACTATAGAACATCTACTGAGCTATACTGCCCATCTTTTGAAAATTAAAGGCATGACCTCTACACAGCTCTAAATCAGTTAGATAGAAAACCGTTCATTTTTAACAATATTTTGGGACGATGACCTCACATATCGCAGCTAGAAAAGGCCGCAAAAGCGCTGCTGCGATATTTGAAAGCTACCGGATTGAGTGATCCGGAATGAGCGACCGATCGATACCCCAAGTGGACTTTCTCTTCTTTTAATATTTCCCTTCCCTTTTCCCTTTCCCCAGTGTAGGGTAGCCAACCGGGCGCAGTCCTGGTTAACCACCCTGCCTTTCATTTATCATTTGCTCTCTCGCTCTCCCGCATTATGTTGCATTTATTTACATTCCGTGGTATTTATGTATTATATGTGTTCCATTAAGTTACCACATGTATTGGGCAGGTTGCGATCAAGCCGAAACACATTTTTACGCTTTCAGTTTAAGCTCTTTATCCTCAACATGAGACGTGTGCAGTAAATTAGGATTTTTTTGTTTGTTACTGCCATCATATCAGCTGATTTATAAGAAAACCGAGGCCATGCCTTGCCAACCACGTTTAGTCTGAGCTTCCCCGTACATTAAAAGGACAGGAAATAAAAAGGTATTCTATATCCCTTGGGCGGCAGTTGCACATTATCCATCCAGGATGCCTGGCCAAGAACGGGTGCATAGCCAGTTGCATAAGAATATTGCAGATAAAACAGCAGATAATTAAGAAAATCAATCGATCCGTTGAATATCGTGCATTAGTATATTGTAGAGGTGCGCATATTTTAGAGCTCAGTATAAACCGATGCTATATGTGCGTGTGTTTTCTTGTAGTATATTGTTTTATTAATCAAAACAGAGGTCCGCTCATTGGCCGTGCCGCCTTGGTGAAAATACTGCGCTATATAATGTGGGTCACTTGGTGACACCAGTCGGAATGTTTAGATCCAATATGAGAAATCAGTGGAGGGATAAGGTTGAATATCTAGGGATAATGTATAACAAGGTAGGTGTGCCTTGGACATACGTGTGAGCTGACGTTATATGTACATGTTGTCCAAGTGATTGCGGATTACGCACGAAATTTTGAGCTCTTTCGCATAGTCGGGCTATTCATAACTATTACTGCCAGGGAGTCACGGCACTAGTTTCACTTCTAGGAAAACTTATCTGCAAGATAGTAAGATTCCTCACCTTTGTAACCTACTGAGTCAAAGGCGAAATGATCGGTTTAAGAAAGCAAAAAAAAAAGTGGAAGAGGCCATTAAGGGGAACATTATTCGTAAAATATTGCTAAACAGTGTTCGCATTGTCCACCTCTCACGAAAGATGTGCCAGTTGCGAAGATGTATTAAACAAGAGCATTGGAAAGATTGTGTTTCTTTGCCTCAACACTTTCTTGATAGGTTTATTTATACTTTTCTTTTGGAGAATTAATGTAGTGGTAGAGTATTTGTAGATATTTCCCCAAGATCTTCACGCATGCCTCCGGTACTCCTAGAACACGCAATGCTTTCGAAACATATCGGGATCACGAAAATCAGCGTTTTTAAGACTCAGTATACTGTAGACGGGTTGAGTGTTGGTGATGGCAGGCAGGAACATAGAAATGTGAATGTTCTCAGTGATATTGTGGGGCATACGAAACACGATACAGCCGATAAATTTGGGACATGTGACCGAAAATACCGAGAAGGAGTTTGAAACAAAACAGAAGGTGAGCGCGATTACGTCGCCAGCGATGTTAGGGCAATGACAATAATCCAACAGTGCAAAAACAAGATTCTTTAGAGACTTATGCGCGCACAAAGACAGGCATAAGTCTCTAAAGAATCATGTACTATCAACTCTCCCCAAACGTAACGCTTCTGAACTAGAAAGCTTTGAAACTTAATAATAATAATAATAATAATAATAATAAGAGGAAGAAGAAGAAGAAGAAGAAAGAGAAGAAGGAGATTAATATCTGTGATCAGAGTATATTATGCTGTCTCCTGAAACATGTCCCGATATCAACAAATGCCCCATTTCATCAAAGTACATAGTCTTGACGGGGATAAGACAGTGCTAATAAAATGAAAAAAAAATGCATAGGATGGGCCTTGAGGAATGAAAGAAGAAAGGGAAACTTGTTGAAGCCAGTGATGTATTAGGAGAAAATTACCAGCGCTTCACCGTGCTCTCAAGGCGTGCCTATAGGTAACAGCAGCATGCAACCATACCCCACTAGGAGAAAGGCCATGGGAAAAATGCCCAGCCACCTGGCTGACATGAATATTAATGGTTTCCGGCGGCTGCGCGATCAGTCCTTTGCTCCTCGGTGAACCCACTCTCCCAACTGGTGTGTGCTTAATCTTTATTGTTACTTCTTTTAGTCCTCGCATGAAGCGGCAGCGCTGCATGGCAGCGACAGGAAATTCCCGCAGGTACGGCGTGGTTTTGCTCAACAAAAGCAAGTCCAGAGATGCTGAGGGAGTACAGGTACCTCTAGCGCTCGGATGTTAATCACATACGCCCTGTTGCCGGCAGGCCCTAGTGAAGCCACGATAGTATATAAGGGCCTCCATTATGCTCCTTGCTGTTCTCGGCCTCGTCTGGAGGCCTGCATAGTACTGCGAAGCGGGAACGTTCGTCCAGCAATTACGCTTTTGTGCAGCGGATCCATGGCGTCGTCGACAAGTGCGAAAGAATCCCTTAGAAACAGCGAGAGATAGCGGGAGCAAACGATAACTGTGGCCTTTCTAGGAAGAAAGATCGTCTAGTTTGGTGCCCACGAGTCTCGAATAGGACGAACACACGACAGAAAAGCGTAGAATATGGAAGCAATCTTTGTTTGTTTTGCTTGGATATGCGTGGTAAAAAGTGCAATAAATGATGGAATGTACACTGAGGCATATATTTCGTGGTATTTGCATCACGTTTCGCTGTCAAAAGAAGCTTTTTTTTTCTGTGGGTCACTTCGAAACTGGTATTGAAATAAATAACTCATGATGCAAACAATGATATCTTGCCGTGCGCATATGGAGCAGACTTCCTGGTCAACAAAGAAGATTTTTTTTATGCCTGTAAAATTTTTTTTTCTGCCATGCCCGTTTGAGCGAAAAGATATGTAGGAACAGAAGGCCCATAAAGAATTGCCATTTATTAAACAGATTACTGTGTTCATGCAGCGGCTACCATTGTCGAGCCTATATGCCTGATCGCGCTAGTCCAGTACTTCCACCGCAGGGCTCTATGAGTACTGTCCACTACATGGCTCCTCTCCTTGCGATGAAGGCACTGACATTGAGTGGTTTAAGTTGTGGAGATGGCACTGCCAG